>NC_046156.1:8128071-8428071 GCF_011064425.1 Rattus rattus
AAGGGAGAGGGAGGCTAGGAGAGTATGAAAACTGTGCTTGCTCTCAGCTGCTGGCACAAAAAGGCCACCCACTTGACAAATGACGGCTCTCTTTCCCCCTGCTCCAGCCCAAATATCCCAAAAGGCAAGAATCCTTTCATTCTTCTGAGAGAAAAAAGAAAGGTGCACCCCCCACCCCTGACTGCCGCTCACTCGTTGGAGGTCATTCATTCTCCTTCCCTTTCTTCTCCCCTGTTTTGCAGAGGAAGCCTGCACTTGCGGTGAGCTTCATAGCCCTGTGCATCTTGCTGCTAGCCATGCGCCTTGCCAATGACGTGACTTTCCCTTTGCTCCTGAACTGCTTTGGACAACCTAAAACCAAATGGATCCCTTTGTCCTACACACTCAGGCAGCCTCTTCAAACTCACTATGGATACATAAACGTGAGGACCCAAGAGGTAAGACCTGAGAGGGTTACCTAGGAGGGTATCCATGGCAACTGTTTTCCAGTAGGTGCAAGATGGCTTCCGAGTCGTTACATGGACCTGTTCTGTCCCACTGAGCTTTTTTTTTTTTTTTTTGGGGGTCCCTGACAACATTTTCTGTTTTCTTGTTCTTAGATACTTCTAACACATGTCTGAAATCTTTCACTTCCCTCCCACATCAAACCTCCAAATCGCTGGCTTCCTGTGGAGTTGGGGAAGCAATTACCTGTTTTCCTGGTGGTTAGAAGCTTAGCATGCACATCTTTCCGTTTAGATGCTCTGATCAGTGGCCACCGGCTGGAGAACTGACTGGCTTTATTTCCTGTAGGTCACCTAGTTGGGGACAGCTCTTTATAGAACCCGAGAAAAGCATTTGTCTCTTTATAACTCTGTAATCCTTAGACCTGCAGCTACAAAAAAAAAAGCCAAGCTGGATTTTAACATTGGCAGCGGCTGCAGAGGTAATGGGATTTAACATCTTTCCACATTTAAAAGGGTTAAAACCATTTAAACCTTGCAAACCGCCGAACTTTTAAATCTTTATAGCCAATTGGTGTCCCAAGAGGGAGAAGGTAGCTGAATACTGACAGCCAGGAAGTGTACCTTGGGCTAGAAGTGCGTGTGTGTGTGTGTGTGTGTGTGTGTGTGTATATATATATGTGTGTATATATATATATATATATATATACATGTGTATATGAGTGTATGCATATGCGTGTGTGTGTATATATACATATATATATACATGTGTATATGAGTGTATGCATACGTGTGTTTGTATGCATGTGTGTATATATATGGGCATGTGCATACGCATGTGTGTGTATATATATACATGTGTATAAGTGTGTATGCATCTGTGTGTTTGTGTGTGTGTGTGCATTTTGTGTGCACATTTGTGTGTTTGTGTGTGTGCACGCATGTGTATGTGCATGGAAGTCAGGGGACAACTTTAGGATCAGATCAATTTTAGGATCAGATCCTCAGGCACTGTTCACCTTCTGTTTTGTTTTGAGTTTGAGATGAGGTCACTCATTGGTATAGAACTCACCAATTGGTATAAGACAGGGATTCCCAGAATCCTCCTCTTTCTGCCTCCCCAGTACTGGGATCACAAGCATGTACCAACAAACCAGGCTCTGTGTGTGTGTGTGTGTGTGTGTGTGTGTGTGTGTGTGTGTGTGTTTCTTTGAGAATGTTATACATGACTGTTATAATTGACTCAGCCAAATCCCCCAGCCTTATCTTCAGAGTTTTACCAGCAAACATTTGTCTCATAAAGTACAGTAGGGGGAAAAAAGCCCCCAAAATTAGTGAGGCACGTGCCTTGGGGGAGTGAGACTGTTTGCACAGTCATTTCCATGTGTTGGGATGAGCATGAGACACACCAGTGTTGGTGTGAAATCCAAGCCTGTTTGAAGTTGTTGGTGACAAAGCTACAGTCCACCACTATGTCATGACACTAAGGAGAATTTGGTGACAGGATCCTGGTGGAGAACTATTCTGGAGAACTAACCCTGGAGAGGGATGCCACACAGCTCTTCTGTGGCCAGTAGCATGCATGAGAAGTTGGTTTCTGTGCACTTCGTTCTTTTTTTCTGTATCTCCTGGATTTATAGACTGTTTATTAAACCTTTATAGTTGAGGGGAGGCACCATTAATAATATATAAATTCCTCAGAGTCTTTCTTGATGCGTGTCCCCTAATTGGTTTTAAATTAACTTTTGAAAGTCTGTTGCTTGGATTTGTCGAGTACCCTGATGAATTGATTACCTGTATAAAAATGTGTCTTTTAGAGAAGAGCTTGCCTCACTCCTGTCTCTCCTCACTTTTATGTCTAGCTGTCACTTAATATTCTATTACTCTGCAGTATGGGTTAATCATTTCACAAGTGCCTGTCACAGGCTGAAGATGGAACACGTGGATAGAGTATTTTGTGAATTGCACTCGTGAGAAACATTCCACTAGATGGCAAAGCCCCTTGATTTCTCTAAATATTTATGAATCAAATTTTGTAGTAGTCCCAGGCGCTTCCTCCTGTTGCTGTAGTTTCCTTCCTACCTCTGCTCCCATGATGCAGTGTGCCCTGTCAAACCATGAGCTAAAATAAATCCTTTGTCTCTTGAATTTCATATTTCCAGGTATCTGGTGACAGCTTTGGGAAAAGTAACTGAGACAGTCCTCGGATTATGTAAAATTACAATGAACTAAGTTATGCTTTACTTTGGGCAGCCTGTTCACTGATGTGGGCATCGGTCATATCCCTTTATGAGGGGGTAGCAAAGGGAGTTGCTTCCCTCCCTTTCTACACCTTCACGGGTCATGACTTGAGGGTCTCAGGACGTTCATTCACCTACCTCAGTTCTCTGACGTCGCTCCTTGAAGATCTTGTCATCCTGTCTCTCAGTGCACTCACCCGACAGAAGGACTGCACAGAGGTCATCATTTAGAAAGAACCAGTGTACAACGGTCTTGAGGTGAGCATGGGTCTCACAAGGGCATAGGTACTGTCCTGAGATCAGATACGTACAGAGGAGGATGGAAGCCACCACATTCTGATGCTCTCCTGATCTTTTCAAGCCAGGGTAAGCAAAAGCCCCTGCTGTTGAGGGAGAGGGGAATCCTGAGAAGGAAATGAACAGTGGTAACTGGAAGATGACTGAGTTCTGAGCTTCTCTGTTGCTCACTGAGCCTGCAGTCCTTGCCAACGCTGTGACAGAGTTGACTGCTGCCACTCTGAGTTAGCGGCAGGCTGCAGTAGGGACTGGAATGATGTTTGTTTTGCAGCACGTGCTGTGTCCACCTCGCAGATGGCTTCCTCTACCATCTCATCACCGTCCACAACGCTACCTCACTGATAGAAGGGTTCATCTTAACCGTCCAAACTGTAGTCTACCATTGAGACAGGACAGGAGCTCAGCTAGAACTAAAGCAGAAGCCACTGCTCACTGGCTTGCCTTCCGGCTTGCTTACTCTGCCTCCTTCACAGCCAGGCTCTGCCCTGCCTAGGATGCCTGCTGTCCACACTCTTCCTGTCAGTCACCAATCCGCAATCTAGGCCAATCTGACCTGGGCCATTCTTGAATTGAGGTTCCCTCTTTCCAGGTAGTTGTGTCAGATTAACAATAAAAACTAACCAGCATAATTCACTCCGTATCCGCTTGATGCATGTACTTAACCATGGTCAAAACATAACCTTTGCTTTTTGGTTTGTCCTCAGGGTATCATAGTAACATCATAATACTAAATACAGCAGAATGTGAGACATCCTGTAGTATTTTAAAAATTCTGTCGTGCATATGTTTTATCAAGACTAAATGTAAACAACTGTTCCGGATATTTGGTCAGAGTGGCCATGTTATCAATTGACATTGAACATGATTTTTAAAAGCATGTCACCCATGGGTGCTTTAAAAACTCAAACACATGTTTAATGGGCGGAGCAAGCAACCCTTTGACAGGGAGTGAACATACGGAAGTAGAAAGGAGGGACGTTGAGTTGAAGGGTGTTTGGCACAGTGTGAAGAAAAGAAGCTTTTCCTTCCTGGATGTCTGTGGAGGAGGAAGGTCATGGGTTCTCTCTCTCTCTCTCTCTCTCTCTCTCTCTCTCTCTCTCTCTCTCTCTCTCTCTCTCTGAGCTAGAGACTTTCACCACAGGGTCTGGCTCCTGAGTCTTCATTCGGTGACTTGAACATTTGGAATTTTGTTATAACACTGACTAGAGAGGGCAGGGATAAAGGATCTTGACACATCGGGATTTGGCTCAGTGTATCATTGTTCTTTCTGTTGAGATCATGGCAAATGAGGGGGAAAGAGAAATTCACTTTGGCTGGATTCCAATCTAGGTTCCTCTCCTGGGCTAAGTCACTGTGTTGGGTTTTTTATGTGGTGAGACACGGTAGGAAGATGTTGCCTGGGGGAAGCCATCTTTTGCACTGGCTGCTTTAGAAGCAAATGCTGGTGAACAATGGGAGGCTATAGCGAGGCAGTTCTGGTTTCCAGTTTCATGTCAGACATCTTCCCCAGAGCTAATAAGAGAACCAGGGAAGACTGCCCTCTCCCATGATGCTCAGGGAGAAGTCCAGGCATCAGAACACGGCAGTCAAGGACAGGATTGTGCTTGCAGTCTCCTAACGATTTAACTAGGCAGAAGCTCATCTCTTTAAACACAGACACTCTTAGCCTGGAGTAGACAAAATAGGAATACTTTGTATCAGTTCCTGTGACAGACAGGCCCTGCTAGTCTAGTTAGAGATGCGTGTAACATATTGATGTTGCAATAGAATTTCCTAAATTGTGGTTATTGTAACAATTAAGGAACATAGCTGACTTTCTTGGCAATAAAAGAACATGCTCACCACATTCAAATAAATGTGCGCCTGTAACTAAGGCAGGCAGGAATGGGTGTTTTATGTTTGGGTATACAGGCTTTAGATTTTACATAAGTATGTGGAGAGCAATTTCATGAGAATGTATTCTCCCCCAAATTTTAAACTGATCAACTTAATTGTTAGTTAAAATTTGTGGACTCCCATTTGTATAATGGTAAATAACAAGAAATTTCAACTCTTTAAGTTGCCATCCAGAAACAAATTAATGCATAATAAAAGATTACTTATTTGACACGTACACATTAGATTTGCCATTTTAAACATTGCCATTTCCCCAGTGGCTTGAGGGCATGCATTTGTTGAGTGCAGGAGGGATAATTTTATTTCTCACGGGTTGTGAGATGGCAACTCTCAGTCAAAAAACCCACTTTGAGACTGTGTATGACTAAATGCAGTGGAGAGGGTTGACATCTCTGAGGGTTGAGATAACTCCAGGGCCATTTTGTGACCTCTGAGACAGGTACCCTGATACTTAGTTTTAAATGTCAACGTGACAGAATCTAGAATCACCCATGAAGACAGTCTCCATAAAGAACTGTGAAGATTATGCTAATGGCAGGTCACGCCTCTGTTCCCATTGGATTAACTCAGATGGGAAAAACCCACCTGAAGGTGGACAGCACCAATCATTGGCTGGGCCCTGGATTTGATGTATAAATTCACTCTCTCTCTGCTCTGGACTGAGGATGCACTGTGGCTTTCGAGCTGCATGTCTGCCTTGACAGTGGGGTGCCTGAGCACTGCCAGCATTCCACTGAGAGAAGGCAAAACATAGTCCATGATAGGGGTCCTGGCCTGTGTTTTCCCAGATGAGAAACAGCAGGCTCTGGGATGGATGCTGGCCTCCTGTGTACTCAGATGCTACTGGGGACTGAGGGCAGTTGGGAATGGGTCCACAGGTCCGCACTTTCCCTAAGTGCCAGGCAGGAAGTGGACAGGGGTCATGTCCAGTATGGTTCCGAGGGAGTGTGGAGAGTATGGCTGGAAGAGGAAGGGCCTTCTCCTGGAGAACCCCCACCCCAATCCCTTGATAATCCTTACTTGTCCAAAGTGCTTTATTGTTATAGCAGACGTGAATGCACACATCTTACTCAGCGTGAACCAGGGATTAAACACCGTTTGCAGGAAGTGATGTCCAGAAAGGGAAGTTTGTTGGCTGAACCCCCGGGGCCTGTTTAGATACTTCATCAGCATGGAGAACTCCAGGTTTTTATGCTAAGTGACCCATTATCATGGTCCTCTCAGTGGGGTGTCATGGTTATGTTTCCATGTCACATAGTTTGGTGGGGAGATGACCTCACGCCTACCGTTCTCAAATTCCGAGCTTTCCTGGGATGTAGGCTGGCTCGATCAACCTTACCAGCTCTCCTGTCTGGTGGCATGGTCCACTTGCCCCACGTGTGACTAGCCATTCTTCCTGTCTGCTGCGCTGCTCTCCCAGCCATAACAAAGCCCTTTCTCCACAAGGTGCTTTTCATCAGGGTGCTTTATAGCAGACACAGAAGTGGATCTAGGGCAGGTGCTCAGGAGAAGGAAGGGGCGGGAGGCGAGCATGGAGAATACAGGGAGTGGGGAAGAGTGGAGACTCCACACAATCTGCCCTCAGCCCCTGCTGTGACTGTAAGCCAGGCCACACTCCAAAACTCCAGTGAGCTCCTGATGGTGTATTGGCAATCAAATCGTCTTATATTCTATAGGTCTGGTTCGCTTCCATTGATCTCCTTCCTTCCATTCGAATGCTGACATCATATTGGCTGCTGCTCTGGCTTAGAGTCCTTTCACCTTAACTTGCACACCACACAGGTGTCACTTTTGATCACGCTCCATTCTGTGGCTTTAGCATGGACACAGCACCCTATGCCAGGGGGTCCAGGAGGGATGCGTTATGCTATCATTTTCCAGAGATGGAAACTAAGTTCTCATTGGGTAACCCCAGGGCCGGCTTGGCTAGAATAAGCATAAGTACATATGTATATATAGATATAAGTATATCTGTATAGTTATAGAAATATAGACTCCTGTTATATAGTTACACAGACTGTGGAGGACAAAGAAGCACTCACTGACCTAGGATGTAGATGGGATCCTTGGAAAGGAAACGGTCACGTATGTACTTGCAAGCAATAGTACCCGTACACTGAGAATGCGAATATACTCACTAACTGCATACATGTATGCAGCATACTCATGACCTGTGTTTATGGAGTGATATCCACTTTTCTAAATAAAAACATGTGTTGGATGGGCTCATGCACATTTCACGATGGTTACTTCTTGTAAGTTAGCCTGTTGGGTGTAGATAGTGCCTTCTGTGCCTGTCTACCCCTTACTTTCCCTCTGGTATGGTCAGCTCTTGCCTGCTGACCAGAGAGCCATTAATTCAGATGACTGATTAGAAAGTAAAGCCATTGGTCTGAGGCTCAAGAAGAGTCATTCTGAGCCTTTCCAGATTTTCACTGTATTTTTCTTTGTAACACTATTATTGACCAGAGCTATGTTTTCTTGGGGTGGTTGAGAATTTGGAATATGAGTCTCTCGAAGTCCTATCATATCCCCGGAGAGAATGAGATCGAGACTCCGAGACAAGGGAAAATATGTTGTAGAGGAACCTTGAAGCCTGAGATATTCTAGGTCCAGAGCACAGCCAAGCTGGATGCCACCCTTTTTATGTGTAAAAACCAATAAACTTTGTTTTTTATTTTGGCTCCTTTCGTCATTTGCAGCCAAGAGGTGTAGCAAATAACTTGTTGTTTTCTAACTACCACGTTTGAATATGTTGCCCCCTGGAGGAGGACAACAGCCATCATTCAAAGTCTGAACTCTCAAACCTGTCGGGAGGCCAGGCACCCGAAGCCATCCATCAGTCAGCTGGGTGGCCTCAGGGTGTGCACTGAGGCCTCTGCACCTAGGTGCATGTTGCTTAGCAAACACAGCCATCCTTAGAGGGAAGAAAATGAAGGCTTCAGAGCCCGACAGGATCTGGACAAGCCTGACCACTCACTGACTCTCCGGCCATACCTACCCGGCTGATAAATCATGCAGTCATAATATAATTAGCAGGTAAAATTGTCTCCATTGCTGAGGCAACAGAAACCCCTAGAGATTGATGTTCACTTTACATATCACATCTGTTATGGATGAAAGATCCATTAGTACCACGGTTTTTAATATAGTAATTGTTTCTCCGGGAAGATAGAAGGGAATTTTATTCATTACTGATCTTTAGGTAGAAAAATGCTCATTTGCCAACTGTCATGTTGCCGTGCATGAAAGGCACCTATTAGAGATTCAAACATTGTATTACTTCATTTGTAGCAAGCAAAGGAAAACAAAGCAGTCCGTGCAGTCACCGACACCTTGATTGGAAGATGGAAAATGTGACAGACCCAGGCTCCTGGTGGGATAAAACTTTTGTTTTCCTTGAGCTGATAGTCTGGCAAAATAGCTTGCACAGAAAGCATGGGTCAAGTGGCATTTAAAGGACCATGAACGCTAGTTAACCAACACGATTTGATGAGTGCTTCCTGCATTCGACCCAAATGTGTCGAAGATCTTAAAGGAGTTTGGAAGGCGAAATTCACCAAGGGGAAAAAGTCACATTCTGGAACAAAACCGTCAAGAGGTTGGTGACATCCAGGCTGTAATTTGTAAAGGCTGGCAGAGCCTCTGTCTTACATAGCGTCGTCGTTCCATAGCTGTTAAGGATTGTGAACATTTCCATAATTGCAATTAGACAATTGTGTAAGTGTCTGGAAGACAATTTGTCACTAAGTAGATGGCATTAAATTATGATTTCTCATTTTGCAGAATAATCTATGTGGAGAGAAACATCTGATTCTAAATATTTTGTTGCAAAAGTAACCATGTAGTTCCCAAGCCAAGAGCTTTCTGACAAAGCTTGGGAAATGTCACATGAGATCAAATGAGCTCTTTCACTAGTGTATAGTTCCCCCTCCCTGCAATGACTATGATTTGAGTGGTGTCCACCAAAGTCTTTTCCCCCAGGGCATCACCCCTGGGAGGTGTTGTGGACCTTTGGGAGGTGGGTGTCATGAGAGTCCTTGGAGACCCGCCCTTGAAGGAGATTGCTAGCCCAGGTGTACTCTTCCATTCCTCACGCAGTGAGTAATTTCCTCTGCTGAGGTACACTGTTTGGGGCCTGAGACACGGCAACGCACCATGACAGAACCCACACATACCAGTCTTAGTCAGAAACCTCCAAAACTGTGAGCCAAAATAAATGCTGTTTTTCCGATCAGTTAGTTACCTCGGGTGCTGTATTGTTGTGATACGAAGCTAGTGCACCAATTATGTAATACATATTGGCCTCAAAGGAAAATGAAATTAGGGAGTTCTGATCTGGTTGTACATGGTTTAAGTTAATCTGGCACCCTCCTGCTATAAGCCAGGACATGCTGAATTAAACGACAACACTTTAGCTAATGCCCAGAGGCCCTTGCCTGAAGGGAGGGGGCTCACGGGTACCAGCAGCTTAGAGTGGGAAGAGAGGAAGCATGAACACGGGTGTGGGGTGGGGGTGGGAGGACTTCCTGGAGCTTTATAGAGTGACATGAGGAGATCGGAAAGCATCAACTAGACAGGACAGAAAGCAAAGCCTTAAGATCCACCCCAGTCCACACACTAACTTAACGCTGGGGATTTAGAATTTGGAAACAGGACAAGAACAGATAGATAAGCGTATTTCTACATTTGCTCTTTGGATAAGAAAGAATTGTCTGTGACGATTCAACCCACTAGAATCGTCTCCCAAGTTGGAACTTGACTATGTCCAATTTTTCTATGATCCCAGAGATAAGGTGAGGCTAAGGACATCGGAAAGTCCAGTGACCTGGACACATGGGACCCTCTGACGCCATCAAGACTCCAGCATGCGTGAGAAGTAGTGCTGACTGTGCCTTGTGTGCTGGAGCAGCTGCTGTTGTCCAATCCCAGTGTTTCCCCGGGCCCTGCTGTGGGTTTCCATAATTCACTAGGCTGTTTCTCTGGTGCCTTCTTCAGAGCTGAACAATTCTGAATTCTAGAATGCACCTGGTGACAGAATAAAGTAATCCATCCCTGGGCCCAGACTCTAAACTGATAAGGAATGAGTCCAAGCTTGGAAAGCAAGAGCCTAGGAAAAAGAAAGCGTGTGTGTGTGTGTGTGTGTGTGTGTGTGTGTGTGTGTGTGTGTGTGTGTGTATGTACAACCCATTGTTACTCAGGGTCCCAAGAGGCTTTCCCTGTGAAGAGGAGACCAAGCAAAGTTCTGTTGTGGTCTCGTTTATTGAGAGAAATGTACAGCATTTAAAGCTCTGAGGCAGGAATTGAAGCAGGAACTGAAGCGTAGGGTGGGGGAGTAATGGGAAGTGCCCAAGGATATAAGGTGAATCACTATACTGCAAGATATCCTCCTATAACAAAGAGGCAACAGTCTTCCGGGGACAAGTTCTTTGAAAAGGTCGAACCCTTCACAGGAATCTGCTCAGGGACATCCGGTGTGTTGCTCAGGCTGAAACATCCTGTGATTGCTCCCAGGGTCTTCCTGGAAGAGGCTCTTAGTTCAACAATCTCAAGTCTGTATGGCAGTCAATTCAAGGTTAAACCTCTGTGGCCATGCAGCCCAGAGTCAAGTAGCCACCTTGAGCAATGCATTCACAAAGCGGCTAGGCCCAAATCCAATACGGCTCACTGCATATGCATATGTGTGTATGCATGTGTGTGTGCATGTGTGTGTGCATGTGTGTTCAGGTGTTATGTGTATGCAGGGGTGTATGTGTTTGCATGTGTGTCTGAGTGTATGCATATGTGTGTATGCATGTGTGTGTGCATGTGTGTGCATGTGTGTGTGCATGTGTGTGCATGTGTTATGTGTATGCAGGGGTATATGTGTTTGCATGTGTGTATGCATGTGTGTATGTGGGGTGTACACACATGTGTGTGTGTGTGTGTGTACCTAGAAATTACATGAATGGATTTATAAACAAACACCATTGTCACTGTCAACGACAGATTTTGTGTCCAGAAGTCAAGAGTCAAGATAGACTCTTACTGAATTAACTAATTTTCCAAGGCTCAAGGTCACCTTGGTGACACTGAGGATGAAGGAAGTGGTTTATGCTGGTCACCTTCTTCCAGGAACCCTCAGTTCATGGAGTTACCAAGTTCATAGTCATGGCTGAATATCCTATGCGCTAAATCCTGGGTTTGTAAAGAACAAAACATGCCCCCCCCACAAAACTGATGACCATTTATATATAATGTTATCACATGATAGGTAATAAAGTAACATAATATGTACAGGGTTATTTCAACTCTTCAAATACGGTTCTAGATTTTGGGACAGTATCTCAGAATACTAAGTATGGCATTTTAAGTCTCTGTTCTAAATTTGGGGTGATATTTTCATAAACATTTAAAAAATTTCCATGAAAAACATTTCAAGCAATATCTATGCATGAAAACACTCTTGGAGGTATTTCTAACCTCAGAACTGTGGAGTCTGTCTAGACAAATATATTATTCATAATACCTTAAAGTGAGTATTTTCAAACTCTAATGATTTCCTTCCAAAAGATATGGAAGGCAGAAAAGTATAACTTTACAGTCTACACCTGAGAAATACCACATCAACTGTGTGACTGAAGTTAGCGCCATAGTGACAGATGATGTCGGTAGGAAGTTACCCTGGACAGATTTTGTAATGAAAGCCTTTACCTCAGGCCTTTTTCTCAAAGGTGTCCCTGACTGATCATGAGACAAACACCAGATAAATCCAAATGAGGAGCGTTCTACAAAACACATAACCGCTACATTCCCAGTGGCTTAGAGTTACCATGAACAAGGATAGTCTGTCAACCTGCTGGGGACAGGAAGGTCCTAGAGAAGTACAGGTACCACAGAACACATCCTGACATGGATCCCGGAACCAGATCAGTAGGTCAGAGCTAAGCACACTGGAACCTGGCTCTTCACCCTGAACCAAGACTTTAATGCTTATTCAGTGCAGGATCATCATTGTGACAAATGTTTTACATAGACACCTCCTGTGAAGCTTGGTGTGGGGCTTTTGTTAACTCTGCACTGTCTTTTCAAGCATTAATCAAAGATTGCTTGAAACTGGCTTAGATGGTGTGTGCGTGCATATGAGTGTGCATGTGCATATGAGAGCATGTGTGTACAAGAGTATGTGTGTTTTCCTTACAACCTTCACCTGCTGCTGGGTCCACACCTTGGCTGTCACAGTGAGGCAGTAGAGATGGATGAAGTCCCCTGTGGTAGCCTGACTTAGAACCTGTGGGCACACACTGAGGAATGACTCAGTAGTTCTATATAGTGCTCGAGGAACCTCTGTAGTGATTTCTTTTTTTTTTTCCTTTTCTTTTTTTCAGAGCTGGGGACCGAACCCAGGGCCTTGCACTTGCTAGGCAAGCGGTCTACCACTGAGCTAAATCCCCAACCCCTCTGTTGTGATTTCTATAGTGGTTGTACCAGTTTGTGTTCTGGCCAGCTGTCCCTGTGGATTCCTCTTCTTTTTCTCACATCTTCACCAACACTGCTTGCCATTTGGGGGGGGGGTGCTCACTGGGTAAGATGGGATCTTAGTGTAGTTTTAATTTCCATGATAGCCAAGGACATTACTTTCCATATATTTATTGGCCATTTGTATTCTATTTTTATCTTTTTGTTGTAACTTAATGCATGTGTGCAATGTTTTTAGATTATATCCATACCCCACTGGCCCCTCCAAAATCTTACCAGACTCCTTCATTTGCCCATTTATTAGCATTTAGCTTTTGGAGTTCTTTATTGAGTCTACAGGTGAAGTCACTATTCAGCATATGATTGACAAAGACTCTTCCTCATCCTGTGCCCTGCGTCCTTACCTCACTGGCTTTCCTTACCTCACTGTGTCCTTACCTCACTGTCCTTACCTTTCCCATGGCTGTGCAGAAGAGTCTTCGTTTCCTACAGTGACTTTCGTCAGCTCTTACTCTTACTTTTTGAGCCATGGGGTTCCCTTGAGGCAAGCCCTGGCCTTTGATGTGTCTTTTCTCGGGCCCTGTTAACTCTCAGGCTTTACCTTTAGGTCTTGGGTTCTTCTGTTTGGGTTGGTTGTCATACGGTGTGAGCGATAGGGACCTGCATCTGTTCTTGAACATATGGACCCCCGTTTTCCCAACACCTTCTTCTTTTTTCTTCAGTGTACGTGTTTAGCACTTTACGGAAAAACAGGTGTTTATAGCCCTCGGGCTGTACCTCTAGGTCCTCTGTCGGATTCTATCATTGTGTGGGCCAGCACCGTGCAGGTTTTGACCTCCTGCCTTTCTGTTCGGGATTGCTTGGAGTCTTTGGGGTCTTTATGACTTTTAGGACTGCTTTTGTAGTTCCATGAGGAATGTCATGGCAGTTTGGATGACCATATCAAATCTGAACATTGCTTTTGGCACCGTAGTCATTTTCAGAGTATCAGTTCAAATCTGTATGTGTGGGAGGACTTGCCACTTTGCAGGGTCTTCTTCCTCTTTTCGCTCCAGTGTTCTGAAGTTTTCACTGTAGACATTGGTTTACTGCCTTGGTGAGACTTTTTTTTCATAGGGTTTGGTTTTGGTTTTGGTGTTTTGCTTTGGTGGATAAGCGTTTTTTACGCCCGACTTGTGTCTTGGGAGACAGTTTTTGGGATATGGAAGAGCTACTGTTTGTCACACATTGGTCCTTCATTCTCAGGTTTTCTGAAAACGTTTATTACAATGAGGATATTTCTACTAGCCTCTGTAGAGTTCATGTCATCGGCAAAGAAACTTTCCCTCGTTTCCTCTTTGCTCCGGTTTTGTTGCTTTGTCCCCTTTTTCTAAGCTCTGTGTTGAAGGGCAGTGGAGTGACTGGAAGCTCTTGTCTCCTGTCTGGTTCTACAGGAAAAGCTGTCACCTTTCCCATTTAGTTTGACGTTGGCTAAATGTTGGCTGGCCAGAGATGACTTTATCACGCTGACATTTGTTTCCATGTTTCTTCTATTCTGGACCTTATCATGAACTCATGCTGAACTCCCTCAAGGGCTTTTTGATTTCGTGATTTCTGTTTCTGAACCTATGTCTGTACTACCATGCATTCATTGGTTTGCCTACAGTAGACGTGCCTCTTGTAATGAAACCGTTTTAGTCATGGTTGTGATGTTTTTAAACTGTTGCTAAGTTTTGTTGGCAAGTATTTCATTTAGACATTTTGTATCAAAGTTGAACAGGAAAATTGATCCATAATTTTTGTGCATGCCTGTGCGTGTGTGTGTGTGTCGTGTGTGTGTGTGTGTGTGTGTGTGTGTGTACACACACTCATTTCTCTCCTCCCTCTCTCTCCTCCCTCCCTCTTTGTGTGTCCTGGTTTTGGTGTCAGAGGAATACTATACTTAGAGAATAAGTTTGGCAGTGTTGGTTTCTTTTATCGTAGAATATCGCTATGATACAATTTTCTGACAAAAGCAGCTTATGCAGAAAGAGCTTATTTGAGCCTACAGTTGAGTTGAAGGTCTAACACACCATGGTGGGGAACAGCTTCATGCTGTTGGCTACATGTGACCACAGTCAGAAGGAACGAGAGCTTGTATTAGTGCGTAGCTTGCTCTCACTGTTTCACAGAGTTCAGGAACCCTTGCCCAAGGAATGGGCCTGCCCACAATTACAGTGGATCTTCCTACACTAATTAATGTAATCAAGATAATCCCTCACAAGCGTGCTCAGAGGCCCGCATCCCGGGAGAGTCTACATCTCGTTAACAATTAAAACTAATAGTTGCAGGCAGCGGTCTTCCTTTTGGATTTGGGGGAATCTTTCAGAGCCCTGGTGTATTTCTTTAAAGATTTGGTAGACTCTTCGGGGAATCTATCCAGCTCTGGGGTTTTCTTTGTTGGAAGAATTTCTCCACTTCAGTATTACCTCTTACAGAGCCGTGCTTAAGCTAATATCCTTCTGGTTTAATTTCCACTAGTCATAGATATCTAGGAACTTATCTCTTCCACATTTCTCACCATTTTGGAATATAGGTTGTCAGTGTTTCTCTCATGATCGTCCGGATTCTGTTTCTGTTGTGATGCCCCCTCTCCATCATTAATTTTAATAACTTGGGTCATCTCCTCCTTTTGTTAGTTTAGTTATGAGTTTGTGAATTTATCTTTTCGAAGAACAAGATCTTGGTTTCATTGATTCCTTGTATTGTTGTTATTTTAGTCTCCATTTCATTCATTTCTTCTACCTTCTTTATTATTCATTTCTATCTAATAATTTGGCTTGTTCTTATTTTTAGAAGATCTCAAAGTTTGTGGTTGTTTATTTGAAGTTACATTTATTTATTTATTTATTTATTTATTTATTTATTTATTTATTTTTGCAGAAACACTCAGATCTGTGACCTTGCCTCTTTCTTTTCTGTATCCCGAAGGTTCTGATAAAGTTGTGGTTTCATTTTCACGTGTTTCTAGAGCTTTAAGGATCTTCAGTGATCCACTAACCGTTGAAGTGGGTCTTCTCTAAGCATTTCTTTGTATCCTGTCTCTCCATGCTCACCTCTACATTTAGTCTACCAAGAGCTGAGAAACTACAAAAAATTATTTTGATTCTTTTCCATATTTGTTAAGATTTCCTTTATGCTCTAAAACTTGTTCTATTCTACAGAAACTCCCATGGGCACCCAATGGGGAAAAAGTATGTAGCTGTTGAATCAAAATTCTATAGAGACCCGTTAGGTCTACTTGATCTGTCATATACTTTAATGTTGAGGTCTCCATGTCAGACTTTCCTGTATAGTTTATTGATGAGAGTTAGACATTGAAGACCCACTAGTGTTACATAGAAACTTATTTGCCTCTTATATTTAATAGTATCATTTTATTACATTGGCTGCCTCAACCTTTTATGCATGCATTTTTAAATTACTGTGCCTTGTTATAGATTTGGAACTTTGGATTGTTTAAGTATTCAGTTTTCAAAAGTGGTCTTTTTTCTTCTTAGTTTTTAACATGTGTTACATTGACAAGAGCTTCCTAAGCATTAGTAAACAATAGACAGTTTTACAGAGAGTCCTTCTGATGTTTGGTCATTCCAGGTAAGGCTGACTGACTTCATTTTATTTACTATTTTAAGAAACAAACTAAATATTTTAAAAATTATTCTTCTGAAGTCATAGCTGTATGCATTAAATTTATCAAATGCATTTTATTTCCCTCTCAGAATTTATCAAGGCATTACTTCCTTATATTTCAAATTATTTTAGTTTTCATATGTTGTGTTATTCATGATGCTCCAAAAAATATAACGAACAAGATGTGTAGTTAAATTATGCATGTATGTCATGTACATGTAAGTAGATATGCACATACATATAATTTGAGGTCATGTGCTTACATTGAGATCATGTAAAGGTGATAGTTAGATTCCGATGAGGTAGACCAGCAAGACACAGGCCTGCTAAACTTTCTGTTTCGAATTCAAATTCCACTGGACTTTCTTCTTGCTAAGAGAGCTCAGTCTTTGTTCTCTCCAGCTTCCAATTGACTGGATCCGGATGGCCAACAGTGTAGAGTGTGGTCTAATTTACTCAAAGCCTATCTACTTAAATACTGATTTTATCCAAAACCTACATGAACAGAAGCTCAAGAACATCCAGAATAGCATTTGGCCAAAACCCTCACAGTGTGATTTCCTCTAACACTAACACATGAGATGAACTGTCACAGCCCACGATTCTTATATTGAGTCACTGAGTTTGAAATCCCATCATACATCCTCCTGGGTTTATGTAAAGTCATGATTTGACTTGTAAATGAGAATATAGGCTACATTTGAGAATTCTCCAGTCACATGCTCAAAGTGGCAGGGGTGAGTTTTGAACCTGCGCATCAGTTAGAGTAAGGGGGAGGAAAAAGAGGTGGGGAGGAGGGAGCTCACTCACAAAGGGCTAGCACCTCAGTCTGAAGCTGGATCTTCTTTGCCTGTCACTCTTCTGTGTAGGTCAGTCTTATTTGAACTCCTGAGTCCCGTGGATCTTATATACAGGAGTGCACTCTGTGGTGCCATTAGGAGCTATGATGGCGACCATAGTGGGGTCGACTATGCACCTCTCCTTCTGTCCTTTCCCAGTCTGGCAGGCATCGCAGCTCCAACAGCATTCTTGCAATTCCCATGCATCTCCCTACATTTTTCAAAACCAATGGTGCTATTTTGGATTATTCAAGTTCTATTTAAAAAGCAGGGTGGTTGTTAACTGTGTTCTTCCCCAGGTTGTACCAAGGCATTGACCCTGAATTCCCTGAATTATTTATCACATGGGACAGCATTTTAGAGTGGAAAGTATCAGGTTTCCTAAATTAAAGAGCTGGTAGGATTCAGGCAATGTGGGCTCTTGATTTTAAATTAGGTTGAGATTGATATCCTTTGACAGGAATCAAAATGAAGCCAATTTTTAGGTGATGAGCTCTGAGCCAAATGGCCCCACTGCTTGCTATTGAAAGCCTAGTACCTCGAAGGGTCCCGCATGTGGGTCTTTGATATTCCTGGGAACCAAATGAACACCAGCTCTCTTGACTGCCTTCAGTACCCCACAGCTTGCACATTGTCTAGCACTGGGCTGGGGTTATTTGGCTGTCCAAACCAGGGTGAACCTTCCAGTTCTCCTTTTCATTAAATAAGGCACTTTGAGCCCACTGCTACTATCCCCACTTAGAGAGGTGGGAATGGAGTTGCCTGACAGTGAGTGCTGTGCTTGTATAAAGCACTGTGGTATTTACAAACAGACAGGCCAAAGAGTAATACCCACCATCGGATCTACCGTAGCGTATTCCCGACAGTGGGAGGCATTTTTTCGTTCATTCTTTACTATTATTATTATTTTTTTTTTTTTGCTTGTAGAATGGAAGATAACATCCTAAATTCTGTAGGCTACATAATTGCGCCCACGAGCCTTCTCTCGCAATGCCTCCTGCCCCCATAACCATTTTTCTCTGTAAGTGAAGTTAACTATGCAGAAAGCCAATTAGGAGAATTCGCTTAGGATTCTTCCCCTAACTGTCTCTTACAGTGCATTTGGCATCACCACCAGACAACGATGTTCAAAATACAGTGCTGTGGTCTGTATCGGCCCTTCCATTTCCTACCTTCATGTCTTGGTTGCAAATAGCAATCTTCTACCTGTGCCATCTTCACATCTGGGGACTGAGCTGAGCTCCCAAAGCCCAGTTCAGAGGTCACAGGGTTTCCGCTCTCCAGGTTTGTTTGATTTGTCTCCCCAGCAGTGGCGGAACTGTCCTGGGCACTTTTATAACAACTAATGATATTATAAAGATAGTCGTTTATTTTTGGTAGGTCTGTAAACGGCGCTACATTCAGTGAATAACCCTGCTGCCAGTATGACGCCCCTGTTTTCAGGGGAGAATGTTAAATAAGTGAAGCCCAAAGAAAGTTAGGGAGCTCACTGATGTCATGGAGCTGCCTTCTGACGCTCAGATCAGACCTCTCCAGCAGATGGGTCCTGTTGTGCTCAGATGATCGGGAGCTTCTGAGCGCCTCCCTGTGCCAGGTGCTCTGCTAAGTGCTTCAGACGGCATAAGAGTCATAGCCAGCACGTTCTTGCCAGGGGATCAATCTTATTCACAAATGAGTAGCACCAGGGTCAAAAAATTAAGTAACTTACGCAAGGTTGGGTAACAGCAGGAGGGTTCTGGGAAGTGTGACTTTTTTTTTTCTCTCATGTCTCAAATCTCGTATCTAGTTGAAAATGACATCTTGAAATATTCTCCTGTTGCTAGAGGCCATCTTTCAGCTACCAGTGATAGGGAAGATTGACCTGCAGCACTTCAGACCACGATGGCTTGCATCCTGTTGGCAGCATCTCATTGACATCCAAGACCCTAGTGCAAAACAGATGAGGCTGTTAGATTCCCAACCCTCCCATACATGACGGGAAAATGTAGCTTAGATTTCCTGCTCTCTCATTCATGGGAGTGGGGAGCTGACAGGGCAAACTTCCTGCCAATCAACGATTCTCAAATAGTTGGTAATCCTGTGAGAGACGCTAGCATTTTGAACGAGACCCTTGTGAATCTGACCATTGAATGTTATGACTAAGGTGTGCAGTGATCTCACCTGACCGTTGGCGGTACGGGAGAGATGAGCAGCATACAGCTTCCTGTCTTGAAGGATGACTCGTTCATGAATTCCGGGAAGAAGACTGAAAAAGGAGTGGATTTTTCCCCCTCTGGTGATAACATGTTTCTGCTATGGAATAGGGATAGGCAAGTCATCAGGCAAACAGATGCCCAGAGAGCCATTTCCAGATGCCAGATGTTTTCCCGTTTACAGCCATTCTGTGGACTTGTAGCCGTCCAGCACTTCCCTCATCAAAGCTCTACACAGTGAGTGCTGGAGTCTTCATCTTTGTTTCCCCCTGTGCAGCTAGCTACCTGTTTGAGTTCCTTTAAACCATGACCACCATTTCCTAAGTTCTCCTCAGTGTCCCACTCACGTACTAGGCTAGGTGACCATTCATCACCTTTTCTGGTCAATTGTTCTGTTTGCCCACTGCCTGCAGGTAACAATTCTAACCTGGTAATGTTAGAATTTTCATGTTTTCTTCATGTTATCTTTGCACCTTCAGTGGATTAGGGCAGACCTCTCTCTTATGAGGTCTAGACTTTTGCTTGGTATCAGGACTTACGGGTAAGAGGTATAAATGGAAAGCATCTATTCTGCAAAACAGGCTGGCTGGGGAAGAGTCGCCATTGCAGTGAGCCTTTCCTGATTATTTCCCCTCTTTTTTGGAGATGCCTGCTTAGAATATCACGCGGAGTTTTCTCCCTTAAGTGCTCCTTCCTGAAGTTTCCTGAAAAGATTGATTGGAACGCAAGGATTTCAGTGCGTGGCCTCCTGTTAATCAGCTTAGATTTGTTAAAGTCATTAGTGCTATAAATTTCCTTGTAGTCTCAATTTCTCTTGCTCAGGGTTAATTCAGTTTGGTGTGGGCAGAATGTCTTCCACCAAGTAAGTGTTTTTAATGGAGCTTTTCCTGGTTAATGACAACAGGGACACCCAAAGGGAACTGGCACTTGTTTCACAGCTCTGTGGGAGAGGAATGTGCTGGAGAGCTCTCCCTGGGAATCAGCCAGTAGTGGGAGGCCACAGCGAATCCATTTCTCTCTCCTGGAGTGCAAAGATTGGCTCCCCCCTCATCTACCTTTCTCTTCTTCTCTCATGTTCTAATTCAGCAAAGGGTCTTAGGAATATTGAGAAAAGTTGGGCAAAAGTTGTGGTTGTTTGCCTTGCGTTCATCTCACCGTGTTGAAACTAGAGGACATTCTTCATGCCCCCTGAAGTCGTCTTCTGTGGAACAGAGCCCACCCTACTTTCCTGGATAGAAGCAAGTACAGGGTGAGCCAGATTTTCCCCTGGAATAGAGTGTGGTGAGGCCTTCAGCCTGATGTTCCTTTGGGCAGAGGGTGAGCTGGTTTTCAGGTGAGAGCTTGTGTTGTGAGTCTGCACATAGTCCCTGAGACCATGCAGCTAAGCACCTATCCACTTCTCCATGCAGTTATAGACTATGCGCATAACCACCTCTCCATGCAGTTACAGACTATGCTCCTATCCACCTCTCCAGGTGTATCTGCTCCTACACTTTCCTTCTGCATTGCTCAAGGCTTAAACCATGCAAATTCACTCTGGATTAGAAACAGAGCAGTCTGCCCTGTCCCTCCGCTCTCTGACTCAGCCCCCTGACACTGTTCATCTTATGCCCCTGCTCTGCGATCAGCAGCAATGATGACTCTACTACTTGACTAACGAACCAGCTTCCCATGTAAGATCCCCAAGTTCCTGATGGGTTGATTAGTTTGACATCCAAGTCCCTTCTCCCTCCCCCCATCTCCCAGTTCTTCCTGCCTTTCCTGTGATGCCTGTTCCCTGGGAGAAGCCTAGGATTCAGTGCATTTTTTGCCACTCTCTTCCCCTCCTCCACTTCTCTTTGTTCTTCTCCAAATACTGTCGATGCTACTCAGAACATCCTGTGAGGACCACAGATTTACGGGCTGATATGGGTCTCAGGAGCAGGTAAATTTGGAATGACCCAGCTTCAGCCCACGGCTAGTGGTTATACACAGTCAAGGTATAACTGCAGCTCTCCCAGGGTGCTTCTCTAGATGACAGCTAGTTTTCCTCCGACTTTATTAGTTCATCTCAGACAATTCTGCATAGTTTTATTGTTTGATAAAATGCCCCCACCTACTCGCTTCAAGTAATCCTTAGGGTATAGCACTCTTCTGGAGGCCTCTCTCAGTGGAAAGAGAAGGCTAAGGATTGTAGCACTTTTTCAGTGGTGCTTTCAGGAGACCAAACACTGCCCGACACAAAGTAGATGCTCCAGAAATAGTTACCAAACAAGCAAGTATTTCTTATGATTAATAAAAGAAATATTCCAGTCTACACTGGTGTCCACACGTCTCCAGTCATGTTGCAAGGAGAGTGATTTATTCTTAATGGAGAATATTAATTTTATTGATCCTAAGGAGGATGTAAAATTGTTTTCCTCTTGCTTGCTATTTCCATTTTTTTCCACTTTGGGCCAGCCAGCCGGGCCGCAGCTGAACAGATCCCTCGGATTTTAATAAGGGCGCATGCTTCCAAGAAGGGTAATAAGCAAGCATGGAGGAACAGGTCACATTCTTAGCCCTTCTGACAGGAGGCCAAGATTAAAATGCGTGAGGCAACCCAGAACGCCAGGAGGAGGCTGTAATTTCTCACTGTGGATTTCCTCCGAGGGCCATTAGCTTGCCAACGGGAGCACAGGGGAGATTGCATTCGTGCCAGGGAAGCAAGGTGGAGCTGGGTAATACCGAACTTTTGGCATCGTTCCAATTAGGCATTGCAAGAATAGAACCTTGATCCCAGACATACTTCTCTGTATCATACAAGACTTGCAAGGCAGGCATTTCCATCGCTAAGGAATGTGCTCGCATTTTTCTCCGTAACTGAACCACAGGCAGCCCAGACACCTGCGATCCTTAACAGGATCTTTTGTTATAACCACGGCACTTACTGTTCCATTTGGCTCCTTGTCATTGATGGAATTGCAGCCCATCGGGAAACTTACAACGTTCATACCCTCTGGACTTTAGAGTGCCCCCAAATAATCACTGAGTTATTAAGCCCATTGTGTCGGTAAGGAGAATGAGTCATCAAAAAGTGGTTCAAAATAATAGGAGCTAAGGCTGAAACATCTCAGCCCCTTCCTTTGGTTAATACTGATATGAAGCAGTACACTCACACAACCAGGATGAGCCCATTTATCCCAGTTACTGATGAGAGCTATATGAAGCAAGGGAAAAGTGGTCAAGGCCGAAAAGGACAGCAGCCTGAGGACTGACGCCAGGACCAACCGCTGAAGCCGAGAGGCCATCCAACCTCCTTCTCCTCCCATGGGACTCCATAGCTGCTTTCTTCCTCTGTTCTGAGGGTGATGGGTGGAAGTGTCCAGGATTCCAGCCTACCCAGTGCTGCCAGTGTACAGGCAACAGAAACTCACTTCTTAGCCACCCAGGGACATCTGCTCATGGCTGGAGGGCTGGCAGGCTCCCATGCAGAGCCCAGCCTAGCTTCTAATCTTCAGACTCACTGCCTGGCTTCTGTATCTCTCCTTCATTGTTGCTTAGTCCAGGGTTAGGCCTCAGCCAGCTTGGGAGTGGAGAGCATCCTCCTGTCCCGTGTCACTCATGCATGACTGCCTGGCACTCTAGCTGCCTGGTCAGTATTTAGATACATGGGCCTAGGAAACCGTTGGGGATTCTAGAGTTTGAGCTGCTGGTCTGAAAAGAGGTCTTTGTAAACTGTCTTACGGCTAAGGGTTAAAAGCAGTCTCTCATAATTTATGCCCTTGAGCCGTCATCACTCGGTATTGGTCAGAAATGTGAACTTCTGGTCCCATCTATTTAAAATCTGCATTTTAACAAGAATTCCCAGGAATGTGTATATCTGAGAAATTGGCCAAGCAATGTTAATAAGATTGGCAGAATCTCAGAGGCTTGAGAGACCGTGGGGCCTTCTGTGTTTTTGCATACTTGCGTGTATCAGGTTCTGTGAGGGATGTGTGTGTTGGGGTGCATGTTGCACATATGTATAAGGTCCTGTGGAGGCATGTTTGTGTTGGGGTGTATATTGCATATATGTGCTGCCTATATGTAGAGGCCACAGAAAAACGTTAGGTATTCTTCCTCAGGAGCTGTCCACCACCTTAATGGTTGACATGGGGTCTCTCATTGCCCCGACCTCACCAAGTGTACTGGCTAGTGTCATGTGTCAGCTTGACACAAGCTAGAGCCATCAGAAAGGAAGGGGCTTCAGTTGAAGAAATGTCTCCATGAGACCTAGCGGTAAGGCGTTTTCTCAGTTAGCGATCACTGGGGGAGGGGAGGGCCAGGCTGATGGTCCTGGTTCTATAAGAAAGCAGGTTGAGCAAGCCCCATGAAGTAAGCCAGTCGGCAGCACTTCTCCATGGCCTCTGCACCAGCCCCTGCTTCCATGTTCCTGCCCTGTATGAACTCCCGTCCTGACTTCCTTCAATCAGGAACAGCAATGTGGACGTGTGAACCAACTCAACCCCTTTACTTGCTTCTTGATCATGGTGTTTCATTGCAGCAATAGGAACCCTAAGACACCAAGTGTCTAGGCTGCCAGGCAGTGAGCTCTGGGGACTTCCTGTCTCTGCTTCCGCAGCACTGGGGTTAGAAGCATGAATCTCCATCCCTGACTTGTTTATGTGGGCTTTGGGAATCAGACTTGGGCCCTCATGCTTGTATGGCGAACATTTTACCAGCTATGCTATCTCCCAGTCGGCTCCCTTTTGTGTACTTTGCAATCTGAGGTATGTATCGATACGAGGGTGGTGGCTTTCTTTCCTGGCCTGGAAGCAGAGTGATATTGGCCCTGCTGTCATCTCCACAGGACTCTGCAAGGTGGCTCATGTCTGGACCATTACAGCAGCACTGCCAGCCTTTCTCCAAGAAGGGGCCAAGCCACATGGTCCTCAGTAGACCAGCTACTGACTGCATTGTGCCTTACAGTCAGCAAAACCAGTAACTACCCTGCGTGGGACATTAAGGCAGGAGTCACAAGGGATGCTGTGGCCATTAACATGTTTATGGGTGGACTGCTAGGCAAAGCTGAGGGGAAGGATGACTCTTTTAGGATTAATCTATTTGACAGAATGTCTACCAGGAGAGGAGGCTTTTGCTGATAAATAGAATTCCGCTGTTGATTTATTTAGTAATGGAGACTTGAAATTAGAGAAATCAGTGTGCATGTGAAAGCCATTGTCATCTGGTTAATTATGTTTTGCCAGCAGGATGGGGGAAACACTCTGTGCTCAGTGCAGCCAAATGCTTCCAGCCAGAGTCCTGAATTGTAAATGACAGGCACCTAAATGGGGATAAAGACAAGACTCCCAGAATGCCACTTTCCAGGACAGATGTTGCCTCCGAGGGTTGACATCCCTGTCCCCTGCTGTAACAGTGGCTTTTTCCACGGTGTTGTATTTCCCGCTCGTGAGATATCTGTAGCTGTTTAAAGACCATTGTTGTCATGTGAGAGATGAGGAATGGTAAGAAGGGCCAAGCATGGTGTCAGTGCATTGTTGCTGTGAAGACACACCATGACCACAGCAACTCTTACCAAGGAAAATATTGGGTTGGGGCTGGAGTACAGTTCAGAGATTTAGTTCATTATCCTCATGGTGGGAAGCATGGTGGCATGCAGCAGACATGGTGCTGGAAAAGGAGCTGAGAGATCTGTGTCTTCATCCACAGGCAGCAGGAAGAGAGAGCCACTGGGCCTCTCTTAGGCCTTTGAACCCTCAAAGCCCATTCATGCCCAGTGACACATTTCCCCCAACAAGGCCATGCCCACTCCAATAAAGCCACACCCACTCAAACAGGGCCATGCCTACTCCCACAGGGCTGCACCCACTCCAACAAGGCCACACTTCCTAATCGTTTCAAATAGAGCCACCCCCTACAAATTCAAATATTTAAGCCTGAAGGTGCAGTTCGTAATCAGACCAACACGTGTGGATACTAGTGATTTCTCTTTTGTCAGGGGCCTTCCTTTCTTCCTGTTCTGGTGGGCCATCAAGGGGTTTCACAACGTCATCTATGTTCTGTCTCTCTAGCCACCTCTGCAGGGGAGGATTACGATGGCAGACAGAATGGTCCTGTTCAAAGACTTTCCAGTTCAAATCCCTGGAACCAGTAAAATATGTTCCCTCTCCTACCAAATGGGGTATTTCAGGGTCGATGATACTAAGGGCATGGAGAAAGGAATGCTGTTTCCAGTTAGCCAAGCAGGTCTGTGTAAATTGAAGTTAGGGATGGGAGGGTCCAAGAAGCCCTGCTGCCAGTTTTGAAGATAGACGAATGGGTCTTTCGCTAATGAACTGTGGAAGTTTCTAGAAACCAGAAAAGGCAAAACAAAACAAAACAAAAACCAAACAACAACAAAAACAACCCAGATCGTTCCCAGCAGTGTCCAGCAAGGTACAGTCGGCAGATCTGACTGGAACTGCTTTAGGCTGTTGTGTTTGCTTCAAATGGAAACTCCACACAGAACTAAGCATTTCTTCTCCTTGGTGTGCTCCTCTAAAGTAAGGCTTGACCCATCCTAAAGTCACTCAGTTACTCATCTACTTTACGCTAAGTGGGTGTCTTCTGCATGTCTACTGGAGGCACTTGGGGTAGGTGTGAACAACACACCATACTTTCCTTTTCTGATCCAGTGTTGGGAGACTGATAACTCCCGGTAGACCCCCATGATCCATGAGAGATGCTCATGGAGTCTGGAGCCATTGTGTCCAGAGATTCTGCACTGAGGGATGGAGAAGCCATGCAGATAGAGTGTTCTAGCAAAGGAAACAGCAGGATCATGTGATCTCAGCATGGAGCAAGTAACGGGGGTGCCTACGTTGAGGGGCACCTTGCAGCTGGGTGGAGGGTTGAAAACTGGGATGCACTTGAAAGAACAACACAAATACTAGTCATTGTGGCTCTGTCCCCTCGGTGCGCACCCGTGGGCTCTGTGATCGTACTTTTGTGTATGTTGTTGAATGGGGAGAAAAGAGCTATTGTTCAAAGATGCCAAGGCAAACAAGCCCAAGTTGAGGATTTCCCAGAATATATGGGTCTGTGTGTCCCAGTGACAGAAGATCATTGTCTCTGTGGTACTTACGTCTCTGTTTCCTACGAGGGGTTTTCCACAGTACCAGTGGGGTTACATGGCCCCTTTCATAGTAAAAAGAACATTCTGGGGTGGTCAAGTCAAGGTGGGCAGCTGTTCTAGGGGAGGAATCACCAAGTGATTCAAGGACCTTGGCCCCTGCTTGGCCAGGATGAAGTGGGTGGTGTGGGAGTGGGGCAGGTGCATTGGTTCTGCACCCCTGTGGACAAGCAGTTCCCTGGTGGAACCCTGCTCTGCCAGAGGAAGCAACGAGGATATTCGGAAAGTAAACTCTGGGATGTCTTTCGAAGGCACACGAGGCGGTGGGCTAGTTTTTAATTAAGGATGTGGAGATGCTGCCCCCAGCAAGGTCACCGGTGAGTCGTGTCTCAGAGTCTGTAAAAGCGATGGACGTCTTTATTCTTACTGATTCCGGTCATTCTTTTAGGTCGTACAACCCCACAATGCGTTTCTTCAGTTTGTCTCTCTAGACTTCCTGTGGTAAACGATGCCTCAGAACTTTGTGAGCAGAGCTGCTCTCTCTCTCATGCCTAGTGACAGAAGTGAAGTGGGCATCTCCAGCCACACGCCTTCCTCACACCTCCTGTTCCTCATGGCTGTTGCCTCTCAGCGTGGAGCCTCTATAAAGGGTTGCTAAGCGGGGTGGGGAACTCCCAATGTAGAGACGTGGGAAAAAAATAAAAAAGGGTCAAATCAGTATGTGTTATGAGTTGCACAGAAGCCTGAATCCTGGAAAGCTCCGGAAAGTAGTCCAAGCCATAAATAACCAGGCAGCCAGGATGGAGAGCAAGAGGCAGTCTTTGGATCCCTGCCGCGAATACTGCTGTCCTGTCCTCAAGGTCAGAAATATCTGGCCCTCTTCTTTCCAATCCAGATCTGCAGCAAAAGCCCACGGACTACAAAGAGGAGACACAGGCCATGGGAGTGCTCCTATTTCTCAAACCCTTTGAGAGTTTTTGCCTTTTATTTCCTTAAAACACTGAAAGTGTGCTAATGCCTTGGAATAGTATGACTGCCTGGCGTTCTGCCATAAAGGTGATCATGAAAAGTCAGTTAAGGCTTCTGTGAGAATGGTGCACTGCCTCATCATGCATTCCATCCGTCCGTCTGTCCATCTAGCATCCATCTATATAGCCCTGCATCCACCCACCCACCTACCCATCCATCCACCCACCCACCTATTCATCCATCCATCTACCTGTCTACCTACCTACCCAACCGTCCGTCCATCCATCCATCCATCCATCCATCCATCCATCCATCCATCCATCCATCCATCCACCCACCCACCCACCCATCCATCCGAGGTATGGTAGCCACACACTGAGCTAAGCAATGTAGAGGAACCAAGCATGGGATGAGACCTCTACTGGGCCTCCCAGAACTCATAATGTTGATACCAGAAAGAGCCAGTAAATACATGAGTGAATCATATACAAGTGGTGTTGTGGAGGAAGCTGATATGGTGTTATGGTAGAGAAGCACTTACATGTAACAGGAAGTTCTGGTTTGGAATCATGTGGTTTGAAGGGAAGCCCTTCACCATCACATTTCTGAATACGCACTCCCGACGCCTCATCTCCCCATCCTTTATATGCCTGTGTCATTGCTCTCTGACCCGAGCTGTTATTGACACCTGACACAGGTTTTCATTGACTTGGTCATCTCCCTTAGTCCATTTGAGTCTCTATAATGAGATATCTGAGGATGCTAGTAAACCATGACGTTTACTCCTCTCACCATTCTGATGGCTGTGGGGTCCAGTAGCACAACGCAGACACCTAGGACAGCATACAGATAAGGACAAAGGGCATCTGCTGAGTGCAGAGTGGCCATGCTCCTGAGATGTGTCTGCTTCACATGACCTCAAGCCTCGTCCCCTTCTGGACTCCCTCCACGCCTCCTTAAAGCTCTCACTGCCAATGAGTGGCTGTCATTCTAAAGCGTCCTCTAACAAGCCCACTTAAAGATCACCCGACTGTCAGCCAATGGGATTTCACTTGGCTCAATATTTACCATCGGTTGCAATCCAGAGCCTGCAGGGGGTTAGATGTTTAGATGCAAATGACAGTTGTCCAGTCACAAGTAAAGGACTTCTCTAACTGGCATGGGGTTGATTGACTTCTAGACTATCATGATGTCTGGATATATAGCTTGAAAGACTTTGCCCAGCCAATTTCCCCACATTCGTCCACCCTTCCTGTTTGTCCGTGTATCCATCTGTTCAGCTGTGGCAGCTTCTTCTGTTGTCTATTAAGTTAACTTCATTGTCTTATTGATTCCTCTTGATGATTCTAGTGTGTCTTTGAATACTCCCCTATGCATTTGTTTAAGACTAATTTCAAGAATACGCATGCAGATGTGTGTATACTCCCCCCGTGCCCATAAGTATGGAGAGTGAGGGAGGAGAGAAGAGAGAAGAAAACACAGAACACATTTGGCTTAGACCCCCTTAAACGTGCTGAGAATACTTACAGTCACCAACAGTTGGCAAAATAGTCTAACTCAAAGCCTGTTTTATGTTACATTACTGACTCGTGTAATTTGTAGAGTACTATGTAAAACATCACAAGGGCCAGGGAGATGGCTCAGTGGGTCAGGTGCTTTTCTGTACAATCACAATGACCTGCATGTCTGTCTCCAGCACCTGCTCAGAAAACAAGGCGTGGTGACTGCTTTCTGTGACCCTTACACTGGGTGGTGCAGAGAGGCATGGGATCCTGGAGGCTTCCTGAACAAACAGTCTCTATGACTCAAGGCTCAGAGAGAGAGAGAGAGAGAGAGAGAGAGAGAGAGAGAGAACAGACAGACAGACAGACAGACAGACAGACAGAGACACAGAGAGCTCTGCTCAGCACCATAAAGGACAACTCCAACCTCAACCTCTGGTCCCCTTGCACATTCTCCAACACACAGCCACAGTGCCTAATGGATTGTAATATGTGCTTGATTTTTATTCGTTAGGGGGATGGTACCACTAACACTTAGGGTGAGTCTGCTTCATAGCGAGAATGAAACTTAGAGACTCAAATACACTCTACCAGTTGTACAATGAGAAAACCCTCTCTTCCTGTTTGTGCTCTAAATCTGTGCTCTAGATACTCAGAGAAAACTTGCCAAGAAGAGAATTTTATTCCTACAGCATCCTGCCAATTAAAATGTCCCATGCAGAGTGAATTGGAAAGTGGCCTCCGCCATTTTTTTCCCTAAGAGTCTGCATTGACAGGGATAACTTGTTATTTAGCTGCGACTGGTGTAGTCTAGTTCTCTTGCCTCATGCTCTTGCTGACCCTGTCGATTTACTCTGAGAGTCTAATTCAGGCTGCAAGACCACCTGTGATCTTTGTACATTTCGCGGAAGAGCGTCCTTCTCAGCAAGTTGCTCTCTCTGATTTCCTTTGCGCATGAGAGTCGATGTAGAAAAGACAGCTGAGCAGAGGCTGGCAACCTTTCAAAAGCACGAAGCCAAGTCTCCATTTACTCATTCTGATTTGAGGCTCTCTGTGCCGGGTGTAGCCGCCCCTCTCCCTAACCACTTGAGACTGGCATCTCCCAAGACACAGTGAGGCTGCAGAAATTGAAATTACCTTTGCATGATAGATTTTTTCCCCAATCTTTTTTCTTTCCTGAAAACCAAGAATTCTGAAAATGCCAGTGCCGGTTTTGTGCAGTGCAAGCAGATGAAGATGATCCCGCGTATGTGGAGAGATGGTTGGTGGGTGAGATTGGGCTCTGAAGTCTCAGAGGCTTTGTGTAAAGGCTTCTGTCCATTCATGCTCCCGTGGGATGTGTCTGCGTTGTGCTCTGTGTACTAACCCACTCATTAACCTAACAAAGCTCTCCAGTCACACAATACTTGGGTCTTCTGAAAAATACGCTAAACCACGTGCTTGATGTGTCCATCAGAGTAGCTGCTCTAAAACGGTCATTTCATAGTCAAAGCCAAAGATGTTTAGAGCTTCTCTTTAAAGTTTTACAAAACAAACCAACACACATGTGGCAAAGAACCCAAGAGCGAAGAGAAAGCAAAGGAAAAGAAGTTTCTCACCCTGTTTTCTCCCAGCAAAGTCTCCAGACCTTTGGCATGTGTTCAAAGAGAATCCAGTCTTCTGGGAGCACTTACAATCCATTACATAAGTCAAATATTACCGGGGTGGGGGGTCGTGCTGGAGACTAAGGGACCTCGTCATGGATCTAATCTAAATGCGCCTTGGGGAGGGGTAGAGTTCCTGCTAGCCTCTACCCATGTGGGATTCTCACACATGTCCATGACCGACCATTGAATCCTAGACCCATTGTGCAAATATGGCAGGTCAGGTCCCACAGCAACCTGGGGCCAATCCATTTTAAAAGTTCCTTCCACGGTGATGTGTGTTCCTGGTCACGTCTCTTTGGAGTGTCTCCCTGTCCCTTCTGCTTTCTCTGAGGCTGCTCTTTGTGTTTGAGACTCTTGAAGAAGAGAAGCCCCACAGGGGAGTAGAGTGGCCTGATTAGGGTAGGGACAGCATAGAAGACCTCCAGGGAGACGCACAGAGAACACCTGGGTTAGTGTCTGGAGCTAAGGGCACATGACAGAGAGCATTCCCCTCCTGTGCATGGGGATACATGGAAGGGCCACAGCTGAGGTCTGAAGCTGCCGAGATCTGAAGCTGAAGACCATCTGGACACTCACGACCCTGTGCTATGGGATTTTCCTGTATGTTCCTCGTCCTTACCACACAGGGCAGAGGTCCCCCGTCCTTCTGTGCTTGGTTCATTTTGTCTCCGTTGCATCTCCGCTTTTTAACTTTGGAGCAGTTGTTCAGAGAATCAAAACAAACCTGAAGCTGACGCTGTATCCTCTTCAGCCATTGGCATCTTGGCAGGGAGGATCTATTCTGGATAGATCACAGTTGGAGGCTATAGTCAGCATCGTGGTGGGGAGAGCATCTATAGCTGTGACGGCAGGACTGTGAAGCAGCTAGTCACATGGCATTCAGAGTCAGGAAACAGAGACATGAAGGCACATGTGACACTGGCTTCCTCTCTCCTTATTGATCCAGGCTTTGACTCAACATACTGTGGGGGAGGGGAGATGGTACCACTAACACTTAGGGTGAGTCTTCTATGTCCCAATACACCTCTCTAAAAGCACCCTCATAGACACTCTCAGAGGTGCGTCTCCCGGGTGACTCTAAATCCAGTCAAGTTGCTAATGAAGACTGACCATTGCATACCACAACACCTTGACAGTTGGCCTGCTGAGTGGCTGACAAGAGGGTAGCCAATACAGCATAGACAGAATAATTAATAACTTTGTGGCTCAGATTGTGGGCGGGACATGGCCAGAGAAGGTGGGGTTTCTCTACATCGTTCAGAACTGTACATCATTTAGAAAAGGAGGATTGTTCATGGTGCTCACAGTTTAATGGTTTTGTAGACGTTCCGATGGCGGTCCTGTCACGGTGGGTGCTAGACTAAGATACAGGATAAGGACCATTTCCATCTTTTCCATGGTTTCCTGTTCTTTGGCTTAATCAATTTTTGATGTTGTTGATGCCCCTGTGTGTAAAAGAGGAGGCCTCGGCTCATAATCTGACCTTTCTATTCCTTCTCAAAACTGCACAATTCCATTGTAGCTTGGGCGTTTCTGTGGTTTATAGATTTGAGTGAAGAACTCAGTTGCCTGTTTCTGGTCCCCTCACTTCCGAGAAGCTCTTCTCCACCCTCAGCTGAGGACATTCACCGTTCTGCCTTCTCACTTTCCAGACTGCTAATGTTCTAACCCGGAGTCATACTTCATGTTTATATATGAGCATTATATAGAGCTTCATTACAGAAACTGAAAAACGGCGAATGTCGTTTTGAGTAGTGGGATTTGGATGTGAACTCAACAAGCATGCAGTAGTGTTTATTTTAAAGATTGCATTTTAGTTTCATTTATGTGTACATGTTAGTATATGTCCATGTGAGGGATGGTGCCCCTAGAGTTCAGAAGAGGGCCTCAGATCCCCTCGAACTGGGTTAGAGATAGTTGTGGGTGCTGAACTTGGGTCCTCCACAGCAAGCACTTTTAACTGTTGAGTGTCTCTCTAGCCCCGTAGGAATGTTTTATTCTTAAAGTTTCTCTGTTTACGGTACATATTATGAAAGATCATGGGTTCTGCAATATATTTTGAAATACTTCAACAAATATACATGCACAGAAATACTAAGCAATAAACTATATAAAAATTTTAAACGTTAGTTTATACTAGTGAGTATAGGGATAAGGGATTGTGATGGTTTGCATATACTGGGTCTAGGGAATGGCACTATTAGAAGGTATGGCCTTGTTGGAGGAAGTGTGTCACTGTGGGGGTGGGCTTGGAGACCCTCCTCCTAGCTGCCTGAGGATGTCCAGTCTGTTCCTGGCTTCCTTCAGATGAAGATGTAGAACTCTCAGCTCCTCCTGCACCATGCCTGCCTGGATGCTGCCATGCTCTTGCTTTGATGATAATGGACTGAACTTCTGAACCTGTAAGCCAGCCCCAATTAAATGTTGTCCTTTATAAAACTTACATTGGTCATGTTTTCTGTTCACAGCAATAAGACCCTAATTAAGACAGGCATACATGTGTATATCCTCTTAGTCATTTCATTGGTACTGGCTTAAATAAAAACTACTACTACTACTACTACTACTACTACTACTACTACTACTACTACTACTACTACTACTACTACACTACTACTACTACTACTACTACTACTACTACTACTATTACTACTGCTATTACTACTACTACTGATGGTGGTGGTGGTGGTGGTGGTGGTGGTGGTGGTGGTGATGATGATGATGATGATGATGATGATAATAATAATAATAATAATAATAATAATAATAATAATAATAATAATAAAGCTGTACCTGTAATTCCAGCACATGAGAGGTGGAAGCAGAAAGATCAGAATTTGCAGAGCATCCCTGGCTTTGTAATGAGTTCCAGACCAGCCTGTTTTACAAAGATTCTGTCTCAAAAACAAAACAGAAATGAAAATTAAAACAGAAAATAAACAAACAAACACCCGATGGAAAAACCTAACTCCCTTCAAAATCTAAGTTTTTAATACAAGGTTAAAATAGTGAATCTTGCTTATAGTTCCCTTGCAAGGTTTATTAAGTACTGGGTTCAAAAAGATATATTCAAGCCTTCGCTGTTTTAGAATTATAACTAAAAATAGATGAGATCATGAATAGGGATGTGGAAGTGCTCCGTGAGTGACACATGTGAAAGCAGTCTCTGGCACAGATGTCTTTGGCTCTAGTTCGGTGGCCTATCTAACTAGAACCATCAAAACGCTCCTGTCAGCCATCTCAACACTTGCAGGATGCGGTAGCAGGGTCAGGAATTCTAGGCTAGCCTGGGCTACAGAGCGAGATACTGGCTCAAAGCTGAATTGTCAATAAGATGGGTATCTATGAATTCTGGCAGGAAACAAACATAACTTGTTTCTTAATACCCACTGATCGACCAACTATAGACATTGGTTATCTGATATTAAAACAACTGTAGATGCTGCTTGTCGATGCCTTTTAATAAAGGGGGTCCAGCTCACGTTTTTTAAAAAACATTTTATTGATTCTTTGTGAATTTCGCATCATGCACCCCAATCCCACTCCTATCTGTCTCCCCACCTTTGCAACCTCTTCTCCCAAAGAAAATGAAAGACAAAAACAAAAATAAACAAAACAAAATAAAATCATAAAAAACATTTCATCATGGAAGCTGTAGTGTGTCACTGTGTCCCACAGTACACCCTTTTGTCCATACTTCTTTACTTGCAAATGTTCATGTGGTCTTGTGTTTGACGCCTCTGGCTTCTGCCATTGGTCTGGTTTGAGGCCTCTGGCCTCTGCTGCTGGTTTGACAATATCATATCAGAACTGGATCCTCACCAGGACTCCTCTCAGAAATCCTGCCGTTGCCCCGTGTCATGGAGATCTCGCAGCTGTAGACTGGCTGCAGCCCTGCATAGATGGGATAAATGTTAGGGTGGGACAACTCAAAGTCCTGGATCTGGGCCCGGGTGGTAGCTGAGTTGACACAGCCTCCAGCTCTCTCCTGCCCACACCACCAGGGCCAGCTCTACTGTGCTGTCCAGGCAAAGTGTGGGACCCCTCTCCCAAGTCTCGCAGCTAGTGAGGGGCAGGACCAGCTTTTTAGCTCTCATGACCCCAGGGCCAGATCTCCTGGTCACAGGTGGCCAGGGGGAGGTCGGGAGGAAGGGTACCTCTCCCTTGCCCATACCCCCTCACGGCTGATGAGTGGTGGGGCCATGGTCTCATCTTTTTATTATTCCACCTCTAATGTGGGTTAAAATTATGAACATGCACTAAAACCATTGTTTGGTCTCATGTAAAACATAAAAAGTGTTTTCATAGTCTGTGGATGGGCGAGGCTGACACATGAAGCAAATACTCCCGAGTGTTCTTGGGTAATAACTGTGCTTGCTGTTCTCAACACCGTGGCTTTCTGACACATTTTTCACCTTGATCATCTGGAGGATTTGCAGCAATGTATTCTCCTGGTCACTCTCTCATGGCTCAGTGACTAGGGGAAGTACTAAGCTAATCACGAGAGATGAGAAGAGAGTGTCACTGACTGTGGAGAAGCAAGGCCCTTTCTGTCCTCCATCTCAGGTCTGAGCAGCTTCCCTCAGTGGGTCTTAGGGATGTGCACATCTACATAGCCATGTGAGCACGGGAGCCATCTTGTTTAGCTATTTTGTTGTTTGTTTGTTTGTTTTCTGATAGATGCTGCCTTTGGAAGGAAACACGTTAATTTGATTTCCTTTTGGAGATACTTCACTGATCACGTTTTCAATTTCTTTCGTGATTCTCCTATGGCTTCCAGTTTACAAATACTCGTGAAAATAATCTTCAAATCTTTATTTTTTTCTTAATATAAAGTACCTCATGCTCTATATGGTTCATTTCAAGCCACCATGCTTATGTTTTTTGTATGAGTTAATAACTTTGATTTGATTGGTTTTCCTTTCTTTGTCAAATAAATATTTTTCCCTGTCCCCGCTTGGACATTTTTTTTCTGCAAATCATTTATCAGATTGGTTTGTCCAGTAGAGTCCTATGTGGACAGTTTTACCCTTAACGACTATTTCTTTTCAGAGTTCGGGATGAGTAGAAAGACCATAGACCCTGGTCTGCCTGGGACCTTCTGTCGTATTCCTAAAGAATACATCAGCTGAAAAATAAATTAGATGACCACTGTAATGACGAGCAAGCCATGTAATTTTATCTAAACGCAGTGGCAGCGTACAATTACAACGCTTGAGTTCTCAACCATGGGAATGTCGTATCCAGAGAGTGAGGAAATTGATTTTCAGGAGGCTAGAAATGGGGGTGGGGGGAGGCGGAAGATCTTTAGTGTTATAATTTCCCATCATCCGAAAGCAGTAGTACATAAACGGAAATTAGCCAACTGTGGTTTGAGCATATTAGGGGGGAAAAATGAAACTTGCGTCTGACCATTACAGCCTCACAGTGTTTGCTTAGAATTTCTGTCAAACTCTCTATTCTGGTGATTATTGAAAGTGCACATAGGTTATACACAAACACGTTACTTTAGGCAAGGGACTTGAGTATCTGAAGCTTTCGACATCCACAGGGCACCTTGGGTGTCAAGGCTCAGCTGAACAGTTCATCTGTGGCGTTAGAATTTCTTTGGCATGAAGGAATAACTAGGGTATCGGTCAGTCTGAACTGGTTCAGAGAGAGGGTCACAAAAGGAAGGGGAGCGTAGAGAATCATGGATCTCACGTTGACTGAATTGGTGCTGTTGATGAGTTCTTTTGCTTTCGCTTTCTTTCTTGTCATTTAGGTGTTTTGGAGGTTTTATATCATTGCTGGGCTTTTTCATGGTGCTGAGGACTGAATCCGCAGTGTGCATGTGTGTGTGTGCATGCGTGTGTGTGTGTGTGTGTGTGTGTGTGTGTGTGTGTGTACATGTGCGATATGTTTGTCCCACCAGTGAACTTCGTCCACAGCACCATGTCACCACTAACTGCTGAAGTGCTCCTGTAGGTTCCGCCAGAGACATTGACCGTGCCTAAGCAGGTCGCTTTGTCCTTGGGTGACACTGCCTTTTAGCATCTGACCACATGGACTGTGTGTTGCCTTCAGACCTGGGTGCCACTTCCTCACAGGGGACAATGAACGCAGACTGTGAGTTGCTGACCACATCTTTGGTTTTCTCTCTGTCTCACTGGCTTTTCCCCAGGCCTTTTACCTTGCTTCCTCACCTCTGTCCGGGATCTAATTGCTGAAGTGCTAAGAAGCTTGATCCCCTTTGATGTTTTATTCCTTGGTGACCTCATCCAATTCAATCATTTTAAATCCTTCTGTACAACCGTAGACCTCTAGCCGGGATAGAACCCAGGGAATACCCAACTAAACCCTCCAGACTTAACCTGCTTCACCTGCGCTGTGCTGCCAGCGAACCCTTCGACCCTCTTCACTTCACCTGCTCTGAGCTAATCTTTAATCTCCTTTCCTGAACATCCTCAGGCTCTGCGTCTGGTAGGAGGCAGAGCTCAGGCTTGTCCTTCCTTCTTCACAGGCTTGGCCGCTGTGCCTGCTCATGTTGGGAGGCAGAGGGACTTTTAAGAGACTCATCTCAATAGACAGCATGTCCTAGCATGGCAGAACGGACTGGTCCACAGAGACTGACCTGGAGCTCTGATGTGAGTCTCCCACTGCCTACCCACCTTCCCGTTTGGATGCACTGTAGTTCCCTTATAGCTAGGTGCTAAAGATGGTTTCCTCTTCACACCTTTTCTCCAGTAATCTCTTTGCCGGTAAGTGCACTGCCATCTTCCACATTGCTCAAGCCCGAGAACTATGTATCTTCGATGTCTCTCCGCAAGCCTTCATCCATGTGTCCTCGAGTCTCCTTGGCCCACTCTCATTCCCGACACCATTAGTTTTCACAACGATTCCAGCCTGGTCTTGTGTTCACACTTGTCTCTCAGCCTTACTGTCCCATCATGCCATCTTTTAAAGATAGAAACCATACCACTCTGTCCCTGACTTAAAGTTCCCTTTAGCGCTCATCTGCAGTGAGAGCCATGGCCAACAAGGATCCCTGCCTGTGTCTTCTCTTGTGTGTCATTAGCCTGTAGACCCATAACGTGACGTCCATTCTTGCCATGGAGTTGCTGGTGTTTCTCCCACCCGAACACCAGATTCATCTTCATGCAGTTGGGTGTTCTTGCCTGGGAAGCCTTAGCTCATTCCTTCAGAGAGGTTCTGCTTAGACCATAAGTAACGGCGCTGCTCCCCTCCATTCCCTCCAGGGGCCAAGTTACTCTATTGGATGGACTTGTTTGTTTTGAGGCAGATTATTGTAGAATTTTAGCCAATTGTGGGGTCTTGGCTTAGTGTGAGTTTGGGGGAAAGTAAGGATAAGATGAGGGGGTAACTGGGTGTAGGCCTTGGCCCAGTGAGACAACATTGTGAGGTATGTGCTTGTAGAAGACTTATAGAGCTATGCCTTTGGGGACCCTTGAGAGCCATCATCCCCTACCCCCACCCCCTGTAAACATCAAGGACATCAAAGCCTGTCTTTTTCCGAGACCTAAGGTGGGGTTGGCCACAAGAGGAGGTTTGCCATCACTGCTGGCAAGTGTGAAAGACCAAGATGCTCAGACCCCTTCACCCTTTAGAGCCTCAGCCTGCTGACACGTCTTGAGCATCAGTGGAGAATGCTCTGGGGACACCGTTGCCTTGTCTGATGTGTCACTTTCACCTTCTTCCCAGGCTCCCTTTCAGACAACATCACACCAGGGTAGCATTTCCCTCAGTGCCTGAGTATAAAGATCATGGATGCAGAGGTGATGTGAAAGGTCTTGGATGTCTACTTTACTCCTTCCTCTTCTCCTTCATGGAGGCAGAGGTGATGTGAAAGGTCTTGGATGTCTACTTTACTCCTTCCTCTTCTCCCTCATGGAGGCAGAGGTGATGACGAAGCTCTTAGATGTCTATCTTACTCCTTTCTCTTCTCCATCATATATGCAGAGATGATATGGAGGGTCTTGGACATCCACCTTACTCTTTCTTCTTTTCCCTCAGTGTCCTACTCCCACCATAGCCTTTGCTGACTCAGTGTTGGCAATCCTATGGAGGGATTAAGCTGGTTTGAAATCCTGGAGTGCGAGTCCTCCAGCTTCAGTCCCTCAGGTGTTGTGGACACCCACCTTGCCTCCTTGGCTGGGTTCTGCTTCCTTTCCGAAGTATCTGTTGGGTTGGGAAAGAGGAGAATTGTCCCACATAGTTGGATGGTTATGATGATGCAAAGGGTAGACCTGAGAGGAGTTATGGGGTTGGATATGATCAAAATATATTGTATGAAATTCTCAAAGAATTAACAGAAGATATTAATTTAAAAATGAGGTTAACATGGTATTGTATCTAGCTGATAATGATTGCCTAGCCTTTAGCTGTTTGCAAAGAAGACATACTGAGTCTTTTTTCTTACATTTCAAATGATTTGGGATGAAATAAAAAATACCCCCCATGGATCAATTTCTCTCAGTACAGATGATGTACTGTTAAATTTTCTTAAAAACAACCCACAAGCTTATCTGAAAGTAGCTTTGGACCAGTGAACATTCTTTGAAAGAAATGCTTTTATTTTTTTTTCCAGTTGGAGAATAATATATATCAATTGTGGATAAATCAAGTGGAAATTGTGTGTATTCATATGAAAGATAATTTCCACTTAATGTCTTTCCTTTCGGTTGTGCCTATGCTACGCAGTGGCTTTCTTTTCCACTGTGAGCTTTGCCGGGCAATTTTTCTGTATGATAGAGAGTCCAAATCTGCTGGCTCAGATCTCTTATAGACTGCCACCTTCTCTACCAACCAGGAAATAGTGTATTTGGGACTTTGCTTGGTTTGAAACAATTTATACTGGAAAAATTATAAAATGTAGAATCCATACTATGAATTTGGCTCACTCTGTATCAGAAAAAAAAATACAACTCTTCTCACAGCCAAAGAGGAAACTTCACATGTCAGCCATCCAGTCAGTGCCTCTGATACATATTTCATGATCATGGCTGAGGGCCTTCCAAACTCAGGGCTGTATCATTCATTCACTCTTAAACTACGAAGTTATTCTTGGCTCTTCTTGTTGGCTCCCAGGCCTTCTTGCCGCTGTGCTGCACGAACCATTTATCAAGTCAGGAGTTTAATCTATCAAAGTCAGCTTTCCTTTGTTCTGCCTCTCTCTGTCTTGCCTTCCCATATGGCAGTGCCTCTTGCAAATGCACTGTTGGCATTCCAGTGGCGACTTGGAATGCCGTGGTTTACCGAGCTTCTTCAGTGTTTCATAAGCTAACACATTGGGGAGTGAAGTCTTAGTTCGTAGGAAATTATGATTATAAAGTTGACCGGTTCCTAGACTATTCCTGGATGATATTCCACGCCTGCTGGTTGACGGTGTCCCTGGGTGTTTCTGCCTACAGCTCCGGGCTTTCCAGCTCGCTCATTCTGAAAGCCAGACCCCATGTCACCTCTCTGGCTTTCTTCCCTCCTCTCCTGGATATTTATTACCGTGCTACAGGCTTTGGGCTCTAGGTCCTGGACATTTCTTGGTTCTGCCCACTACTGTTTTTACTTCCTGGACTCACACTCTTCTTCAGTCTTTGTAAAAGAAAAACGGTCTGCTTAGGTAGCTTTTGGCGGGATCCAGATGTAGAGGCCAGAACCAATGAAGTAATTATGACACTGCCTGTCCCGTGCTGGCCTAGACCTAAGCTCTGGGGACATGGCAGTGAGCAGGAGGACAAAGGAAAACATCTATAAAGGAACTTACAGTGCAGTGCTGGGTTGGAGAAGGGGGAAACCAAACAAAATTGCTGTTGGTAATCAGATCTGATAATCTGATGTTGCTCAACGCAGAAGAGAGGTCAAGCTGTGAAGGGCCCCAGGGAGAGCAAGGTGGGTAGGGCAGCTGCGGTTCTGGAGGATGTGGTGTGGAAATGGAAGTTAATGGGGCACCATGAGCAAAAGCACATCAAAAGACATCCCAGCTCCACCCCATGACTTCTGAACTTTCACCTGTACCCACCGAGAAAGCAATAGGAACTCAGATTCTCTTCCACTCTTAACAGGTTTTAATCATCCTAAATCAAAATGCCGAATGCAGGCTTCATTCCCAGCTTCGTCAAGGTGAACACTGAGGAGAACCACTGGATTGCGTGGCTCGGGGGCTGACCTCCATCTGAGACATCCTCTTCCACTTACCAGCACAGTGGATTGTGAGTGCCCACACACTCACAGGCACTGACACCTGGTGTTCAGCATCTGCCACACTGGAGTGGATGGTGGGGCCTTAGAAGGTGGGGCCTTAGGTTACTGTATGCATGGACACCAAGGGGATGCTGAGACACCAGCCCCTTCCTTCTCCTTTCCTCTTACTCCATTCTGCTCTTCTTGATCATTGTCCGTTGTTGTGATGGGCATTTAAGTAAAGGCACTTCATTGCTACTGTGATGAATAACAGCCACCAAGTAGATGAGAAGCAGAGACTCTCTTGCTCTCCCGTATTTCACACTTAAGGGAGGCAGACTTTCATTCTACCTAAGAAAGAGGTTTTAGTCAACCAGAGGGACTCCATATTGGTGACATCAGGGCTCCCATGATCGCTCCTTCTACCTCTTTTTCATTCATTTGGCTCTTGGTTGATTGAAGGCTCTTACTCTGTTCCCACCGTGACTCTATAAAGGCCTGGTGATCTTCTGCACTTTACAGTAAACTTTATTTCGTTTTTCCATATGTTTATACATGTTTGCATGTGTGTTGACTCATGTATATGATGTGGGTGTATGTGCATATGGGTGCATATGTATGTAGAGGCCTGCAGTTGATGTCACTAATCATCCCCCATCACTTCCTAACCTTATTCAGTTAGGCAGGGTATCTCGGTCAAACCCAGAGCCCATCGATGCATGTAATCTTGTTAGCCCGCTTACTCTGCGGATCCCATGTCCACCTTGTCCACAAGGCATTTCTGAACTCCTGTCCTTACACTTGTGGGAAAGCTCTGTAACCCTGGAGACATTCTCATAGCCCCCAAATGATGACATCAACAATGGTTTTGCCAGAGCCTGCAGCTCTCTAGTCAGGTGGGTACATCGTCACCTCCTAAAGGCTGTGGTGTTGGAAATGAGCACGTTCAGGCCTCAATTTCAAATATCTTCCACTTCAGCTATTTCATTCAATAATGTAGTCATATATATGCCAGCTTCCTTGCTTAATAATGAAAATACAAAGTGTTGAAATAACATATTTCTGCTAGCTAGTCAATATTCCGTTATCAATTATCCATGTGAGACTACATTATGCATTAACTTGATGGGTGCTCTGCTGTGTATGTTCTGTGTGTTGCATGGAGGGCATAATTGCACACACTCATGCATAGTAAGCAGATGAGGGAATTCATCTGGTGTGTGTATATGAGTTATTAACACTGATCGTCATGTGGGCGTTTCGGCTTTAGAACCTCATTGGCCTTCTGGGAGTTGGCATCTCAGTTTCAAGGAAAATTTAAACCCTTCCTCTCCTGTACTCCTGTTCACTTAATCCTGTCTAAGTAGAAGATCTCACTTCTCCAGAAGAAAGAGCCAGAGGCTAACGAGAGGAGGGAGGGTGAAGGTTCTGTGGCGCTCTGTCTTCCTGGGGAATGAATGACAAATGAAGTGTAAACGAAGAACCATATCGCACATCTGTTCATAATGGTGGCTTTAAAAGTGTAACAGAATCTGTCATACTAGCCGTATTCACTGCACATCTCAGTAATGTTGGCTTTGTTTGTTCACATTGTTACTTCCTGCACAGTTGTCCAGTACTGCACTCAGGTTACATTTTTTCACATTGTTACAACCTTGAAGAGCTGTCCGGTGCTACACTCATGATGCGTTTGTTCACATTGTTACTTCCTGCAGAGCTGTTCTGTGCTGCACTCTGCAGCTCCGCCCCTTAGCAGTACCTCCTCTTCCTCTTTCCTCACTGCAGTAACTGTCCTTCTGCCATACCTACACCATTGTCCCACGGGACTGGAACTGTTCCTTTTCCTGCTTAGCAACAATTCCTTGTATTTGTAAATTATCGTTCACACACCTGTGGATGTCTGGGTTTTTTCATCTTTCTTGGCTACTGTGGCTTTATTTGTATCTAAGTGCAATTTGAAAACACACAGTGTTTAGATGAGATCTGTTTTCAGTTTTCTTTCTATGAAAATTAAGGAAGACTATATGAATTTACTTGAAAACTCTGGGAATTCATTATCATTGGTCTTAGCATTTCCATCGCTGAACTAAAATACCATGACCAAAGCAACCATCAGAGGGAAGAGCTTACTTCTTACTATTCTCAGGCTGTTGAGGAGTGATGCCTGCTGGCTTGTTCCTCATGGTTTGCTCATTTTGCTTTCTTATAGCCTGAGACCACCTGCCCAGGGGTAGCAGTGGGCTGAGCCTTGCAAACCCATCATGCTATAAAGACTGACCACAGGTCAGTGTGATGGAGACATTTTCTCAATTGGGTTTCTCTTCCCAGATGTCTCCAGCTGTATCAAGTTAACATCACATACAGCTCCTTATTCTAGATTGTTATTTCCTGAGGAAAATGGTAGCAGTGATTTCTTTGAACAGATAAAAATAGTTAAATGGTGTTGAAAAAAAACCATTTACAATTCTAACAACAGATGCTGAGCATGTTTGGCAAGTGGGTTAAACAAACCACAGAAAATGGATGATTAGTAATTACTGCAGAGTTGAGGAAAGCTGGGAAAGACAACCTATCCCTGTGAAAACTCTGAGATTCAATTCCTTGCTGGACACAGCAAGGATGACGTGCACAGCTTTGCTTTTTCTGTGCAGCAAGTGTTGCTTTCTGTAATGGCTTCTACTTACATGAGCTAAATGGCATGGCTCAGAGGTCTACACTAAAACCAAAACCAAAACAAAACAAAAAACCCACAACAACAACAACAACAAAACAACCACCACCACCAACAAAACCACCACCCCCCACAACAACAACACTACCACCACCACCATCAACAACAACAAAAACACCACCACCAACAACAACAAAAAACCACCACCACCAACAAAACCACCCCCCCCACAACAACAAAACTACCACCACCACCAACAAGAACAACAAAAACACCACCAACAACAACAACAACACAATAACAAAACCACCACCACCCACAACAACAACAAAACCACCACCAATAACAAGAACAAGAAAACCACCACCACCACCAACAACAACAAAAAAGTCACCAACAACAAAACAATAACAACAACAACAAAAAACCAACCTACTACTGCTAAACCCAACAACAACAACAACAAAAACCACCACCATCAACAACAAAAAACAACCAAAACAACAACAAAACCACCACCAACAATAAAAACAAAAAAACACCACCACCAACAACAAAAAATCCAACAACAACAACAACAACACCACCACCACCAACAACAACAACAACAACACCACCACCACCAACAACAACAACAACACCACCACCACCACCAACAACAACAAAACCACCACCACCAACAACAACAACAAAACCACCACCACCAACAACAACAACAAAACCACCACTACCAACAACAACAACAGCAACAACAACAGCAACAACAAAACCAACAACAACAACTATAACAAAACCAACAACAACAACGAAAACCATACCTGGTCATATAACTGTGATCTTTTCTAAGAATTGTTGAAAGCTGGGGATGTGGATGTAAAAATGTGCCCTAGAACTCTCATAGTAATGGCAGCTATAATCCTTTCATTTTTTCTGCACTATGGAATTGCTATTTGTTTTGCCTCCAGTTCTTTGAAGATTGGGCTCATTAATTTAATTTGTGGTGATAGTTCTTGTGTCAAATTTGTTGACATGTGTATTGATGAATATAATCTATTTCTCTTGCTCCTTGTCCTCTACTTTCTCCACATGGTTTCTCTACTCTCCTCGTCCTCCATAGTGGGTATGTGGCCATGGGGATTGTGTCTACCAGCATTTGAAAACGTCAATGCCTTGCTGCTTCAAACCCAATCCTTGGCTTCTGTTTTGATACCAAATGCTTCTTTCATTAAAAAATAAATTTACTGAATTACTCTTCACAGAGTTCAGTTTCAAATTTACCCCTCGTGTCATTATAAACTAGTTGGTTTGCGAAATACTCCATTTTTAACCATGCTTAAGGGTCAGATGCCATTCTCCATTACAGAGAAAACTTGGGGAGCAGCCTGGGAAACATCACATGCTGGAAGGGGACAGGGGAAGAACACAATTATGAACCAGATGACTCTCTTTTGTCTATGTGAAATAAACCTAAGCAACACCAGAAATTCACAGTGTGGCAGTTTGAATATGCTTGGCCAATAGGGAGTGGCACCATTGCCTTGTTGGAGTAGGGGCAGCCTTGTTGGAGAAAAGGTATCACTTTGGGGGGGGGTTCACTTTGATACCCTCCTTCTAGCTTCCTGGAAGCCAATCTTTCCTGATTACCATCCAATCAAGGTGCAGAACTCTCAGCTCCTCCGGCACCAGGTCTGCCTGCAGGCTGCCATGTTTCCTGTCTCGATGATAATGGACAGAACCTCTGAAACTGTAAGCAAGCCCAATTAAATGTTTGCCTTGGTCTTGGTGTCTCTTCATAGCAATGGGAACCCTAGCAAAGACACATGGCTTATTATTCTTGTCCTTTTGCCTGTTGACTATAAACTGTAGACAGAATTCGGAGCTCAGCATGGATGAACACACCTGCAGTCCAGCACGTGGGCAGGTAAAGCCGAATGACAAGTGTGAGGGGAGCTTGGGCCACTTGATAGATCTGAGACTGACAGGAGCTGCACAGCAAGCCTCCTTTTAAAAGAACAACACAAAATGAAGACAGCAAAAAAGACACACCAACAAAATAACAAAAAATCTAGTCATTATTCACTTTCATTTTGTTCCTTATATATTACATAATACACACGAAGCCCTCAGATGTCTCAGGCAGGGACCCACAGGGGGCAGTGGATAAAAGTCCTCCTCAAGGATCACCCAGCTATGGGACCAGTGGCAGGAAAGAAGAAGGACCCTGTTCTAAGTATAAGACTCTTAGGAGCAGGGAGGGGATGGTTACCTGAATCTGTGTGGGCAGAGAAAGAGAGTGTTTCTTATGGACAAAGGAACACAGGATTACTGTGAGGTAGAGAAGGTCCAGAGAGAAGCATGGATTAAATTTTGTGAAAGTTCAGAAAGGTTTTGCTGTTACAAAACCTCAAAGAATACTTACACATTGCAGAGTGCTGTCTGAACAGGGAGAATGTCAACCAGGCTCTCCGTCAAGAATGGATGCTGTGGCCAGACAGAGTGTGCCATCTCTATTGGCATGTGGCCTTAAGAGCTGCCATGCAGCGTGGCCTGTCACAGGGCGAGCCTATTTTGCATGCTGCAGGGGATGTGAAGTTGCCGATGGGAACCACAGTCCTGGGTCTCTACGGCACGCAGCTTGAGTGCTCACAATATTATGGATTCAAACATATCCTACCAGCAGGCACCGTGACGCACGATAGAGAGATGAGAAAGCATGTCTTCCTTTCATGGCGCCATGGGGACAATTGCTGCAAATCGGACTTGTAAAGTGCTCAGCACAGTGAACCCGTCTGGGCATTCCATTTTGCTTTCTGCTGCTGTCTGCCCAACACCCAAGTACTGCTACGGGAGGCCCACAGGGAGGATGTTTGCATTGCTGGTTACACTCCACGCTCTAGCGTAGGCTTGGCATTTCTCCCCATGGATGGCCGACTAGTAAATATTTTCTGCATCTGTCACAGCTACACACAAGTCTGTCATGAGGCCGCACATCCGTTGTGGTATAGATGGTATGCAAAGGCGTGATTGCTGCTGTGTCTCCACAAAATTAAATTGGCAGAATCAGCCCAGTGCACCCTATTTTCTTCCCTGTTCCCAGCAGTCTTCTTAGGCACTACGTTTGGATGCTGACAGGTACAATTTCCCTGACTTGGATGTGTTGCTTTTCCTCTCTTAGTTATTCTAAGCCTACCTGACAAAAGCAACTGAGGGAGGGGTTATTTTGGTTCACAGTTGAGGTTATACTGTGTATGTCATGACTGGAAGAAGTAGGGCTGGAGGTAGCCAGAGCTGTAGGCAGCAGGCCAAGAAGGACATAATCAAGAAGCAGAACTCAGTGCATGCCTATGCTCAGCTCTCTTTCATTTGACAGTCAAGGACTCATGCCTAGGGAATGGTGCTGCCCAGAATGGATGAGTCAAGATAACCCACTCAACCATGCCAACAGGCCCATCTCCCAGATGATTCTGGATCTCATCAAATTGACGTTGAGGTTTTTCTATCATATGCTATCACCCCAGCTTGAAATGGTCAGTCTCCAGTTCCCTGAGCTCCATTCTGAAGAGAGAAGCTTCAGGGATCCCCTGGCTAGAGTCTGGTGGTGTCACCCGCATTCCCACTCAGGACCTCTGGGTCCTGGTTAGCTGTAGATCTCTTCTCCCCTTCCCCTGAGAGGCAGAGACTTTCTGGATCCCAATCCTCTTACACAGTGCTTGGGGAACAGGAGGCACATCATATACATTTATCTACTGCTTGAAGAATGAAATGATCTGCACCTTCCACATTCGTTTAGGGATCTAGCTTCAGCAGGTGACGTTTTCACAATATAAGAGTTTTTGCTCCAAGATACCAAAATGGAACAATATAAAGTCTACAGCTAGTAACCTCACCGTACTGAGGAAACATGCAATCCAGCCCCGCCCCCAACCTCCATTAGTTAAGTAGAGGGTGTGACTGGGGAACTCTGTGATGATGGTCACTCTACCTCCTTTTCTCCTTGACAGCTGCCTGGCAGAAGGAGTTAGCCATTCTCTGTTCCTGTCAGTGTCCTGTGCTGTCTGTTTGAAAAAAATTTTCTTGTTATTTAAATTATGTATGTGGGTATGTGTCTGCGTGTGGGAACATGCACATGAACAGAGGTATCAACCAGAGGCATCAGATCCCCTCTAAGCTACCTACAGTTGGAATTCACTAGATGTGAGTGTTGGGAATTGAACTCAGGTCTTGTTCAAGAACAATAGACATTCCTAATGGATGGGCTATCTCTCCAGGCCCTCTGCCTACTCTACCCAACATCCCAGCACAGGGCTATGATTTGATGGTTTGTAGACATTTAGTGACTCCTCTTGTTCTTTTACGTTAGTATCTTTCTCATTGCTATGAGAAAATGCTCAACTAAAGCAACTGAAAGAAAGAATGGTTTATTTGGAAGTTTAAGAGGAGCCAACAGCTCATCACAGCAGAAAGGCATTGATGCTGGAGTGTGGAGGGTTGGCCACAGTTAGGAAGCAGAGAGGGCCAATGCTGATCCTCAAGTGGCTTCCTGCATTTCTCTGTTTTATTTGGTCTGGATCCCAGCCATGGCACGATGGCACCCGCATGACTGCATCTTTGCTGTGCAAGCCTTCACGGCCCCTCCCAGGGTTGGGTCTCCTAGGTGATTCCAATCTAGACGGTTTGACAGCGGAGACTGACCACCACAGTAGTTCACTGTCCTGCCTTTAACTATCGTTGAGTGACTAGTCTGGATCAGAGCCAAGTGTAAGCAGGGTGATTTCCCTTCTACTGGAACCCATTGCTTTGTTGCTGGGTTCATTGTAGGTTCTTCATCCCTTGGGAAGACAACAGCTTTGAACATACTTTCCCCAACTATCATGCTGAAAGAAACATTACTCTAAATGCTAGCCCAGGCCTTGGCCGTTCTCTCTTCTTTTCAATCTTTCACGTCCAATTAGAACAACCACCAATCACAAATATACCTATGTGCCCGCTCCTTACTACCAATGTGTTGCACATGGTGAAGCACTGATGCTCTTGGGGATTCTCTTGCAGCATTGTTATTTCAGCCAAGACAACAGACACAGGGACAAAGAGGTCTGTCATGGCTGTGGATCTGGGAATGGACTGTCCCTCTCTGCTCTCACTGTGATTAGTGACTTCTGCTCACCATCAGCTGTCAGCACAAGCAGCCTCTGGTCTACACATGTTTCTACAAATGTCAGAAAATGCAAATGAAGGACGGGCAGTGGGTAATGTTCGTTAGGGGCTGGACTTAAGTGGAAACGTTGAGAGAGTATATCAGACACTAGGCCAAGCCATCTCTAATGGGCAGACTATTCCAGTTCTGGAATATTTCAGCTTTGGAAGTCCCTAGGGAGACAAGGATGGCCTTGCACATCTGTGCTGCTTTCTGTGTGGAGAGCAGAAGCTCGGACAGTAAGAGGGTGTTCTCATCACAAGACGTTCTTCACTGTTGGAGCAGAAGTAGTTTTTAGCTGCAAATAAGTGGTTTCCCTAACAGTAAAGTTGATTTGTGGAGTAACATGGAGAGGATGATGCTGGCCTCCTCATCAATGAGACAGCCCCCTCCTATTGTGTTTTAGAAAAAAGATAAAGAAGCCAAGGATATGTTTGGTATGGTGAGGGGAAGGGGTTGCCTCTGTGGGCCCATGCTGAGGCATCCCTTCTCCCGAGGTTCCAGCCAAGATGGTATAGTATAGAACAGAGTTTATTTAGGGCATAGGGAGGGGAGTTGAGGGGATAGTGGAGACAGAGAAAGGCAAAGGGGAGAGGGAGAGAGAGAGAGAGAGAGAGAGAGAGAGAGAGAGAGAGAGAGAGAGAGAGAGAGAGTGTAGAGGGGTAGAAGAGGCCAGCTGTGAGCATGTGGAAAGAGAGAGACAGGAAGAGGAATGGGGAGAGAGGGTAAGAGAGAGAGGAGGGGGCAAGCAGCCCCCTTTATAGTGAGTCAGGCTTACCTGGCTTTTGCCAAGTAACTGGGGCAGAGCCTAGAAGGAATGCTAACACCTCCAACCATAATAAAAGCCCATAACTATTCATTCCCCTAGTACCTGGAATGTATAGTCACAGGAAGTGATTGTCACTAGAACATGCTGCAGACACAATGTTAGCAGCAAGAGGCCTGGTGCACTGAGTTGCATCATGGCGGGAGTGTCCGTGGGTCTGAGACACTCTTCCAAACCTGGCTGGAAGGGCAAAGCTCATCCATGTTCCTATCTCCACCTTCTCTCTTCCCGCCTTGTAATGTTTCCATCTTCAATGGTTGATTCTCAGTCTCTCTGTAGGTGTATTCCCAAAATAAAGCATGCTCCCCTCACCCAAAATTACTATTTCTTCACAGACTCCCATGGGGACCACCAACACTGACTTATTTAGTGATAGCTAAGTCAATGTAAATGAAAGATGAACTATTAGATGGTTCGTTCCTTGGTTTTCTGAGATTGTTAGGAATGAGGTTGTAATGTCCCCTACAGGCACAAGTGTTTGACATTTGGTCCTTGATTGGTGGCACTGTTTGGGGGTAGTTATAGAAACTTTAGGAGGTACAATCTTGGTGGAGAAAATGAGTCACCGAAATGACTTGAGAGCTTATAGCCATCTCACATCTAGATTGAGTTCTGTGCTTTTGAATGAGGTTGGGATTCCTCAGCCCTTAGCATCCTGATCTTGCCACCTGGTGTCATGCCTTCTTGATGCAATGAACCCCAACAAGGAACCACAAGCAATAAAGAATTTCTTCTGTAAGTTACATTTGGTCATGACATTGTATCTCCTGAACAGAAGAGTAACTACTACTGTGACTGATGTACATGGACAATAGAGGATGCCTTTGAAAGCCTTATTTCTCTATAATGAAGGCAATTTTAGCTATAATAGATCTTTTTGATGGCATCTGTATATGTAAGAAAATTGTGTTTGAGAAATGAAGTAGATAGATGCCCTTCTCATTCTTTCTCTCTGTTTGTTTTGTTTTTCTTCTTTGTTTCTTTGTTTCTTTGTTTCTTTGTTTCTTGCTTTGTTTCTTTCTTTCTTTCTTTCTTTCTTTCTTTCTTTCTTTCTTTCTTTCTTTCTTTCTTTCTTTCTTTCTTTCTAACAGGTCTCTCTATGTACTTAAGATTGTCCTGGAGCTCACCAGTCTGACCTCCTGCCTCCTTCTGCCTCCCAAGTGCTTTGATTGAAGGCCTGCACCACTATGCCCAGCCTTGATGCTTCTGTTTTTTGGAAAGAAAGAGTTCCCTGAGGAAGTTGCATGAGGCAGACGTTGACTGGATGAACAGTACAGACTGAGGAGATGTGGTGGAGAGGCAGATCTAGAAAAAGGAAAGCTTGCTCATAGGACCTACAGAGCCAACATGGAAAATGCAGGATCACAGGAGGCCAGAAAGCAGTGAGTTGAGTCCCCAGGAGTCTAGATTTGGTAATGGTAGATCTGCTTGGGGGAAGGTGCATTGCTGAGCCCAGGGTTCTTTTCCTCTGTTACCTGAGCTCCTCTGTGCCCCTAAATGACAGTTTCTGAGTGACAGTGTTTTCTGCTTCCTGTTTTGGTTTTCAAAGCAGCCACTTGGGCAGCACAGTGTGCTAGAGCCCAGGAGGAATCTTGTCTGAAATGCAGATTTGGTTTTTGATCTGCATTTTGTAGGTCAACGGGCTCAGTTACTTGGCAGTAATTACAGGGCTCACAAGGCTGTTGCTCCTGAATAATTTATCTTCTGTTAGCTGCAAACAAACTCTCCTAAGGAACAGCTCCCTCTCTGGCTACTAGTTTTTCAGGGGGACTAGGTGGTTCACCCCTTCTTAGACTTGGTCATGAGTACTGATTCTCTGGTCACAGATATGTGACCTGAAGCCCAGGCTGGGTAGCAGGTGCCCTTTTCTCTTCCTGATGTCAGGCAGGGAGGACTTCAAGATGTGTTCTTCTCTTGGCATTGTGAGGCTTGGGAGCGTGTCATTGGCCATTTGTGGACTTTGGCAGCAGGAAGCAGGGGCAAAAGCTTTTGATGAAGGGCAGAACAGGCAGAGTAGAGCCGTGGTGCACAGACGGAAGGGTCTAAAGCTGTTGACAGGTTTTCTTCCAGATCATTTCCATTTGGGTTTTAAATTTCTTGTTCATCCCATTATTCATTTGTTTGCCTGGAGACACCCTTGCTTTAAAGCCCAGGCTGACATCAGATTTGGCCCCTTCTGCCTGTACTAAAACTTACGTGGCCCCAACTTTCTTTTCTTTAGGTCCTAGATACTAAGTCCATGTCTACATGCTTGCAAGACAATCACTGTATGAACCATGTCGTCTCCTTAGCCCCTAAACTTTTAAATTTTAATTGCCAAGAAATAGTTGCTTGCATGTTGCCCCGAGGCACAGTGTGATTGATTGATATTGGCTGATTGATGACTGATTGGTTTGTATGCATTTTGCTACAGCACCGCTCACATGGCCAAGACAGTGTGCACTGAACCACTGTGGGAGGCATGGGGAAGATGTCTCACGGTGGTTTCTACGACTGTTACAAAGTCTCTGGCAAAAGCAACCTTTCAGAGAAAAGACTTATTCTGGTCCACAGTTCAAGGGTCACAGTTCAAGGGTCACAGTTCAAAGGAGCAGTCTAAAAAGTCAAGGTGACATCTGGCCTCATTCTATTCATACTCAGGTGTCAAAGATTGGTGAGCTTGCATAAGGGTCCCTCCTCCTTATTCCCTGTGTTATGCTTCTCAAACCCAACCTAGGGATTGATGCCACCCAGATTGGGATGGATAGGTCTTCCCACATCATCAGGATAATGGCCCCCAGGCATCTCAGAGGCATCATACTCCTCCTCAGGGCAGAGGCTGCATGCTGTTTATCTTAAAGAACCGGTTAAGTCTCGATGAGTGTGCGTATTCCTTACCTTTCTGTTGTGATAAAATGCCGTGACCTAGACCGCTTATACAAGGTGGAATTTATTCCGGCTCATGGTTCTGGAGGGGGAAATGCATAATGAGGTGTGGGTTGGTGAGGGTTGCATAGCAGCCAGAGCAGGAAGCAGAGAGATCAAATCTTCAAGCACAGGAAAGAGAGAGCAAGCTGCAGGTGGGTGTGGCTATGGAAACTCAAAGCCAGCGCTCAGTTCTCAGCCATGTCCTTCCTCCAGCAAGCCTGTACCTCCTCAAAACCTCCCGAAACGGCACTACCAAGTAAGGACTGAACACTCAAATTCCTGACCCTATGGGGAACGTGTCCAGACCACCGCAGTGTGTGGTGTAGCGGGACCGCTGGCCTGCAGGCGCTTGCTTAGTGTTTGCCCCGAGAAACAGACAGCTGTCTGGTGAATTTGGCTTAGGTGCATCATTTTTCATATCTAAACCATGGTTATCTGTGTCCAAGGACAGCGTTTGTGACCCCTGAGTACCTGCATTGTTTTCTTCATTCCACCTTAAGAAACAAACACAGCTTTGACCTTCAGAAAGTCCTTGCAGGGAAGACAAGCAGTGTTTTCCTTCCTTCCCTGGACAGTATCCTAGAGCCTGAGACCATGCCTCCCGACCACCTCCCAGCCTGGCATCCTTTTGACTTGGGCAGAAGATGATTATATCTGGGCTGGAAGGAACATCCCAGGATGCCCAGTTGCCTGGTTCAGGTGCCAGGACTGGATTTCTCAGTCCTTTCTCTGTGATTTATGCAACCTGTCCTCTTGACTATCGATAGTTAGAGAGAAAGCAGGCTCACACAATTCTGGGGGAGCCAAGGTAAAAAAAAAAAAAAAAAACCACGAGAGCTCTTTTGTCAGAGTAATAATAACACTTAGCGCTTCTATTGGGCCTTTTATCTTCAAAGGGCTTCCCAAGCATTAGCTAATTAAGAAGTCTGCACAATATGCAGCAGCTGTTGGAAAAATAAATGTGCTGCCTGGGTGTGTTGAAGAATGCGAGCAGAAACATGAGGGCTTCCTCCACCGAGCGAGCGAGCGAGAGAGCGAGCGAGCGTCTGTGGGGCTCCTACTAATGGTTTTGCCTCACCTGCTCGGTGGGACCGAGCAATCGGCACAGTTAGTCCTGCCTGCAGAGTAAGGGCGAATGGGGAGACGACGTAACGGGGACGGCCTGTCATGGGAAACTGCAAGGGCTGTGTAGTATGATGGGCAGAGGGAAGGCCAAGGAGAAGCTCCTGAGCCTAACTTCTGCTCACCTTCTACAGTCGAAGGCCTACGCAATCCTAATGAAACAGGCGTCAGGCACGTCGGCACTGACAGCCTTCCCAGGAAGAGGCATTCTTGTTGACTCACTCGGTTCACTGCAGGCATCGCACTGAACACCCACTAGGTACCTGAGAAAGAGGCTTAACAGTTAAATGGGGTGGATGAAGAGATGGCTCCTCTGCTCCAGACCTGGGTTGGATTCCCAGCATCCACATGACCCCACACAACCGTGTGTAACTCCAGTTACTGGGAATCAGATGCTTTCTGCTGGCCTCTAAGCTCACCAGGCACACGCGTGTGCTCAGTCATACATGTAGGCAAAACACCCACCCGCAGAGAATGCATTCTAAAACATTAGATGAGGGCTGAGGAGATGGTTCGGTTGGTAATGCTGGCCCCGAAAGCAGGAGGGTGTGAAAACTGCCCACCAGAACCACATTAAAAAGATGGGTCATCGTGCTTGTAGTCTCGGACCTGGGAAGGTCGATTTTTGGGTAGTGTCGAGGCATGGTGACCTTTCTTTGTTCATGCTGCTATAGAAATGAGCCAAGGTATCGTTGCAAGAGCTGAGTTGGAGCTCAAATAATGAAAACAAAATGAGTCATCTAAAACTATCCTGTTGTCGCTTGGTCTTCGCGTCTGCATCGGAAGGCGGACAGCTTTTGTTTTCTCCGCTCTTCCTTGTTTCTCACAGTGTTTTCTATTATTGCCAGCCGATGATCTGCTTAAAGTGTAAATTCTACAGGGTTGACCAAAGGTCATCCATGAAGAGGGAGGCAGATTAGAGGCTGGCTGTGCACTGTTAGGCTGCTCCTGTCGTGCTGTGTGCTCAAGCTTACACACCCACAGAACACACTAGATGCCTTCCTTCCATTGGCCAAAGAAGAATCACACTTCTGGCCGAATTGTCTGTCAAAATGGGGTCATGAAAAATGACTTCCTCCTTCCGAGAGGACAAGCCACGAAGGAGACAAGAGAGAGGTGGCTGAAGAATGGGTTATTCAAGGAGTTGGCAGAGAACACAGAGGCGTCTGTGGAGTGGAAAGAAACAGCTGAAGAAAATTATAAATAAGCTCACTTTGCTGAGGAAAAGTTGCAGGCCTAGAAAATGGAAGAAAATAAGAAGACAATCCAGTGATGTCCATCCCCAATCCAGAGTCATGCAAACCAATGAGCGTCTACTCAGCCTCTCCTGCAGTGTGGGACAGCACTCTGTGATGTCTGCAGCATCCGAGGCTGGCTCAAGAGAGCCCAGCGCCAGGACCCCAAGGCATCGTTGTGTTGACTTGGATGTGGTGCACTGGGCCTGACATGGTTAGACAGAAAAGGGGATCTGGTGTTCACTGGCTTCTCTAGAGCATCAGTTGACATTGGAAATAATCAAAACCAAAACGTCTGGTCTTTGTTCAGGTTGTGTTTTCTGGCAGAGGAAGGATTGCTTTTAAGTAAAACAGGACCTGGCCGTATAACAGAATATCACGCAGCCAGCTGAAACAGAGAGCTTTTCTTTATTACCACGTGCTGCTCGAGTGAACTGATCAAGCACAGGAAGAGAAATGTTTGGAGGGTTGCGATATGTGCAAGCGGTGTATGTGTTTGTATTCACTGGCCTTGACCGCTGAAGAGATTGCTGACCTTCCCTGGAAGGATAATAGGGTTACTCTTCAAGAGGAAACTGGAAGGATTAGGAATAACAGGAGATACCTCCTCTTCTGCATGGTCTCCTCCCTTTCCTTCCTCCATCTTCTAAAACCTCCTTTTTAGTTTTAGGTAACTATAGGCTCATGTGCTGTAGAGAGAGCTGGGAGTGCTCAATGGTAGACAACATGGGTTGCATAGATAAAATCCGGTGTCTGGAAGGCGCTAGGGGAGAGGGAAGGAGGAGAGAACAAGACCATAAAGAGACCCCCTCTTCCTTTCACCCACTTTCCATCAAAGGTAAAACATTTTGCATCAATTTATGGTTTAATATCACGGCTACAAAGTTGACAGCGACCACATTTCCATTCGCCAGTGTTACATGCGATGCAAACACTTAACATGTGTTATGTTCCATGCATCTTTGTCACGTGTGTACCTGTCTCGGTTAGGGTTTCCACTGCTGTGAAGAGACACTGTGACCAAGCAACTCTTAAGGACAACATTTAATTGGAGCTGGCTTACTGGTTCTGAGTTTCAGTCCATTGTCGTCAAAGTGGGAAGCATGGCAGGGTCCAGGCAGGCGTGGTGCAGGAGGAGGAGCTGGGAGTTCTACATCGTGTTCCAGAGGGAACCAGGAGAAGACCAGCATCCCCAGGCAGCTAAAAGGAAGCACTCTCAAAGCCCACGGCAACAGTGACACACTGAAGGGTTATTTCTCTGTCACTGAAATGAGCTAATTCAAAGCAGATTAGATTAGATTAATGATAGGTTTATTGGGAAGCTGCACTCAGGTGAGTTCACTGGCCCCAAGGACCAATGGCAAGGAAGTCACCATGGGAAAAGGAGAGGGAGAGAAAGAGAGAGAGAGGGAGAGAGAGAGAGAGAGAGAGAGAGAGAGAGAGAGAGAGGGAGGGACCTGGGGTCCAAAACCAAACACATACTTCCTTTAACAGGGCCACGCCTACTCCAACAAGGCCACACCTCGTAATAGTGCCCTTCCCTGGACCAAGCTTATGGAACTACCACAGTAGCACTGTGTAACCAATACTGCAGTGAAGACACATCACTTGTACCCCAAGTTTACCTCATCTTCCAAGCCCCAACCAGTTCTCTTCTCCCCAACCTTATCTATGACAAATGCAATCTATTTTTCTTGCTCATAATGTTGTCATTTCAGGATTGGTATATAAGTGGAATTATAGAGTATTGTGATTTCTGGAAATTGGCTTTTTAACTCTGCGTTATTCCCTTGTGACTCATCCATGTTACTGAGTATGTCAGTTCACCGAGACAAAATATTTGGGATTGTTTTTATCCTTTTCTTCAAATATGACTTCTAACTGAAGGATAGACCGTCCTCCTGTGTGCTGACGCATTAGGGCATCTCAGTCACTTCATTATTTATTTTCTGTTTCTCTTCTTGTGTGTAACTGTTCCTCCAAGATTGAAACATTCCATCCTGCAGGGAAGCTCTTTAAAACAGGAAGGCAAATAACTCCAAATAGCTTCAGGAAGTTCCTGGATCTGACCAGGAAGTGTTTTTTCCACACAGCCACTTGTTGTTGGGTTGTGGACCAGCGTCCACGGCTGTAGGGAAGCACCAAGAACCAGTCCTGGGATGGGAAAACGCAGGCTGAGATGTGGGAAAGCTGGAGCTGGTTCCAGGGTCCTAGGGCCAGGGCCATGGGGTTCTCAGGCTCTTGGACATCCAGGCACTACTGGGAGTTGTGGAAGTGGGGGTCAAGGGCTGGCTCTAGCGTAGGGCGAGGGGGTGGATGGGGAGGCGAACTTCGACTTGTCTCATGGTGATCTTTGGCTTGACAGCAGCAAACTTGGTGGTGGTTGTGTCTGGGAGCACAGAGAGGCCTTCTCCAGGAGACTAGATGGTGGCTTTATAGGCGAAGACCTTCCCCATGGCTCCCCACTGCAGATCTCAGTGAAAAGAGACAGTCTGTGGTGCCAAACCATTTACTGTCATGGCGGAAAATGGATGCCTAAAACCTTATCCCACTTCTCAGGGTGGACCTCAGATTAAATACCTTTTGCAGGGAAGACTGTCTGGGAAGGGACTTTTATTGGCTATGCCCTCTAGGTCTCTACGTACCTCATTAGCATGGAGAGCTCTGTCTTGAGTGTACTGACCATGGGTCATGTCTCTTTTCCTATTGTCTTGGTCTGAGATGTTAGGGATGCCTCATCTACACGTGGAAGGGCTCTGGGCATTGCCCTTATGTGACTGATGACCACGAATCTATGGGGGGCTGCAGCTACAAGACGGGGCAGGGGTGGAGGGAAGGGGGCTGGTACTGGGAGCAGGCGAAGCTCCTACCATCCCTTCAGGGTCTCTGGAGCTTCTAGCCTTAGCTCAACCTTACCAGGCTTCCTCTCATGATCCAGGGCCCACAACTTGTCCTTCTCGTTTATCTGAGGGATTCTTGAGTATCTCTTAGAATTCCTTTTCTGTTTATCTTTGAGTTTATCACTGAACAGTGTTCTGAGTGGCTTCACTATGTGTGTAATATTTATGTGTAAATCAATAAGGTTTACTGGGAGTCTATTCCTTTCTTGCCTCTTGAGTTACTTTTTAAAAAAGACCTATAAATTAATTAAACACACACACACACACACACACACACACACACACACACACACACACAGAATGAGTTTGGGTGCATTCAGGATAACGTCCCGTGCTCAAGTAGACAGCTCTCTACCCCAAACACGCTCATGGCTCCGAAGGCATACAGTGGGTTAAAGCAGATTAAAAGGACTCACAGAGTCCTGAGGGAGTAGTCATGGGGGCAGATGGCAGAAGGATTAGATTGGAGGGGATGGGGGTGGGCTTGATCAAAAGCACATCATAGGCATGTGTGAAATTCTCAACAATGACAATAACAAGCCACAACACTCCCAAATGCTTGCTCTCTCAAAACGAATGAAAGAAATAAAGTCTGCCCTGTGCCCAGTCCTGCTGTAGGCAGGAAGAGAAGTAGAGGGGGAAGTAAGTCAGAAGTGCTCACTCAGAGAAACCTGGGCTGAGAAAGCAATCCTATGGAAGTATCCATGACAAACCTCAGACGCTGAAAATCAAGGGCTGCCTGGGTGGGGCCTCTTGAGCACAGAGCAGAATAAACTGTGTTGTCCAGGCCCTAGGGTTTTAGGATCCACCACTTGTCACTTGTGGAAGAAAACGGGGAACCCCAATCCACTTCTTATACTCTCAAAATCATTATTATGAGAGAAGTTAATGATGGAGTCTTCCTCGCAGAGTCGTGATGATTCCCTGAGGAAACAGACAAGGTTCTTGTATCAGGAAAGTCCCACACAAACTGTGGCTGTTACATAGTAGAACTGTCCCTGGGAACTGGGACCAGGTCCAAATGGCAGCACCGTGACCTGGTCATTCCAGTGTGAAAAGACAATGTCACAGATACGCATGCAGACTCTTCGGACAAGGCTTCCTGCTCCTACTGTGTAGACTGTACACTGGCGTCAGCTCTCCTATAACATTACTGGGGAATGTATCATATACATATTTTATTCTGGACCTGAGATTTGTGTCAAGGATACCTAGAGGAACATTTTATGTCCCTTTCCGTGATGTGAAAGACCATCCAGGTCATTGTCACCACAGAACAAGTTGCTTCTTGGGGGAGTCTTCCTGGATACTTGTTTGCTGTGTAACTTTTATGGTGAAGCCCTGGCTCTATTTCAGATGGGCAGAAAATCAGTCATCAGACTGACGATCACTTTCCCCACGTCGGGCCTCACTGTGTGCTAAGGAGGTTTGAGCTCGTCTTGACTATGTGCATGGTTCCTGTCTAGGCTTCTGCTCTTCCTCCATCTTGCCAACACATCTCATCTCTTACCCGCCACTGCCCTGTTAAATCTCTTACTGTGAATCTTATTCCCAGGTTGGGTTTGGCCTTAGCTTCCCTTCTATTGATCAAACTACAGAAGATTAATACTGAGGGCAGTTTAGAGTCAACAAGAACTTGCAGCTGGCGGTGCCATCTGTGCCTGTCAAACCGTAGCCAAGTAGCTTTCCATGGTGAAAGAAAACTGGAATCTGATCATGGCTTCTGCCACTGTGGGTGACAGAGAAATGAGGATGAGGAAAGGAGGAAGAGGAGGGAAAGGAGGAGGGGGAGGAGCGGGAGGAGGAGGAGGAGAAAGAGGAGGAGGAGGAAGAGGAGGAGGGAGAGGAGGAGGAGGAAGATGAGGGAGAGGAGGAGGAGGAGAAAGAGGAGGAGGAAGGTAGGAGTAGGGGATGGTGATGAAAAGAGAAAGAGGAGGAGGAGAAACCATGGCTCAATAGAGAAAAAAATTCTGGAAACTGGCCATCTTTGATATCTTGGATCTGAGTGGCCGTGTGTGTGTGTGTGTGTGTGTGTGTTGTGTGTGTGTGATTGTGATTGTGTGTGTGTGTGTGATGTGTGTGTGTGATTGTGATTGTGTGTGTGTGTGTGTGTCTTTCATCTTCTTTCTCTTCCATGCATGTCAATTTGTACCCAGTATCTAAATGGGTACAGGGAAAAGTAGAGTCATAAAAGTGAGTTGCTAGCGCAGGGAGTACCCAGAGCAGCAGGTTCCAGAGCTTTGCTGACTTGGCACAGGAGGATGACAGAGACAGCAGTGAGGGGGACATGGGGGACACCTGCTGGATGCATGGTTCCTAAGCTCTGTGTTGTGTGAGGAACCTGAGGGTTGGGAGAAGCAAAGACAGAAAGGGAAAGGTGTTGGAGCTGTATAATGAATGTGGTAAGCATTGAGGAGAGGGTGAACAGGAGAAAAAGCTAAGACCAGGTATTTTCCAAAACAGAATAGCCAAATGGACAATAAATAAACAAAGGGGTCTTCAGCCTTCTAACTTATTAAGGAAGTCCAAATCAAAACTCCAATAGCTACAGGTACTAAATAACACAGTCTGCAAACAAACCAACAAAAGGATTGCGAGACACAAATAGTGGTGTGGATACATAGCAGACAGAAGTCTTTCACACGCTGGTATGAGGATAATTAGTACAATGGCTATGTAAAGATTTATTACCATCTATTAAAATTGATTGTATATGTTCCCTGCCCCCTTAGTAATACTGCTCCTAGTCACATTTGCAAACTTAGGAGTGTCATGCATGTATGTATGGTACGGAAGCTTTGTTTGCATAGCCATATTTTAGAAATAAAGACATTGTCCACTGGAAGGGATGGTTGAACTTACTGGCTGTTATATCCTAGAGCTTTATGTAAAATAATGAAATGTGGACCATTCTTACACTGGTGAGAACAGAAAAAACTTTGGATGTCAATGTGTACGTGCTGCATGATTTCTTTTATGCAGAATCCAAAACATAATGCATGTTTGTGGGTGCATACGTCTTTGGAGAGCAGACAAATGGTTGTGTTTGGTAAGAAGTATGTGAGATTTCTGAGGACCTTGCACTGTCTTATGTTAGAGTGTTTGATTATGGTTTCATATGCATGACTGAACTGAAAAGCTCCAATTCTGTGTTCCTCCCATTTCATGACTTCTATACTGGCATATGGTTATTTTTTTCTCTAGGGAGAATGCAAACAGATCCCCAGATAGAGATTTGACAGCAGACCAAAGGCCAATGGGGAACAGATGGGCGTATTGGTGTTACAAGACCATGGTTGAGGGTTTTCTTGCTGGAGCAGAAATGACTCCAAGGCAGCTGTGGCCCTGAAGATTTCCTCCTGGCAGCGCCTCCTCTTCCCTATCATCCTTAGGTGCATGCCACCCTCCCAGGTTGCCTGTAAAAGAGTAGAAAGCGATACTGCAGCAACAATCTCACCCGGGATCTAGTCTTCTAACTGCACACTCCCCTCCTCATTCTTCCTGTGTTGTGGTCACAGTGAAGACTTGGACTGGCTCTCGAAGCATCCAGAGCCAGATCCACCTTTGACCTCACCTTGCTGCTTCATCTGGTGTGTATGTCAACTCGGTTGCAAGGCTTAGTGCTGGGACAGTCTGTGCGTTCCCCACACTGACAGGAAATACAGTGACTACACAGGCTATGGTGGGCCTTAGAGACGTGCAGAGTGAGGTGAGCCATGCAGCCCTTTCTAAACTGAGACCTAAATAGGCTAGGCGATGCTGACTGGAAAAAGACTCTTCCTGTGATTCACGAAAGAACCAAACATGTCTGAATAGGATTAGCTTGGATAGCAAGGCGGCCTCAGTGGACACAGCAGACAGAAATCCATGGCACATTGTAAGGGAGCAGAACGTAGTCAAAAGAACCCTGGATCTGAGCTGGAATTCTTCACATGGATGTCACCCCGTGTTATGAAATATAGTGCAGTAGGGGTGGGGGAGTGGGGAGGTGTCCCTGCAGGCCCATGCCAAGGTTCCCCCTGAGAAATCACACCACGCAACAGATCTGATATAAAGCAGGGGGTACTTGGGGGGAAGGAGGGGAAGGGGGGCGTGGAGAAGGAGGAGAGGCAGACAGATAGGAACAGAGCCATGAGGACAGAGAAAGGGGGAGAGACTGACCAGAAACATGTGAAGAGAGAGAGAGAGAGAGAGAGAGAGAGAGAGAGAGAGAGAGAGAGAGAGAGAGATGAAGGGAGGGGAGGGGAGGGGAGGAGAAGACCAACCAAATGGGGGTGGTGAGCAGTCCTTTTATACACACCTACACCTGGAAGCAGGTATAAGCATTGCTAGGTCCCTGGGAGGAGCCTAGTGGAATTGCCTGTAAGCCAACACCCATGACCCTGTGGTCTTCTACACTGTGCATTAGCCAAGGGAGACACAAAGGCACCAAGAAGCATGTGACAGTGAGTACTCCAGGAGTCTAAGCAGGGCTTGCCCAATTACTTAGAGCAGAAGATATGGGACTCAGAGGTCAGAGTTGTCCTGAATGGAGGTACTAGCAATGACAGCTGAGCTTCTGAGAAGCCAACCTGGACATGGGCGTCCTCTAGGGGGTCAAGACAAGCTGGTCGTGCTCGGTCTTCTGACCAGACTTAATTGTTTTACTTGCGGAGTATGATAATTAACAGAAAAATCACAAGCCATGTTAGAATACAGGATCAAATAACTGAATTTCCAAGAATAACGGAAGCAAAGGAACCTGATATCCTTGATCTAGTGAGCTCATCAGGCAGAGTTTAAAATAATTACAAGTAATTTGTTTAAGAAAATAAAAAACGTAGGCATTGCCTGTTTCCCAACTGGAATCAGTTCATACACATCGATCAGAGGGGAATTATAGAAGATTAAACCAGGACACAGAACTGTAGAAATGAGAGATTAAACCAGAACACAGAACACAAGAGCTGTGTTTCCTAGCCAGTTGCATACACACAGTAGGAAACATGGATGGCCAAGCTGGAGGCATTAATTAAAACTGTGAATTGAGGAAGTGTGGTCAGGAGGGTGGCAGGCAGAGAGAACTGGATAAGGTTTGGTAAAACCTAGCATGTTCCTGGTGCACAGACAAGGGGAAGGCAGATTCATTGATGAATGCTTACAACACCACAGCCTTAACACGCTTGTTGACGTAAGTTAGTCTGCAAGGGAATAAAGGAAAATAATCCACCACAAATATTTGAAGCAACATTGGTTCGTCCCAAGCTTACCTGGAGTACCCGAAATCAGAGGGAGAATGGGGGTGGAAGTAGCTTTTGGAACAATAGTGACTGAAGATTTTTCAAAATGGATAAGAACTTGGAGGTGCAACTTCAAGTTGGTCCCAAACAGCGCACGCCGCCCTGAGGCCCAGGGGAGAGATTTTGCCAGAGGAAAACCCAACAGGTGACCCCACCACAGGCCGCCAGAAGAATGAAAAAAGCCAGAATTGCCTTTCTCAGGGGTGCGATGGGATCCCAAAGTCAAACAATGGCGTCTTCATCTGCTCAGTGGAAACACCTGCTGCATCACGAGAAAATGTTCATCTCTAAGGAGAACAGGGGTTGGAAGGAGCCACTTAGGCAAGAGGAGTGATTCCAGATGGACAGACAGACTGACAGGAGACTGGGAGAGTGATGAGAAGGGAAATAGAGTTGCTGTTGTGTCAGAGGGAAGCAGGATGCTTGGTGAGATTGAAGTGTGGTGCATTGTAGCCAGAGTGCAGGAGAAGACAGAGGGCATTTTAAAACAATTCAGCTTTTTTTTTTTAAGAAATAGAAGGTGAGGAAATATAAAGACAAACAAATAAGAAACAACTTGGAATATAACTTTGGATATAATCATGTTTCCATCATATATAAACCCTCTTAGGTTCCTCCGGCTCCTCCAGAGGCACACACGTACGTATCAAGACCGCAAAGGGAAAGGAGGTAGCATGGAAAGTCTCACCCAAGGGCAGTCCACGGACCTGCTGCCATTGAGCACTGTGGGCTGTAAGGCACGAGCCCTTCCTAAAGTGACGGGCGGCACTGAGAAGCTACGACGTGCACCTCATAGCAGGGCCTCCTCTTGAGTTTGAGTGTGAGCTGACAGTTCCCTGTAGACTCAAACGCTTAAACACTTAGTACCCAACTTGTAGGGCAGCCCTGGGAGGAGAGGGAGTCTCACTGGAGCAAATGGGAGTGGACCTTTAGGGTTTATAGTCCGGCCGTCTGAGGAATGGGAACTAAGTGCAGCCTTATGTTCCTGCTGCCAGTGCTTCACCCCTTGATGAACTGCGTCCCTTCCAATTTTGAGCCAAATAAATGCTGCCGTGAATCGCTTCTCCTCAGGCATTGGTCACGGCAACAAATGCCCAATACAAATGATATCATTGGAGTAGGGTCTGTGGGTGTCTCCATGGGTGATAGTGTGCAGTGTACAAACAGAAGGATCTGTGTTCAAATCCCCAGCACACAGAGGGAAAAGTGGGGCATGCATGTGATATCCCAAGCCCTGGATTGAGTACAGAGATGAGGATCATTGGGACTTGCTGGCCTGTAGCCTTGTTCCAGGTTTAGCAAGACCTCATCTTAAGGGAATAAAAGTTAGGGTGGGCAGGGCGTGGAGAGAGAGAGCAAGAGAGCGAGAGCTTGTATTCTAATGTTATTTTGGGTCCCCAAAATTATTTGCATGAGAGAGTCTGCATGACCACACGTAAGACACTGAGGGACCCACCCCCAGTTGGTTCTGATTGGTAAATAAAGATGCCTGCAGCCAACAGCTGGGCAAGGGAGACAGAGGCAGAACTTAGGATCCCTGGAGTTAGGACCAGGAGTAGGAGGAGATCTGCCATGCTTCTGGGAGAGTGTGGTGGAGAGGAGAGACTCCATGTCTGAGAATAGTGCAGGACAGAGAGGCATGGCCACCATGTGAAGTTGCCTGTAGAGTGTGGTCCAGAGTGTGGTTCAGGTAGGCAACCCTCTGGGTCCAGAGCAGCCTAGAAAGAATATGGAGTTTAGTAAGTAATAACTGGGGATTATCGGCAGGAATTGGATTAATCTCATGGAGGGTAGGCAGTGGCCCAGCTATTGAGCTGATTAAGGCATATCAAAATATAAAGGCCGTGTGTGTGCCTTTCGTTTGGAACGTAAACCACTGGGGCGAGTAGCGTAAACTGTGCTGCCAGGATTTATTACTAAGTAATTCAACAGAGAGTAACACACTCGATGCTGTGCATGTTCACATGGGCATGTGCACCCACACATGCACATCATGCCTGCACATACACAGTAAGCGAATAAATAAATAAGAAAATAAACAAACAAAGAGATTGGTTCGAATGATACAGTTAACCAACCAGATCCAAATGGCATATCAGCACCATATGCAGTAGGCTACACATTCTTTTCAAGGAAACAGTAGTTAACAGAATTGATGGATGCAGGTCAGTAATGTAAGGCTTTAGAAAAAGTTGCTGATTGGAATCACACAGAAGTTTTCTTCTGATCACAATAAATTGAACTATAAACCAATAACAGAAAGACAACAAGAGCACACCCATATCCTACATCCCTGACTCACATAGGCACACTTGACGTGAGAGGAAATGCCCGGTCACGTTCCACAAAAGCTGGAAATAACACCGGGCTCACCATCAGAATGAGGAAAATAAGTGTTAGGTTCACACAGTATGGTAATCAATGAAAGAAGCTGCTGGGAGATACAGTGATGAGCCAAGCCGGATGGGGAGTGCAGCCCGTGAGATTCCACAGGAAGACTTTGAAGCAGGCAGTGCTGGGCTGTGAGGATTCGACTCACTGTAGCAGTTTATATTTTGTCCACATCTTTAAAATATAGATGGAGAAACACACACACACACACACACACACACACACACACACACATACACACACACAGACAGAGACAGAGACAGAGACAAAGACAGACCTGTAGTAAATACTTCAAGATTGAAAGCAGCAGAAGTGTTTTGAAAAAAGCAGAAAGATGATAACCATTCCCGAGTGGATACTTTTGAGCTCCTCCTCCATGACGCTACCCTTCAGGCGCCTACTTTGTACTCTATTGGCAGTGTTTCTTCTTTAGTTGTTACAGACACACAGACACATAGTATCACTCAACTTCCTTAAATATCTTCTCTCACCTTTATGTTCCAAATGGGGGCAGCCTGGTGTGGTAGATGAGGATGGGGCCCTGGAGAAAGGGGGTTACTCTCAGCTGTGGCGTTAAGGCGGGTCACTTCGGCTCCATTTCCTAACTTATAATGGAGGTGATAGAAACCACGGTGCTACCAAGTGCTGCAGCGCGGCTTGGAGAGTTAAATGGCTCACAAATGACTTGAAACAGCATCTGGCACGAAAGGAAGCCCTCCATAAATGTTTGTGATTGTGGCTATAATTACCTTGAAGGTTTGGATCCTTCCTCGTATTTGTTTTAAATCTCGCTAATCCCTAGGACTGTGCTGAGCAATCAGGACGATGGGGGGGGGGATTCTGGAAGGGCGGAGGCAAGCTATTTTGGGAACTGTTTTCTCTCTGTGGGTGAGGATGAGCGTACACTCTGACAGGTTTGGCTCACACACCGGGAGCTTGCGTATAGCTACATACATTAGTCTATTCGGAATGAGACGGGAAGAATAATTTCTAAACCCTGGCAGCATCCATGAACTCCAGGGAGGTTCCCCGAGTGCCTTGGAGATCTGTTAAAGTAACCAGATGGTGGGTGCCAGGACATGTGGCCCCAGTCCTGACTCTGGGTGCTCGCCTTGGCTCCACTGGTCAGGAAAATGAAGGCTTCTCGTTTCTAGACACACGGAATCTTCCAGATCGATGCAGGCCACTGTGTGGATTGAGTGGCATTGAACTGTACTGATTAACATTGGAGTGGAGCCTGAGAAATGAGTCCGGCCCGGAAAAGCTTAGTGGGTTCCCTCCTAGGTTTTGAAGTCCAGATTTGACTTGGATCTACAAGACAGGTGAAATTTCACAGGGGCCTTAACTTGTTAGCACGTTGGTCACCTCATTTACACTATGCAGTATAGGAGCTCCACAGGGGTTTTCCAAGAGCTAAATGAGAAATGTGCCTGGTTCCTGGGCCAAGCAGTCTGGAAATCAAACCATCACCTTCATTGTGGGTGCACTTTTTCTTTTTAATTCAGCCAAGAGGGTCCAACGAGATTGAGCCGGATGGTGAATACATGAATACTACGTGAGCTTAGCACATGAGCTCCTTTCTCGCTTTTTTTAGAAAATCCACTTGTTCCCTTTCTCCTGACAAATGTGAGCTTTGGCAGGATGCGTGGCATGATCAGGGATTGGCATGGGGGACGATACGGAGCAGTGGTTCTCAATCCCCCTAGTGCTGCAGCCTTTTAACACGGTTCCTCCTGCTGTGGAGAGCCCCCAACCATAAGATAATTTCCATCGCCTCTTCGTAATTTTGCTACTGTTGCGGATCGTGATATAAATATGTTTCCTGGTAGTCTTGGGCGACCCCTGTGAGGAAGTCATTTGACCCCCAGATGTGTCATGGCCCACAGGTTGAGAACTGCTGACATAGTAAGAGCTGTGTTGGAGGTGGGTTGGTGTTATTTTAGGTTCTGGGGAGCTGAATCTGGGTTATCAGGCTTGCAGGACATGTGCTGTATCCACTGATGTGTCTCTCTGGCCCCTGCATATGTCCTTGCTTCCTGATAAAGCTATCGAGAGAGCATTCGCCACCTTCTGTGATTTCTACAGAACACCAGGATGGTAGAGTGTCTGGCTGTAGTCAGTGCTAGTCTTACAGAACACCAGGACAGCACAGTGCCTGGCCTGGTCAGTGCTTGTTAGATAGGACACTGCAGGGTGGCTGCAGGGAGGATTCTGTCAGAAAGGTGCTGTCTACACAAGCAAGAGCTTGTTCTTCCACACCCATGTAAAAGTTGGGTGTAGACGTTGCTTATAATCCTGGTGTTTAGAAGCAGAGATACAGGGTCTCCGAAGCTCACCGGTCAAACAGCTCAACTGAGGCAGAAAGCCCCAATTCCCACTGACAAACCATGTCTCAGAATAGAGAGATGGGTTAGTGGTTAAGAGCACTGGCTGCTTTCCCAGAGAGGCCTTGAATCTGATTATTAGCATGCACATAACCATCTCTTACCCCAGTCAGGGGTCTGACACCTTATTGATCTGATACTCTCTCCTGGTCTCCATGGGCAACAGACACACATGGCATCTACACCTATAAGCAGGCAAAATGTTCATACATGTCAAACAAAATTTAATTTTTTTTTTTTAAAAGGATGGCAATCCACAAAATGGTGGCTGAAAAACAATTCACGTGCCCAGTCTCTTGGCTTTATGTGCCTGGGCATGCATGGTGTGCATATCCACACAAACACTCTTTCCTCACTTCTGCCCATAAACAAAAAGTTAGCAAATACTATGCTAGAGGGACGGGCGTTGTGCTGACGTGGAAGCCCATCACTTTGACCTGGTACATTTGTTATCTAGGCTTTCGTATAGCGCAGACTTCAGTGGTGAGCCTGTGTGGGTAGCTACCCCTTGGCTTTTAGTGTGCGGGAGGTGGTGGGGTGGGGTGGGGTGGGGTGGGGTGGTTGGAAGATTCCAGAATGACCTGTGTCACTCTCCGTCTTCATCTCCATCTTCTCAGGGGATTCTTTCCGGTCCCCGTTCTAGTGATTATAACCACATAGCTAACTGCTTTGAACTGAAGACCTTTTGTCAAAGTCAATTAAAAATAATTATATTTCGTCTTAGTGACTGAAGTCTAGTGGTGGTTACTGGGAAATCCCGGGTAGAGGATAGGTAGTCTGGAATGAAGGAAGTTCTCGCTTCATTTTTGCCACTAGCATCTGAGAGCTGCGTTCTGTCCTTAGCATGTCATGACCACTGTGAGTCCTGGGTGCTTTTCTTTAACAGGGGCTTGGGCAGGCAAAGCCTTTGCCTAGGAAATAAGTACCCCCTTCCATTAAGTAGTTCCAAGCGAGAAGAAATGTCATGGGGATACCCAGACCCGGACAGATAAGGGCCCTACTCTCACATCCTAGTTATTAACCCATCAGGTGGGGTGGGGGTGGGGAGATGGTTCTCTGTCCGTGCTCACTGACTGGATGCTGAGCCCCTTTTAAGTGTAGACTGAATAAAAACGGGGCCTCGTGACTTGTTTTGCCCGTTACATAGCATTATCTCCATGGAACACCAATTCGTATCTCTTTGTGCCATGTGTGGTTTTCACATACGGGATTTTAATAACCTTCGTGCTGTGCTATGAATTTATAAGCAGAGTCGATGAAGGGATGGCTCCACAGGACTTTATTTTTTCATTATTACTCTTTTGGAAAAAAAATGGGCTGTCTCATTTCTGTGAGGCTCTGACAGCCTTGGCAGTGCTGTGGGGAGGGGTACAGTTCCTCACCGCGGAAGGAATCAGCACTTTTTTTTGCTGTCTCCCCCTCATTCTCTCCTGTACCCCAGTCTTACCCTTAGCAGCCCTACACAAGGCTCTGTGGCACTGGACTCCAGGATGCATGATCTCAGAGAAGCTCATCTATGCTCAGACTCCTTCTTCTGCGAATCTTTTTCAACGTGTTTCCCTCCGTACGATTCTGCATGTTCAAGCACCCTCCTTAGCAGTGGCTAAGACAGCAGGCTCTAAGATCATCCAATCCAGGAGGGGAAGGATGGTTGTTCCCGCCAACCCTTAAGAAATTGTCTAGATTTCATCGACTCGAGTTTCTAATGATATTAACAAACCTTCAGCCCTCGATGGTGAGCTCGTTCACTGATACATTTGCTTAGTGTTTGGCATCCGAGCCTTGGCGACTGTTCATTTGACTAAAGTTTAGTAACTGTCAGTCACATGCTATGTATCGTGTGGGATGCTAGAGGTTCCTCGTTTTTACAGAACATCATTTGATTGTTATTGTCACTAATCAGTGTCTGGGTTTGAGACAGCGTCTCATCTCACCCTTTATTCTTGGAGCAGTCATCTGATCCCGGGCTAGCCTTGTACTTGAAGCAGTCAACCATCCAATCCTAGGCCAGCCTTGTACATGAAGCAGCCAGTCATCTGATCCAAGGTTAGCCTGTATGCGAAGCAATCAGCCATCAATCTCGGTTTTCTAAGTGCTGCTCTCACAGGAGTGAGCCACCACACATAATTGTAACTGCTATCAAGATTAAAATTTCAGCGGAAAGTTACATCTTAGACACTTTCTAATAGTGCTTAAGCCTCCCCTTTTCACGTCCCGTGAAACACTCACCTGAGAGACAACCCTGCACTCTTGTCTGTAAATGAACAATCTGATTCTGTCTCCACCTTATATATTTGCTCTTCAGACCCATCTCCCCTTTTCAAATGATTCCATTTGAAGGAATCAACTTAAATAAGGAAAACCCCACGAGCTTCTCCTCAGCAGCTGTCATAGCCTTTTTCATTACAAATCCAGGCCTGTTACAGATTGAATCCTTGTGACTCAATATGGCTCTTTATCTGAAATTTCATATTAGCCCTCTTGGATGTTAAAGTAAAATGCAGGTTACAAAAGCAATTTTTGAAAAGTTCAGGATAGGAAGGGTGCCAGGAGCTAGGTCCTTACGTATCAGGTTGCAGACTGTCTAGATTCCTGGTAGGAATCTCTGGCTAGGTGCGGTTTTCAATGTGGGTGTTTCTACTTGCTATATCTGACATGTGTTTGTGTGGTATGGGTGCCAAGTACTCAGAGTATGTTTGATGCCTGTCTCTCAGCTTAGTATAAAGTTGGAAATCTGTAACCCAAGGGGCTCCATGTTCTGAAGACACCTCACAAGTCAGTGAACTTAAAATGTAAAACATATGCTCTGAAAAATAGCTCTGTGCAAATGAAGTAGGCCTGGCTTTGCACTGATGCTGGGTGATATGCAGAAACCACACTGTTGGTAAACACATCTGAGCTTTTAGCCTGTGTTACTGGTGGTGCGTCCGGCTGGACGTTACGGATGTCAGAATGCTGACTGAACGTCTGCTGGGTACTGGGTGCTGTTACACGTGTGTTCTTACAAGACGTATGTGGTTTGATGGGGGAGACTGACAGATGAGGCAGTGGAGCAGTAAAACATGAGTGTGCTGTGCTCAAAATGTGAGCCTTCAAAGGGCCTGCCTGAGCTTCAGAGGTGGTCAGCAAAGACTTCCTGAGGAAGCTGAAGGGATGTTTCTGGAAATCGGAGGGATGGAAGAGAGAACAGAAGAAAGGCGCCCAGTCTTTAAGCTGAGGACAGAACATGGCATGATTGAAAACCCTCAAAGAGTTAAGTGTACTTTTTGTATACTGACTGTGACCAAGAGTGTGGAACTAAGAGAACTAAAGCTACTTGAAGGGGGAGCTGTCCTCTTCCAGAACTCATGTGCATGTGTACACACACACACACACTCATACATATTCATACACAGTCATACATACATACATACACACTCACACACTCATGCATACTCACACATTCATGCACACTCACACATTCTCACACACACTCATACATACTCATACACAGTCATACATACATACACACATTCACACACTCATACCCTCTCACACACTCATGCACACTCACAAACACTTACACACACATGCATACACACACTCAACTCCCACACACTCATATGTGTATATATATATGTGTGATATATATGTGTGTATATATATATGTATATATATATATATATACTCATATACATACTCACAAACATGCATACATACTCATACACACATTCACATACACTCACATAAACACACACACTTACACACACATTCATACATACTCATACACAGTCATACATACATACACACACAAACACTCATACCCTCTCACATACTCATGCACACTCACACACACTTACACACACATGCTCACTCCCACACACTCACATATATATATATATATGTGTGTGTGTGTGTATATATATATATACTCATACACACATTCACACACACTCATATACATACTCACAAACAAACATACATATTCATACACACATTCACACACACACACACACACACACACACACACACCAATAACCTGAAAGAAACTAAAAAATATTTACATTTCTTTGTGGGAGAGAGTTAGTGCCTTGGATCTCATATGGGGGCCTCTGACTTCAGCTTGCTGGTGTTGGTCGGTTGTGTTCTTGCACTGTCTGGGCCCCAGGGGATCAGACTAGGCCCTGGGGTGGTGACCATCCCCGTTAGCCGCTGAGCTGTGTTGGTCCATATTTGTGCATCTTCACCTAAGTTACGTCGAAGAAGAGACACGGAGTGTCCACACTTTGGGGAGCTCGGACAAAGGGCCCAGCCAGCTCAGTGCGTTCGTTCGCTCTGCGGGGGGGTTTACTTCTCTGCTTCTGTGGCATTTGCACACTCAGCCTAGCTCTCTGTTCTATTTATTGAGTGTATGTAACTTAATTTCTCCTAATACCGAATGATTTAACGCAGCTGGGGCAGTCGCTTTCTCCACCGTGAGTAATCTGTTAGTGCTGTGCGACCATGCGGCTTGGTGACCTTTAACCCCATCCCCCCAACGCAAACTCAGTCATGCATACGATTCTTGTTTTAAGGGGCTTTGATAGATTTCCCTGAGCTCTCTTATTTATAGGAACAGTTTGTTATTTATGGTGGTTCTGCGGTCTTTTATTTATGTGTTTTATTTTGCTTTGGTAGAAACAACTTTCATTCGAATACGTGCTTCCTGAGTCTACGTGGGCTTTGGGTACACATATTGCCCCGTATAAATAAATGTGCATGGTTCCATCAGTTATGTAGCTATTTTTTATCCTTTCTCTTTGAGACAACTTTAGAAATAAAAGGTATTGATCCAACGAGAGCGACCTTGACTAATAGAGATGGTTGACCCGTCTACATCATTGGTGAGCTATCGGTGACCCGATGCTTTAATAACAGACCCTTCAGATTCCCAAGCCTGGGAGATGGTCACTGTGACCTCTGCCATAGGTATCCAGCTGTTTTTTTAGCTCTATCATTTGCCAATTTTATTTATTTATTTATTTATTTATTTATTTATTTATTTATTTAATGTATGTGAGTACACTGCCACTCTCTTCAGACACACCAGAAGAGGACATCAGATCCCATTGCAGATGGTTGTGAGCCATGTGGTTGCTGGGAATTGAACTCAGGACCTCTGGGAGAACAGTCTGTGCTTTTAACCACTGAGCCATCTCTCCAGCCCTGGTATCCAGCTTTTAATAATAAGCAATAGAGTATAAAAAAAAATCTCCACAGAGAAGATGGCTGCCTCTCAAGGGCTCTTGGCTCCCAAGACTAACTGTTGGTGGCTTTGTCAGAGCTCAGAGGAGCCAGGCTGCTGGGATCAGAAAGGCTGAGGGCTTGCCAACTCAAAATGATTGCATGCCTCACAGCTTCCCATGCCAGGGCTCTGTGTGCCAAGGAAACAGAAACCTGTCTAGAAAATAAACCAGTTTCTTTTGCCTCATCCTCTCGTAGAGGAAGCCAAGCCTGTATGTCTTAGTTAAGGTTTCAGTTGCTGTGATAAAAACCATAACCAACAGCAGTGTGGGGAGGAAAGGGCTTTTCATCTTACTCTCTCAGGTAACCCTCCCTCTCTGAGGGGAGTTGAAGCAGGGACTCAGGGCAGGAACTCTGCAGAGACCATAGAGGAACACGGTGAGTGGCTTGCTTCCCATGACTTACTCGCCATGTTTTCAAATACAGCTCAGGACGAACCCCCGACATCAATCATTAAGAGAAAATGGCCCAAAGACTTTTTCACAGGCTAATCTGTTGGGGGCATTTGTTTCAGTTAAAGTTCTTCTCCTCAGATGACTCTTGACTTGTGTCAACTTGAAAAGGAAAATCTAATCAAGTCACTGTCATCAAAATATTCACTATATTTTAAAAAGTGACCAGTGACTGGTAGTAATCGTCTCTTCAGCTCTTGCATCAACACTGTGTCTTAGTCAGGGTTTCTATCCCTGCACAAAACATCATGACCAAGAAGCGAGTTGGGGAGGAAAGGGTTTATCCAGCTTTCACTTCCACATTGCTGCTCATCACCACAGTAAGTCAGGACTGGAACTCAAGTTGGTCAGGAAGCAGGAGCTGATGCAGAGGCCATGGAGGGATGTTTCTTACTGACTTGCTTCCCCTGCCTTGCTCAGCTTGCTTTCTTATAGAACCTATGACTAACAGCCAGGGGATGGCATCACCCACAGTGGGCTGGGCCCTCCCCCTTGATCACTAATTGAGAAAATGCCTTACAGCTGGTCTCATGGAGGCGCTTCCTCAAGGGAAGCTCCTTTCTCCGTGATAACTCCAGCTTGTGCTTTATCTTGGCTTACGGTTTACAGGGATGCAGCCCTTCCCGGAGCTATCGTCTTTCTTACTCTATGTTTCTTTAGAATCTGTCTTGTTTCTTCACTGGTACATTTTTCCCCATCTAATTTCCCTCAGATGAAATGTTTTCTTTTGGAAATAAAAGCAAGGCATGAGTGTGGAATCATATGTAATTCAAGACCAACTTACATTTAATATAATCCTCACTGCTCTGAAATGACAAACTTTTGTGAAGAACACAGACAAAACCCAAACACAGGGGGAAAAAATAAAACAAAACAAAACAAAACAAAAAAGAAAAAAACATCATGTCGTGTAGGAAACCTAATACTTTTATATCCACTGCTTCACTGTTTATAGGAATTTCTTTCATTTTTTAAAATGTCGTTAGTGCATGTGTGTGTGTGTGTGTGTGTGTGTGTGTGTGTGTGTATGTGCACACATGCGTGCAATGCCTGAGGAAGCCAGGTGGAGGCCTTATGACAGCCCCTAGAGCTGGAGTTTCAGGCAGATTCGATTGGGTGCTGGGAATGGAGCCCAGGTCCTGTGAATGGCAGCTGTTGCCTTTTTGCCCTTTCTCTAGCTCTCCTTTTATTTCTTTTGCTCCTGGGCTCCTCAGCCAGTTTGGACTTGATAACTCTGTGGAGGGATGGCTGTAGGGACTTTAGTAACATCCTTGGCTTCCATTCATGAGATTCAGTTAGTGTTCACTATTTTTAATAGTCAAAGTCTCAGATGACTGACAAGATGGTTCAATGGGTAAAGGCACTTGCCACCAAGCCTGGATTATCTGAGGGAGATTCCTTAATTCCCCACAACTCACATGTTGGTAGGGAAGAAGGGCTGTCTCTAGTTTGTCCTTTGACCTCCACATGTGTGCTATGGTAACACACACACACACACACACACACACACACACACACACACACACACGCACATATACACATGTACGCACACATATACACACATTCATACATATGCACACATATACATACTGGTACTCACTCACACACATACAAATGCACACACATGCCAAATACGTGCATACACACACATATACAGATACTCCCATGCACACACCCACATGCATGCACATATATACACTCACATACAAATACAGACGTACGTTCACATATATGCTCATACATGCACATTCACCAACACACACTCACACATGCACACTTCCACACACACCATACACACACTCATATGCATACACACACATGCACACTCACACATGCAAATAACCAAGCAGAATACTATTTTATGTAAGTCTGCAGCCATTGCTCAGTGTTTCCTAGGGGTAGAACCATCCCAGGTGATAAGAGCTATTTTAGACCCACATACTTGAAAGAAGCTGAATTAACCAATTGTGCAGTAAGCGTGCGGTATCTTTTTCTTTCTCCCATCTCATCTCATTATTCCCATTAGCATTCACATTTCAAAGCTAATGTCCAATGCTGGAGAAGTCTGAAGAGTAGGAAAGTAAACATCTCCCTCTTTATTTGCTAAGTTGTCCAGCAATGAAAATCCCCCAGTTGGAGAGCCTGTTAAGATGTATTCTGTCAGATGAAAGGGCTATTTTAATAACTCATTATCATTCTTAGCGTGGACCTTTTATTTTAGAAAAAATAGATAATTAGCATTTTGGCTTATCGCTTTCTCTCCCTGAATACAAATAATTTGATAGACAGACAACCAAGAGAGACTTCATTAGATAATGGGTCTAATCAGCTGGGGATGGGAGTAAATTGCAGGTTAGAATTCAGCCTGGAAGTTGGAACTTGGGGTTTGGTGACAGTGTCATTCACCATCCAGCGTATTTTTGTTGACCGACCTGATGCTGCAGTCCAGAAACAGAGCGCTTGTCAGCTGGGGAGAAATCAGAGGCTCGGCTCAGCTTGGGGAGCTGTTGGCCGCACTGCATTTAACCTGCCGCTGGCTGAGGCGGCACCTCAGGTCTCCGCTGTCCTGACTTCTAGCTGTCAGCCCATTATTAATGTGCATGTGCTGGAACTTCTTCCAGAAGTCCTCACTGCTATGGGCAGTTCCCTTTAATATCCAGATCTCCAAAAGGGACACTGGATTCTTAAAATAAGACCAGCCAACGCCCAACCAAGATTCTATCCTGAAATTAGTTTCCTTTGAGATATCTCAGAATAATTTATCTTTTGTAAGATGTCTAATGCTGTGTTGGGGGACGACTTAGAAGTGCCTTGCATGGAGATAAGACAGGTCACCAGAGGCAGACTGTCCCTGGCTATGGTGGCCATCCTTTGAAGCCTGTCAGTCAGACTCGAGAACTGTTCCCAATGACTTTGTTTTGGTGTGGTTTCTGCGGGGGAGTGGGAGGGTTTGATCTGAGGAATCATTCTCGCCATGAGTTGGAAGTTCCACATACCCGAAGCAACCCCTCATGTCTCCCCCCCACCCCCAATTCTCGACTCCCCGACATTTTCTGAACAGCATCTTCCCATGAAGTAGACTTATGCCGGGAAAGAGGAACGAAGGTATCAAGTGCGTGCATGACGAGTTCTCAGACACATCTGGCTTCATCACTAACATCTAAGAAAAGTAACAGAGCGATTTAGTTCACCGTGCTGACACCATGCTGGAAACAGAGAGGCCTGGTTTGCCCTTGTAAAAATGTTACGAGTGATTATGTTCGTGATAGTTCAGCTCGTTATTGACCAATACCTTACAGCTGAGAAGCGTAGACCCACCCGGGTTTCTGTGAGCTTTTGTGTGAGCAGTGACCTTAGTGAGGACACAATGAGGAAGGGTAGGGCCTGGGAGGCACACTGTACAGGAACTGGCATTCTGGGAGGAGAGCTCTCCTCCCAGTTGCTAAGACATTTTAACAAGGCTTATGTTGTATTCAATTTTATTGTAGATCATCATGCTCTGATACAGAGATCATAGGTAATGGAGAAATGGGTGTGGAAGGTAAAAGTATTTGGGAAATCTGTGTTAAAACAAATGCCTATGGAGCGGTAGAGTGGGATTTGACTAGGTCTGATGGCAGAGTGGGATTTGACTGGGTCTGATGGCAGAGTGGGATTTGACTGGGTCTGATGGCAGAGTGAATTTTGACTAGGTCTGATGGCAGAGTGGATTTTGACTAGGTCTGATGGCAGAGTGGGATTTGACTAGGTCTGATGGCAGAGTGGATTTTGACCAGGTCTGATGGCAGAGTGGATTTTGACTAGGTCTGATGGCAGAGTGGGATTTGACTAGGTCTGATGGCAGAGTGGGATTTGACTAGGTCTGATGGCAGAGTGGATTTGACTAGGTCTGATGGCAGAGTGGATTTTGACTAGGTCTGATGGCAGAGTGGGATTTGACTAGGTCTGGTGGCAGAGTGGGATTTGACTAGGTCTGATGGCAGAGTGGGATTTGACTAGGTCTGATGGCAGAGTGGGATTTGACTAGGTCTGATGGCAGAGTGGATTTGACTAGGTCTGGTGGCAGAGTGGATTTGACTAGGTCTGATGGCAGAGTGGATTTGACTAGGTCTGATGGCAGAGTCAGCATTTGGTTTTATTCCATAGTGCTGCTCCAAGCTGGCCATGCGCTTTGAATCACCCTGACAAGTACTGGTTTTGAACAGTTTTTAAAAGATTGCTTTTGTGCTCACAGACTTAGAGGTTTCAGACTGTCACAGGTAGGTTACCACTGCTGTGGTAGGACACCATGACCAAAAGCAACTTGGGGAGGAAAGGGTTTATCTGGCTTACACTTCCATAACACAGCCCCTCATTGAAGGATAACACAGCAGGAACCTGAAGGCAGGACCTAAATCAAAAGCAGGAGCACTTACTAGGTGGCTCCCTATGACTAGCTCAGCCTGCCTTCATATACAACCCAGGAGCATGTGTCCAGTGGTGGCCCTGCCCGCAGTGAGCTGGGCCATCCCAGACCAATCATTAAACATGAAAATTTCCACAGACCTCTAATGGAGGCTTCTATTTTCCAGATGAAGTTCTTCTTTCCAGATAACTATAGCTTGTATCAGAGTGACCAAAAACATGCAACCAGGATACAGCCCATGGCAAGGTGACTTCCATACTTGGGCCTATGGTAGCACATCCAGGCAGGGACATACAGGAAGGGAAGAGCATCATGGGGGTGTCATGTCATTTGAGGGGGGGAGCACTGTGGAGTGGGAGGATGATCATGGAGTAGAAAAGCATCACTGAGATGGGAGCAACATGGAGATGGGCAGCATCATGATAGGGGGAGCACCATGACAGGGGAGCACCATGATAGGGGGTGCACCATGACAGGGGGAACACCATGACAGAGGGAGAACCATGACAGGGGAGCATCATGACGGGGGAACACCATGACGAGGGAGAACCATGACGGGGGGAGCACCATGACAGGGGAGCATCATGACGGGGGAACACCATGACTGGGGAGCATCATGACGGGGGGAGCACCATGACAAGAGCACATGGCATAGTAGCACTTGGCCAGGAAGTGACACAAGGAAGAAACTGGGCTCCTACAATTCCCTTCAGTGAGCTGAAGGCCCCACACTAGTCCTCCCTTAAAGAGCCTCCTGCCAACACCACTTGAAAACCATCACGCTAGCATAGATCTTGTGAGGAGGGCTGTTTATCATGCAAGTTGGCGAACTGACTTCATGACACTCTTCCCAAGGTGTCAGGTCACTTGAGCTGAGCTGGAAGTGTGCGCGGTGAAATGCTGAAGGGTTTGATATCGAGATTTGTTCTCCATGATTTTATGTTAAGTTGTCAACATTACAATATTAATTGCTTCTATTTTAAAGACCAGTGTTCATAATTTAATCAGCACTGGGAAGTATATGCTTTTGGTCCCTAAAAGATAAATTATGTAGTCATACCACGCTGAACTCCCTCTTCTCTGTACTAAACGAACATGTACTAAATGAACGGAAATAATCCCAAGGTTGGAGCTGTTGCCTGTGCACTGCCTGAACCTCTAGGCTTCAGAATTAGTGACAGTTACATATTAGGAACAGAGAACAGTTGCCACGTACTCACATCCACTCCCCACACACCCACGTCCACTCCCCCTCACTAGCACACATGCACACATACACATACACATACACGCACATATTTGAATAAAAAATAAAATTCTTTTTCCAGAAAATGTTTTTAGTGTTTCATGACCCTCGTCAACTTTCTCTGAGGTTTCACACTTCTCTTCAGGGGCGTTGTTCTTTGTCTGTCTTGTAAAATGAAACAAAATAAAATAAGACATTTGGCCAAGCCAGAAAACTCGAGGTTCTTCCCTAGAACCTACATACATACAACTTCCTCAAGTTATCTTCTGACTTTCACATGTTCTATGGCACATGGGATCATATACACGCACAGATAAAATACCATTTAAAAACGGAACGAGGCTTGATTGCATGTTGGGTTGGATTGGTTAGCATTTATGACTATTGGTCAAGTGTGAGTAAAGGGCACACCCCCTTCTCTGTCTGCCTTCCCCCTTTGATATGTTTTGTAAAGCCAATGATGTGTTTTGTAGGGTGCGGTATGGTGCTGTGGGAGGGCATACCTCAGCTGGCCCATGCTGTGGCATCCCTCCCCACTGAGGTACCAGCCGTATGACGGGTCTAGCATAGGATAGAGTTTATTTGGGGACATGAGTGGGGGAGTTAAGAAGGGAGTAGAGGTAAGGAAAGAGAGGGGACAGAGAAAGACAGAGAGAGAAAGGGAAAAGAAGAGAAGAGGAGGGGAGAGGAGGGGAGAGGAGAGAAGAGGAGAAGAGAAGAGAAGAGAGAAGAGAAGAGAAGGGAGCAGGGAACATATGGAGAGAGGAGGGGAAGGGAAGGAGGAGAAGGGAGAGAGAGAGAAGAGAGAGAGAGAGAGAGAGAGAGAGAGAGAGAGAGAGAGATCAGAGAGAAACGGGCCAGAGAGAGACAAAGAAAGAGACAGAAAGATGGAGAGAAACAGAGAGAGATGGAGAGAGACAGAGAGTCCAAACAGTCCTTTTTATAGCAAGCCAGACCTACCTGACTGTTGCTAGGCAACTGTGGGTAGAGCCTGGGAGGAATGCTGACATGCCCATACCCTCCTCTTCCTCCTCCTTTCTTCCTCTTCTTCCTCTTCCTTTTTTTCTTTCTTCTCCTACTCTTCTATCTAAGTCACACAAGCATCCAGAGCTGGAGACATCCCACATGTCGCTCCGTATCAGCCTCTTCCATGGGAGTCATAAACTTAAGTCCTGTAACTTTGCAGGAGACCATCTGTTGTGTTGGACCCAGCTTCTGCACAAGTCCTGGGCAGTGAAGGCCAAACTGACTTGATACCATGTAGGTGTGTCAGTAAAACGGAAGTCATAAAATGGACAACTAAAACATGAAACATAGTTTCAGTACATTGGACCAAGGGGCAAGTCAGCTTTCATGGGGAAAGAAAGTAGCTTTGACATGGTCGACGTTTTCTTTATTTTTTTTTAAGACAGAATTCCATGTATCCCAGGAAGGCCTTAAACTCACTCTGTAGCCAAGGATGGCTTTAAACTTCTCCACTTCCCTTCCCGAGTCCCGGGATTACACATGGAACCATGCCTGGTCACAAGATGATAACTGTGAATCCAAGAGCATGATGGGCGAGCATCTAGTCAGGGTCCTTTCATTTTTGCTCCCCATTTCTGCCTTCACCAGCCTTTTGTGCCTGTCAAGCCACCCTGCCTGCCTAGTTCTGTGGGGGGAGTGTACTTCTGCTTTAGGAGGCAACACATAGGCTGGTGAGTTGCTAAAACCATCACTTTCCCCTTGCCCGCAGTTCTTTAATGCCCCTGTTGTTCATCAGAATCATCGGAGACAACTCATGAGTGAATTTGAGTTCCTAAGACTTTTGGAGACCAGACCAATAAAGCCCCTGCCATGGTTGGCCTGTGTCCCACAGGTTGGGAACTTAATCCTCCTTACATGGCTGTGGTCACGTGTGCTTGGTGGGAGATGGCCGTGGTCAGAAAGATTGGCGATAAAAAAGGAGCTTGCCCCCTAAGTCTGACCTGTGGGTGCAGGGGCCATAGCTTCTCTGCCCTTTACCTCTGCCAGGACATGAGGCAAACAGTAAGGGTTAAATGGTCAGGGGTGGGTCTCTCCACCTCAGATTCCACAGGGAACAGTGAAAGGCACAGGATGTAGCCTCCCAAAGGAGGGAAATGCCCTGCAACTGCTCTCAGGGCCGGGTGGGTTCAGTGGGTTCAGTCGCCCTCTGCATCACCAGCTTTTAATTTTGTTTTGGATCTTCTGAGTAGAATCTCCAGATTGCCTAGTTTCTGGCAATATTCGGTTTTTAGCTAATTGATATGCTTTTCATGGTTACAGAGACTGAGCATTTTAGAACACCACTTCATTAAAGCATTAAAAATACTGTGGGCTCAGTAATTTCATTTACTGGGTCAATAACCCATGATATCTAGAAGAAGATTTTAACATAGTTTAAAAATAATTATTCAAACAAGATAAGGATTTCAAAGTATAATTACCATACCAGTAAAGGAGCTGGGGACTCCAAAGCCAGATCAATATCATATCTAAATCTTAGTTCTAGTTCTTAAAACTCACAGGGCCTCCACTCATCAGATGGTAGAGATCGCAAGAATCTTCCCAATTTTCAGCGCGCATGCAGCCTGGTCATAGGAACTGAAGTTTTTGCTTAAGAAGCACAAAGGCTCTTGCAAATAAAGATGCCAAACGGAGGCCCTGCTGTGGCTTCTCCAGTTCCTCTGCGGAGCTCTCCTCCAGCTTTTCTATATGTTTGGTGACGCCATACATTATCGTCCCCCTCTTTTTCCTCATGTAGTGTGAGCGAGTTCATCTAATCAGGTCACACACAGCCAGCTACCGTTTTACAAACCCTTAGCAATTCTAAAGCTTTCCCCCAGCCTATTGTATTTTTATCTTTCTTTTTGGCTTTCTTTCTGTTTTGATTTTACATCGGTATCTTTCTTCACTCAATTGCCCGGCTCTCTTTGTTTCTTGGTGCTGCTAACGTTAGGTGTGCATCAGAACGTCATAGTTATAACCCAAAACCCTGTCTGGTGCTTCCCTGTGGAGTGGGAAAGGAAAAGGAGAGCTCCCAGATTCCACCTCTGAAATGCAGAAGTCAGATCACGGAACAGACTTCACATGGAATGAGCCTTCACCCCGCGGTACAGGAGGAAACTAAAAGGGGGATCCAGATACCATGGAACTGGAGTTACAGATCTTTCGGACCTGCCATGTGGCTGCTGGGAACTGAATCCCAGTCCTCTGCAAGGACAGCCAGTGTCTTCACTGCTGAGCCCTCTCATCTGTCCAGCCCCTCCCTATTCCGTATGTTTACATAGTCTGTAGAAATTTACCTTCTCACAGCAGTGAATAAGGATCTCTCTTTCCCTACATTCTTTGCTGCCATTTCTTATTGATGGGTGACTTCCTGATCGTCATAGTCTATGGTAGACGTTACTGCTTATTTCTCATTGGTGAGTGATTTCCTAATCACTATAGTCTGTGGTGGCCATTGCTGTTTATTTCTCATTGATGAGTGATTTCCTAATCACTGTACTCTATGGTAGCCATTACTGTTTATTTCTCATTGATGAGTAATTTCCTGGTCATTACACTATGGTGGCGAATTGAACATCTTTGTCCCTAGGTGAGAGTACATGGTATGACACTGAGGCCACGCATGTACTGGTTTTCTTGCTCTCTATGGAAAGCTTGGGTCATGTGGTAGAGCTCATCCTGAGTTATCTTCCTGGAGGGAGGGGAAATAATCCACAGAGGTTGCCTCCAAAGCTGGAGCGTGTTCAGTGTTTCCCAGTCGTTACAGTAGATCCTACGTTATGTCCCTTGACCAGGGCCTCGGTGGAAACCTTGCTGTTTGAGAAGACTCTGCTTTGCCTCCCCTGTCAGAGGTAGCAAGCACCTTCTTCTGCAGCATGTCTCAGGATTATACAAGTCCGTACCTTTGAGGACCCTCAGTTAAAGGGAAATGTGTCATCTATGGCAACTGAGAGCATAGCTTTGTGTTGGCTGTTGTAGAATTATTTCTTGACATTAACGGTTTTATGCAGCCCCATATTAAGTTTTATGTCTCAATATAATGCCACCAGGTAGAAACGAAAGCAAACGCCACATCCCAAATCCAGAGGGAGTCGGAGCCAAACAGTGGGTTATCAAATCCGTGTTTTTATGTGCAGTTCCTCGTCACGGGTGATTTAAACGCACAGCTCCTGGAAGCCGCAGAAGCTGCATGGTGCAGCCTTGTGGAGGGACGGGGAACTAGGCCTGGCAGCCTGGCAGCCCGGCTTGGCTGAATGGATTTCTCTCTAGAACAGTTTTCCCAGTTCTTGGCACACAGAGGTGACTCCAGGAAGATGGAAACGGCTTGCTTAATCACTCCTGAAACAAGGGAAAAATTAAAATACATTTTTTAAAGTTTGTCAAGCAATAAAAACAACGCCAGATTGTTAATGCGCCTTTTGTACCTCTCACTTGAAGGGCCTTACAGAACACGGAGGAGAAGAAAGGCAGAATCTATTCCCCGACGGCATCATTATATGGGGTGCAGCCTCTAAGACTAAAACTCTAAAGGCACAGGGGAGACGTGAGGCGGTCCATGACAGCAAAGAGGGGGACTGTCCCTGGGGCTTGTCCGACATGCTTTGTTCTGATTTATTCAAATTGGGTGATGAAAAGCAAAGATCCCATTTGTTCTAACATTAAAGTCATAAATTAGCAAACATAGAGTCCCTAAGACACTGGAGGTGCATGAGGGACCTGTCTCCCCATTTTAAGATCACATCGCTTCAGCTGAAATGAAGCAGCCATTAGGGAGTGTGAAGCAATGCTTCTTAATAATTTAGGCCGGTTAGATTCAAACATGAAGGGTTTTTGTTTTTTTGTTCTTCATCCTGAAATATTTATCGGAGCTCCTGCTTTTATTTGATGTGGACAAGTTTCGTTTTAGGTACTAAGCTGTAAATGGGAATTCATATCCAACACGGGGCAGAGCCGGAGAGCGTGCGGGTGAGAGTTCTTGCCGAGTCCCTTCCCGACCTCTCTGCTAGCTGCTAGGGCTCCGTGTTCACAGGATTGGTCAAATTTCCTTAGTTTTTTGGTGACCTTTTCTAATCCCGACTGTTTCATAATTTAATGTTTTGACCTTTGTTTTCCACAGAGCGATGTTAGTGATGTATGCAGAGATTTAATGACTGGAAGTAGCTGACAGGTGACCTTTCGTCCATGACTATTCCTTTTTGCCAGGGAGAACCACACTGTTTTGTAGGTTTTATTTCACAGATTTTAATTGTCTGTAAGCTTGTTCGGAGGGAAAAGAGTAAAGGTTAAGTATTTCATTCTTCTTACTGATTAAAATGGAAAAGGGTTGGCACTTGTCCCAATATATCATTCAAAAAGGGTAGAGCAATCTGTCCAGCTCACACTGGGAAGACAGTGATGGACCTTTCCAGAAGGGTTGGCCAGGAGGATGAAAGGAGACCTAGAAAAGTGAGCTAGCCCACAGTGAGCTGGCCCACCCACCTGAGTGAAGACAACAGGTGTGTCCTGTGTGTGCACACTCATGTGAAGTGAGCTAGCCCACCCACCTGAGTGAAGACAACAGGTGTGTCCTGTGTGTGCACACTCATGTGAAGTGAGCTAGCCCACCCACCTGAGTGAAGACAACAGGTGTGTCCTGTGTGTACACACTCATGTGAGGTGAACTGGCCCACCTAACTGAGTGAAGACAACAGGTGTGTCCTGTGTGTGCACACTCATGTGAGGTGAGCTAGCCCACCCACCTGAGTGAAGACAACAGGTGTGTCCTGTGTGTGCACACTCATGTGAAGTGAGCTAGCCCACACTCAGGTGCGTCCTGTGACTCATGTGAAGTGAGCTAGCCCACCCACCTGAGTGAAGACAACAGTCGTGTCATGTGTGTGCACACTCATGTGAGGTGAGCTAGCCCACCCACCTGAATGAAGACAACAGGCGTGTCCTGTGCGTGCACACGCATGTGAGGTTAGGTAGAGGCAGGCAGGAGCAGGGAAGCAAAGGTTAACTAAAAGAGAAAACCCACTCTTGACAGGTAAGTTGCCCACCAGGAAGAGTGGCCTAGTAGCTTTGGTCTTCCCTTCTTCCCTCCCTCCCTTACTCCTCTCCATTCCTTCCTGTTCCCCCTTCCTTACTTCCGATCACCTCTCTTCTGCCCTTCCTTCCCTTCCCCTCTGCTTCCCTTCTCTTCTCCTTTCTTCCACTTTAACCCATCGAGGGGCCATTTGGAAATAACACTGGTAAAGTGATGTCCAGAGTCTCCATATCTGATACGCATCGCATAAGCTCAGGGAGCCGAGGCTGATTATTACAACACCATGAGCTGACAAGGATAGAAGAACGCACACCCCACACCTCCCCCTCATCCTATCTACAGCTTGGGACCTTCTTGGGGAATCTATCCACCCCATCTTGCAGTCTTGTGTGTTTTCAAAGACTCATGCTCATAACACAGGAATGAATTTGGAAACACACGTGGTGAAAAGCCTTCAGTGTAAGTAGGGCATCTTCATGTCTGGAGGAGGGGGCGACCCCCGACTTCGAGGATAACGTGTGACCTCTTAGCTACCCTGCTTTTCTGAAGCGGGCGCAGGTGAGGGAAGCCTTGGGAAGGGGAGGGGCTCCCAGTCGTGATGGAGAACAGCTCCCAGCAGCAGCATCTGCTGCAGTGCTTTTTGCTATTCCCCTGGACACTGATAATACTCTCCTCCTTAGAAGAGAAGAGCGTACAACCCACTGCTCTTTGAAAAGAAATGGGTTGAAATCGTATTGAGTAAACAGATGCACAGGACCATCCAGGACATAATGAAAATGCTCACGATGAGTTTATGACAGATTAAAATTTAGTCGTATTAGAAATGGAACATGTTAAGGGAAAAAATACACCTAAGTTTCTAAGTTGCTTCCCTTGTAGGCGTGTCCTGGAGAATTCTCCATCCCCTGACACGCATGGGGAGAGCATGAGAGGCACACGCCACAACTCTGCCTTACTTTCAGGAAACTCTTGGCCAACAACACATTTGTTTTCTGTGTTTGTGCCTATGTGTGTGTATCTATGTTCTGGCATGTACCTGTTGGGGATTCACATGTATGTGTACATGCATGTAGACACCAAAGGTCACCCTTGGGTGCAGTTCCTAGGGAGCTGTCCACACTGTTCTGAGGCAGAGTTCTCCCAGTCTGTGATTGGCTTGGAACTCACCACATATTCTAGGTCTGCTGTCAAGCTGAGGGTTACACCTCGGGTCACTTCCCTGGCATCGGAGTTAGAACATAGGTCCTCACATCTACTTGGTCCACTGGACATCAAGCTTATCTTGATTTACTCAGCATCTTAATAGAAAATGAAAATCAACTAAATGAAAGAAAATCTATTTCGAGGGACGGCTTCTTGAATCCTAACCTGGTCTACTTAGAGTTCTTGGCCAGCCAAGGCTGCACAGCAAGTCGATGTCTCAAACGAAAATGTCTTTTGTAATCCTGGTATTCTGGCTCAGGCCTGTCTTTCCAGAACCCAGGAAGTAGAGGCAGGAGGATTGCTGTAAGTTCAAGGCCACCTGGGTCTACACAATGAGTTCCAAGTTAACCAGGGTTACAAAGTGCCACACTGCCTGAAAAACAAACAAGTCAACAGAAGATTTTGAAGATCAAGTTTGATTAACATAATGAATGCTGAAGAGACATCCTGAATCATGACAGGTGTCAGTCACAGCCAAGATGGGCAGCTCTACTCAAAGGCCTGAATCATGACAGGTGTCAGTCACAGCCAAGATGGGCAGCTCTACTCAAAGGCCTGAATCATGACAGGTGTCAGTCACAGCCAAGATGGGCAGCTCTACTCAAAGGCCTGAATCATGACAGGTGTCAGTCACAGCCAAGATGGCAGCTTTGCTCTTATTGTTCTCAGTCTGTTTCCCTCTTGTGGGCTCATCCCCCCTGCCCCTACGCCCCAGGCAACAATGCAGAAACACTTCTTCCTTGTGGAAGATGAACCACCAAGGATCACTTCGGTGGGAGATGTCTTGCTTTTCAGGGACACCCTTAGACCTGACAAAGCCGGGACAGATGCTGCAGACCACACAACTTCCCCACACACATCAGAGCTGGGTACGGAGATCAAAGGTTACCCCGATTAGAACTTCAAAATGATTGGTCCTTCGGAGCACCTTGTACAGAGTCACTGCATGGAGAAATCATTTGGTTGTCCAATAGATGTCACCAGACTTTTAACTGTTCTCCAACTGAGTGTTTATAACTAAGTATAATGGCTTGGGGTTGATCAAGTTTGGCAAGAGGAGGAAATGCCTAAAACAAATATAGGTTTGTTGCCACTTTATAAGTCAGCATTTTAGATCTCAAATAAAATGAAGTGTTTGGTGTGTGTGTGTGTGTGTGTGTGTGTGTGTGTGTGTGTGTGTGTGTGTGTGTAGGGAGCTGGAGCTCGCCAAGTGGGCTAAGCCAGTGAGCTCTGTGTGTGTGCCTGCTTCTGTGTCCTCGGTGCTGGGATTACATGCATGCATCACCAAGCCTATCCTTTTTAATAGTTTACATTAATCCCAGACTATTAAAGTCCAAGCAAGCACTCCACCCTTCCCCTACTTGTAGGTTTTCTTTACCAGTGGCATAGCTGCCAGAAAGGGATTAGTTAAACATATCTGGTGCTCTTCACCCAAGCAAAAGATTTTAAAAGATGTTTTGATACAGGAAACAAGGTCCAAGGGGTGTATTATTTTTAAGGAAAAAAAAAAAGTAGAGACAATTCAACTGAAGAGAAGAATTTGAAATTAAAATGAAGGTTGATGAATTGGACCAGATAAGCCTTAACAGACACCTCAGGAAATCCAGGCCCCCGATCTAGGAAGAGAGAGGCACCACTTACCGAGGCAGAACAAAGCCATGGAGACGTGTGTAATGCAGAAGCAGCAATGCACTTAACGAAGGAAGCTGAGATCAAAAGACACGGGACGAAGCTAATACAAGAGATGGGGATGACCGGGTGAGGTAGATCGTGGCCGGCCAACCATGAGTACGTGGTCTCTTCTCTTCCTTTCATCATGGATGTATTAGTTTGACAGTTCCTTCAAGTACATGGATGCGTCCCAGGGACCATTTCAAGGCTTCTGGCAGTCGCGGGCTTCCAATCCTGACTTGGAAGATGTTGCTTATCAGCCCCAGTTCTTCTGCTATTCTTTACAATGGTTCCTGAAGCTCTGAGCATGTGCGCCTCGCCCAGGAAGTCAGAGAGCTAGGCAGGACTGGGTTCAGTAATGCACACAGGAAAGTCTCTAAAGACTCTAGTCATGGTGACACTGTCATCTAACCAACAGCGAAAAGAAGTGGCTAGCAAATCCTTCATCTACGAGCAAAGCCACTGAGGGAAAGCCCTGTTCTCCTCCCGGCACATATTTTTCCACATAAACAACAAACGGTCGGTCCCATGGTTGGCCCTTGAGTTGTTAGTCAGCTGCTGACCTCATAATCTGCACAGCTGTGGCTTCCCAGTGTTGTCATGGAACAGATTGGGATGTCTTAATGGATCACTTTCAGAGGTTACAATTGTCAAGTGAGACCAGCCTGCTGATTCTTATTAGCTAAATTAAGCCGTGTTACAGCAGAACCGGCTAATTCATCCTAATGGCTGGGAAATCCAGTGCAAATTGCCACATTTTACAGAACACATCCAAGGCTTTTTTTTGATGATTTTTAGCTCTGTGCAGGCTGAACCCCAAATATGGTTTTATTGCCCACTTAAGGACCTTGTTGCAATGGACAGTGAAATGTGATCGTGCTGCCCATGTGCACGGTGTTGGTGTCTGAGCAAACAGTGTAACACTCGGTGTATAATACACACATGTGCATGATTCATGATGATCTTGGAGGACTCAGTCGTGAGTAATGGCTGAGTAATGGCTGTTGAGCCCTACCAAAAATTGCAAAACAAAACAAAACAAACAAAATGATCGTACTCGTCCATGTTGTCTGAAAGAATGTCAGCTTCTAAAGGACATGGTGACATTTTAGACAACACTTGACCCTCAAAGTCACTCTACTGAGCCTTCATTTAAGAAAGCGCTTGTGATGGAACTGGTCTAGAACCTACGCTACCTGCTACTTACTGCAGTTTGTCAAGGTGACATTCAAGTTTGTTATCACAAAGTTGTTTGTGTGGCAGTGTGGCAGGTATCCCAGACTAACCTCAGAGTCTCTAGATCACTGAGGATGACCCTGCACTCATGATCCTCCTGCCTCTGCTTCTCAAATGCTTGCACTGAAGGCATCCATCACCATGCCTGTGGATCATGGAGGTATTTTTAAAAATATTTCTATTGTATCTGTGCATACATGTATTTTGGAAGTATGCCATGTGCACGCAGCATACCCAACAGAGGCCAAACTCAGGTACAGGACCAGAGATCCGGATGGGTTGAGCCACCATGTGGGCGCTGAGCACTGAGTCACTGCTCACATGGGTGCTGGACCCAGCTCTGTGCAAGTCGCCTCTGCCACCCTGATTGTAATGCTTAAGGTGTCTCTCAAATGGACCCGTGTGGGTCCAACAGGTCATGTTTTTTCTGATTCTTAGTCGTGACAGCTTACACTGATGCCTTTGCCAGCCGTGTACATGCTACTGGAGTAAATAGAGACCAAAGGAAACAAGTTTATCACACGTTGTAACCGTTGACTCCAAAGTACTCAGGATGGACAAAAATAAAATGTTTATCAAAGTACTTTTAAATGGTAGCAAGTCAATCAGGCAAGAGCTGGATGTCCAGGGTAGGCAGGTGGACACATTACGGCGTATCTGTAGTTGAGCAGTGAGCAGGTACTGAAACCACCTCCGAGGATTATTTATTGACATGGGAAAGATCAACGTGAAAACGAGAGAAAACCACAACTGCCTGGTTGTGTAAATCTAATTTTTTCAACCTGATTGCCACAGCCGACATAGAAAAAGGATAATGTGGTGAAATATTTGTGATTATGGTTGAGTGATAGAAATCTGAATAACTGTAATTCTGTCCTCTCAATTTTTCAAGCTCTTCATAGTGAGCCCGGGCAACTTTAGTAATCAAGGTGGGACAGCCATTTACAGCGGCTCGAGTGGATTTGTTAAGAGACACACTGTAGTGGTCTTTACTTTGGGCGTCATCCGCCTGCCTACACTGGAGACAAACTCTCGGTTTGCCTCCCTGGTTTTATTTCTAGAATCCATCGTTTCATCCTAACTGGAGACTGTGCTAGTCTCGAGTGGCTGTGCCGGAAGCTTGACGGTACTCTTGTCTCCTTCCCTAACGCCTGCTTTTCACACCTTCAGTACCTGGACTGATGCAGAATATACCCAGAAGCTGAGGGCTTCTCTGCTTACCCGTATCACTTTTGTCTTCTCATCACCCTCTCTTCTCCGTGGGAGCAGTCGCTTGCTCTCCCTGTTTTAACCTTCTCTAACCATCTGACTTTCATGTAACGGACAAAGTTGTTAAGACACAGTTCAGGCCATCCATTTCTCTTTTGTCAAAGCTCTCCGTTGCACAGGAAGCCAGAGGACCCAAGGGATGCGCAGTGGTCACCTTTCTGCCCCCAGTGCCTACTTACCAACTGCATGGACTCTGCTGAGTGCTTCATTCTTCCTCACCATCTCATAGGATTGGCAGTAGCTTTGGTTTTGCCAACCTCACTAGAGTCGGCCTTGGCGATGTCTTTGAGTCATTTCTACCCTGTAACCCTTCTGTTACCTCATTCACATGTTCTCTCAGCAGTGCCTTTCTGGCATTTCTTCCTCGCTCCCGGTGCACACACACATGCATTCACATGCACACACATGCAGTCACATGCACACACAGATGCATTCACATGCACACACATGCATTTACACGCACACACAGATGCATTCACATGCACACACAGATGCATTCACATGCACACACATGCAGTCACATGCACACACAGATATTCACATGCACACATACATGTCACATGCACACACACATGCATTCACATGCACACACATGCAGTCACATGCACACACAGATGCATTCACATGCACACACAGTCACATGCACACACAGATGCAGTCACATGCACACAGAGACGTATTCACATGCACAGAGACACATTCACATGCAAGCGTGTACCTCCGAAGTTTCCATGTTGTAAAACTTTCTCTTTTGTGAACTGATCGCCTTCTAATGTATCATACAGGATGCTGATGTATTTATCGTGTGCATGTATAAAAGTACAACTTAAATGTGTGTTTCCTTCATCAGAGATGCTTGTGTATGATTTCTTACCTCAGCTGTGACTCTTGGAACTGCACCTGCTGTGCGGTAGGCAACCAGAAACTGCTGGGTAGAGTGCCATCAACAGGAAAGGTGACCAGTCCCAACTGTGTGGTGATTGTCCCAGTGGCATTTCTGAGTTGCTTTACCGATCATTTTTTCCTTACCTTGATTGCCACAGCAGGACTGAACCTACTGATTAGTTGACCTTTCCTCATGATTGCTTTTTTCTTTCCACCTAAATCAACAGTTCTAAACTAAATGGGAAAGTCTATTTTTCCCTAGTATTTGGCTCGATTTTCAGACTCTTTAAAAAAAATTACTTCTTAGAGAGTGTCATGTGTGTTTTGACTGTATTTACCCTGCATCCCCAACTATTCCTAGGTTCACTTCTCTTCCCTATCCATCCCTAGCAATGGGGTTAAGAGCAGTTGTTAGTTGCTGGGGAGGGAGAGACCATTTTCGCTGAGAGTGTAGCTTGGTAAGTCAAGTGAAAGACCACACATCTGACAACACTTGGGTACCACAAATTGGTAGAATTAGGAAAAAAGGATATAAAGTGTTAAAACTCTTAATAGATTATTGCAAACCTGTATCTTTCATTTTCTACTTTAATTGAGCCGCCAGTATGTCACTGTTGACGTCAGAGGCGAGGCATTATCTTAGAGGAGTTCACTATCTAGATGGCAGATAGGACAGGAATAAAGGTGGGGCAGGGCCGTGTATGAGAGGAGCTGTTCTCCTGTAGGCAAAAAATACATTTGGTTTCAAACTCAGGATCAAAAATTGCAGTCTTCTAGAAGGTCAACGAAAATCTCCGAAGTGTTTCTTTTTTCTGTTCGGAAGACAGAGTCATGTCTTCCCGTGGGAAAGAAATCGCAAAAGTAGCGTGCGTGGCTATTGTAGAAGCCAAGGAAACGGGGTAAAGCTAAGAGCAGTGAGCCCTTTGTGTGAGTGAGAAGATGGACCTTTAGTAGACTAGCAGATGGCTTAGAGGTCAAGGGCGTGTACTGCTCTTGCAGAGGGAACCTTCGCTTGGGTCCCAGTGCCCACTTCAGGTGGGCCACAACAGCCTTTAAGCACCGAGGGATCTCTTCCCTCTTTCTGGTCTCCGTAGGCATTTGCATGAATATACTCACACATAGAAACACACCTACACATAAATAATAAATAAATGATATTATTATTTAAATAAATCTAAAGTAAAGGAGCTCCAGACTTAGAAGACCTGGGCTTAGAAGTTCTAATTTACAGGATGCAGATTTTGAAGGTGTGGTCTTGGCTCCAGCACTGGCACTGGTGCTAGGTACTCTCCCTGACATCAGTGTTTGCTTTGTCAGTCTTTGTCAGTTCCATGCAGAGGTATTCAGCCTCTAAAGACTGTGTGCACGTCTCTCCGTGTTCTCAAGAGAGGCCTTACCTTGTCCACCTAAAGATAATGTAAGCCCAGAGGCACATTAGTGACTTGGGGACTTTTAAACGTCAGCATATAAGACTTCAGCTGTCTTAAGTGGGCCTGGGCTGTGTGTGTCTTTTTCATGTTATTGTCCCCTGCCACCTACCCACGCATACATACCACCAACGTTCAAAACACATGTACCACTGGAGTTCCTTTTATAGCTACCATCCTTATCCTAGAAATCAGCAGTTTTACACTTTCTTATTTCACTGGAAATTATGGGTCTAAATGTATAAAACTCATCATTTAGAGAGGAAAGGAATGAGTCCCCCCCCATAATTTTAAACTGGCATAGAGACACAGAAAGTCAAATCATCTTTTCAACAGGATGTGTTTACTTTTCTAATGAAAGCACAGGTCCAATAAAAGCCTCAGCTGCAGCAGGGACTGCACGGCAGAGATGTGTCAGAGGTAACTTCATGCTCGGCAGTTCTACAGTCGTGACATTTCGGCTCCTCAAGAGCTCACTTGACCACACTCTGCACTTCTCTCTCTTTCAGCCTTTGCAGCTGAACTGTAACCATTGTGCCGTCGTGTCGAACTCAGGTCAGATGGTTGGACAGAAGGTGGGGGAAGAGATAGACCGTGCGTCCTGCATCTGGAGAATGAACAATGCCCCCACCAAGGGTTTCGAGGAAGATGTCGGCTACATGACGATGGTCCGAGTGGTGTCACACACCAGCGTCCCTCTCTTGCTGAAAAACCCGGACTATTTTTTCAAGGAGGCGAGCACAACCATTTACGTCATCTGGGGCCCTTTCCGCAACATGAGGAAGGACGGGAACGGCATCGTGTACAACATGCTAAAGAAGACGGTCGATGCCTACCCAGACGCGCAGATCTACGTGACCACGGAGCAGCGGATGACGTACTGCGACGGGGTGTTTAAGGATGAAACTGGGAAAGACAGGTGAGTCCTCTGAAAGAGCTTCGCCGGCTTTTTACTGTCCTTTATGGCGTATCTTAGCCGAGGCCCTTTGCCAGCTATCAAGTGAACACGGGTATTTTTTAAACCAAGCACTCCGTGTTTTCAATCATTATGATTACTTCATGAGCCAACAAGGAGGTCCCATTAATTCCGACTACACTGCCTAAGTTCACTCCATCTTAATTGGTTTGAAGCTCTGAGAGATGGCGGATAGTCCTTCAGGATGTCTTCAGATCTCTTCCTGTGGAGCTCAGGTTGATATTGATTAAATCGGATTTCCGGCTTAGAGAAGTCTTTACTACAGAAATAGTCAGGAGTTTCGGGGTTTTAAATGCGTAGAAACTGTGGCTCCTCCCCCCACCTCTGAGACCAGAGAGAACAGACCATTGACCTTCTAATGATTGCACAGCTTCTTACCCACCCTGTGTTCTCGGATGCTGCACATTAGTATCCGATACACTGAACAGAACACTGCGTTGAATTATGTATTACTGGGGCTGGGGAGGTGGCTTGACGGTTAAGAGCACTGACTGCTCTTCCAGAGGTCCTGAGTTCAATTCCCAGCAGCCACATGGTGGCTCACAACCATCTGCAATGGGGTCACATGCCTTCCTCTGGTGTGTCTGAAGGCAGTGACAGTGTACTCAAGACAGATAAACAAAATAAATAAATAAATGAATCTTTTTTTAAAAAGGAAATTGTGTACTGCTTAAAAACCATCAGGACTAGGATTCTTAAAGAGGCATGAAGTATAAATACCCTTCAATCATTTATTGAAAAAACAAACAACCTTTTCTGTGTGTGTGCGTTCTATCCTGGACCCTGTCCCCACCCTCTTTGAGTAAACCTTCCTCTCATTCCCCCTTTCCCCATCTTCTTCTTCCTCTCCCTGCTCCTTCATAGCTAAACCTCTCAGGCAGCTCCACCATCTGCTGGTTTTTCCGTCTCTTTGCAAAGACAACCAGTACAAGCGAGCAAGGCAAAACGACAAACCGATCGATCTGGGCTGATACTGAAGCTGAAGAAGATCAGGAAACCTGATCTGCCTGGAGTCTTGAATTATACATGGATTTTGCTTACTTGTGCAATGCCATGAAGAAATTGAGCTTCACGTGTAATTGTAGAGCTAACATTCTGATTTCCTTAAGATTCATCCCTGTCTTTTACTACTCAATATCACTGAGTAGGAAGTTGTAACGACTGGGCATGTGCTTGTGGCGAGTTGGGCTCTGCTGTGTCCAGGTGTAATTCCAGTGTAAATTCAGTCTTGGCGGGGAGATTTTTATGGTCTGTTTGTCCAGCTCACTATCCCCCCTTCCACCCAAAAGAGTGCCTTTTTAACTTTCCTAATTAATGGCATCATACACACACAGGAACAGAGACACACAGACACAGACACACATACACTCTCCCTCCTTCCCTCCTCTCCCCCTCCCCTCCCCTTCCCTTCTCCTTCTTTCTCTCCCCCCCCAACCCCCTACTCAGGTGGAGCAATGGTCCTATTGATTTTCACTTAGCATTTTCTACTTCTGAGCCCTTAAAATGCAACTTCACCCGAAATGCAAAACAGAGCAACACTGTAACGGGGGGCCCCCTCTTCTGCAGGAAGAGCCTCAAAGGTTAGATCTAAATTAGTGTGGCATAAGGGCAATTCCAAGCGCGGGCACCCGAGACCTGGTGTTTGCAAGAACTACACTCGCGTGTAGCACCGCTCTGTACAAACGTGACCATTCTCCAGGGGCTCCTGAACCCTCTGGTCTCTCACTAGCCCCGAGCAATGCAATTAATTAGATGTATTTGGTTTTCCATTACGGCTATCCCTTAGGGTATCCCTCAGTTACGATGATATGCCTGGGGACCACTTCGGGGTATCAGAGAAGAACTTAGTGTGCTATCTGGTCGTGGAGCTCTTGCGTGTTGGGCTTGGCTGCGAGCTTTCAGAGGCACTGTCACAGATGTGAGGTGGTAGAACAATTAGCAAGTCGCATCGGGAGGTGTTTTCTGTGTCTATGATGAGAAACGCTGTTTACTGCTGCCTTGGCAAAATTTATTTTGCAGATATCTATCGACGAGGTTACCAAAGCTAAGTTTCTTTTAAAGGTCAAATGATTTTATGCTACGTTTTCCTTCTTTCTTTTTTCTTTTTCTTTTTCTACTTAATGCCATTTCCCTAGCTACCACAGATGGGAGAATTAAAGTGCACAAGTTCTTTGGGACTCTGTCGAAGGGTTGACAGGTAGAATCAGGCTGCTCAGCTTTTCCTGTTGGCCAGAATGACCTCAAAGACTTCCATCTCCACTAGGACTTAAATCTGGCCTTGTTTGTACTGAGTATAATGATTTCCGTCATTCTCTGGCATGCAATGACAAATGTCAGACAATATTTCTGACTACGTGGATACACATGTACACAGGTGGAAACCAGAGGTGCAAGTGTGGTGTTTTCCTCTGTCACTGTGATGGTTGGTATATGCTTGGCCCAGGGAGTGCCATTAGTAGAGCAAGTAGCCCTGCAGAATAGGTGTGGCCTATTGGAGTAGACGTGTCACTGTGGGTGTGGGCTTTGTCCTAGCTGCTGGAAGTCTGTCTTCCACTAGCAGCCTTCAGATGAAGATAGATGTTGAACCCTCAGTTCCACCTGCACCATTCCTGCTTGGATGCTACCCTGCTCCTGTCCTGACCTTCTGGACCTGTAAGCCAGCCCCAATTAAATGCTGTCCTTATAGGAGTTGCCTTGGTCATGGTGTCTGTTCACAGCAGTAAAACCCTAACTAAGACAGTGACTGTGGACCTTATTGCTTGAGACCCGGCCTTTGTTTGAGCCAGAGGTTACCATTTCAGTTAAGCTGACCGTGCAGTGGCTCACAGGAATCAGGTCTGGGGTTGTAGACACTCAGGGCCATGGCAACATTAGCGTGCGTTCTGGAGATGTAAACTGAGGTTTGGGTTTGCAGTAATGGTTCTTAAACATAGCCAAGCTCACAGCTTCAACAATATCTTTTAAAACCTTGTTATAAGAAAAATGTCCCACTCTCGAGCAGAGACTGGTAGTGCCTTCGTCTCTGTAGAGAGCCCTCAGCCTGGGGAATTACTAACCCGTGACCAGTCCTAGTTATGCTGTATCCCCCCACACTGGCTCCTTCCCCAAGCATTATCTTAAGGCAAACCTCACACGTCATGGTTGTATTCCATATTTAAATATCATTGCATGTTTTGAAAAGACAAAAGAAATGCACATCGTATGTGGAAAATGCAGACATGCCCTTTGTAGCATTGTGTGTTTCCTTGGCTTGCAGTGGTCACAGTTGTCTCGTACATGTGATTTAAGCATTGGTTCGGATCAGGACTAGCACACGGTTCATGTATGATAATTGCATGATGGATTTCCGATGTGTATATTTACAGATAGGCTATTTCCCTACACTACTTCACATTGAAGAAACCTAGCCACTTGGGTGTCTTACCATCCCGTTAGTTTTATTAACCTCACCTCGTGTTATTTCTTCAACGTTGACTTAAAGTCATTGAGAACGCCTGGATTCAGGTCCGATTAGTATTTATTCCTTTGCCAAGATTGTTGTGATACTTGTAAAGGAAGTGTACCTCACAGTGTTCTCTTTTTATGGTAGAGAACACTAATGGCGACTGTCCAGAGTCAAGAGCTTATTAGGGCTCCGAACAGTGGTGTTTTATCTTCTCTCTTTTATAGAGAGAAAGTTGGCTTCATTTGGTTACCGGGAGATAGAAGGCAGCACCAGCCTCTTACTGACTGGTTCTGCTGCATCAGTTCCTTGGCATCCTCTGAACTGACTTGCATGTTTATAACTTCTAGTATTTACATGCTGACAGTCAAGTGTGTCTGTGTTTTAGTAATTCAAATTATTTTAGAGCACAGCTTAGGCTCCGAATGTCTTATTTTAGCCATTGGGAGCCTCTTCGCATGGGCTTGCTTTTGACGCTCAGTAGAGGCCATGGGTAGTTTTCCTCCTTTATAGTATTGTTGGGTCTTCTGCTCTTATGCACACACACACACACACACACACACACACACACACACACACACACACACACACACACCTTCCTGCCTGTATTCAGACATTCGAGAAAGAGCCTTGATTCTGCTGGATGCTAAAAGAACATTATCACAGCACTGTGGCATCCATTGTTACAAGGCTGGCTTTTTCTTTCTTGGCCTTTAGAGTGGGGCAGAGATAGGCTATAACCAATATATGCTTTGTGTGTTGTCTGTATAAGATCATCATGAGGTTCAAATTTCCATTCTAACTCAGGCCTACAAGACTTTTGTTTTTAACATACACGTCTTACAGTGTCTTACAGCCATGCCTTCTGTCTGGCAGGCTGCCAATCAAAGGTCCCAAGAAGAGCAGTGCAGTTACTCATTTGTTCTACTTTACAATTCATAGTAAACTTCAAGTAATGTCGAATTAGCTATGTGGTCATTGCCAGCCTGTTAGGGGAACTGTGCACCGAAGATGTTTAATGCCAGGCATGGGTGCTAAATGTATAAGGCTGCATTCACTTGGTGTGTGCTGGGATGTACCCCGCAACTTGTACGTTTCCTCTTAAGTAACTAGGAGTGGGTGCTATGTTGTGCACACATAGGCACACACATGAAGGAGTTGGGAGCTAGAGTTCCATTTAAGTCTACTTTTGTCGTAGTACTGTTTCAGTCTGCCACTATTACTGTCAGAATTCACCAGCAAGTATCATTTTTGTCTTGTGTATGTCTGGTGGTTATCAAACTCATGACCTTTGACATGCCGGGCAAACACTGTACCACTGAGACACAACCCCCAATTCGTCAGATTCTAATGGAGATATTATGTCTCTGTCGATTTACAGGCCCAAAATGTCAATGTCACTATTATTTAAGATGACTTAAGATGAAACATTATTAGGTTCAATTTCTTGAAGGAAAATACTCAGTTTCTTTTCTTCAGTCACCAGAATTCTCTTTGAAGAATACAGCCTCGGACTGGTGAGATGGCTCAGTGGACAAAGGTGTCTGCCTTAGAACCAAAGACCAGAGTTTAATCTCTGGGACCCAATGTGTGGAAGGAGTGAACTGATTCTTGACAGTTGTTCCCACATTCTCTGTGGTGCATATGTGTGTGGGTATGAAATGCCACAACCACCCCAGACCCCAGATAAATGAATGTCAGCTAGGTACACTTTCATTTTCCCAGTGGTTTCCTCTCTCCTATGAGACTCCTTACTGAGGAAATGTACTGTGGGGGAAGCATCACTCAGGTGCTTGCCTTTCTTGGAGCCATGCTAGACTAAACCTTAAGTACATTGAGAGACTTCTTTTAAACCTAAAGAGAATTAATTCGTTCCTGTGTTAGTTACTGCCTAAAACTCCTTGGCTTGTCTGTCAGCGTGGCCCCGCGGGGGAGCCTAGGAGCCATGGAGAAGACTCCCAGTTTTTCTGTATGAAGGTGCCAGTTTTCTCTAGAATCCTCTGATCGTTGGACAGTGACCAACTTCGTAGTTGTTCTTACCGAATGCAATTCTGATAAGCAAGAATTATGAATTCTGAAGACCTTCCTGGCCTCCCAGAAACCTTTGGAGTGAAAGGTTTTTAATGTTCAAAATGTTCTGAACAAAATGTCTGTTTGCTTCCTTTTTGAATGATTGGTATGCATACGTAACAGTAGCATGGTGGCCGCCGACATTCACCCTAATACATCTTCATATGAAATCCCCCGGGGGTACTGACAGTGGCACATAGTGCCCTCTTCCCAAAGGGTGAGAGTATGTGCTTGGCATGCATAGACACAGGGGGAATCTTGAGTTCCCAGAAGGCCTCGGGCACAGGACGAGTGCTGTGCTCTAACTTCTAGCAGGTGGGCGATTGCAGCTTGCTTCCCACTTCAGAAACATGTCGGCAGATGTAGGCATATTATTTAATTAACTAATAATTGAGAAAGCTATAGTCACTAGTAAAAGAGCAAAGCTATTTCTAGGCTGATAAAGGACTCTTAGCTGCCCTAAATAGGTCGTAATTAGCTGGCAGCGGTGTGACTCCGCCTTCGGGGATGGGTGAAATTAATGAACGTTAGCTGTGAATGGAACTGTGTTTCATGATGTTCCTGCCTCGAGTAAAAAGGGTGAGGAGAGAGTGAGTCATTTTAAGGGCCATTTAGGAAGCAGAGAACATGGCAGCCACTGCCAGGAAGTACAGAGAGCATGGGACATTGGTTTGTACACATCAAGTTCTCTGCTGACTTTTTTCTGCCAGAGAACTCCGTCATTGGTACTCAGTACCCAGGAGAGAAAGAGAAGCCAGAGATGTACCAGACCTCATTGTCATCCAGTGATGACAGTTCTCTTGTCTAGCCAGGGTCTTAAGGGCAGCATGGGGTTCACTCTTTCTACTGGGTCATTTCTGAAAATTTCTTCTATTCACTCTAGGGACTAAATTGGCTCACATCCCCTTGGGTTTGCAAACTCATAGTAGTTTCTAGGTTGAGGAACCAGTTTTATGTCTCTTCTGAGGATCTGGGGTCCCTGTGAGCTCCCCGTACCACTGCACAAGACAAATGGCTTTAAAGAACACGGTGTAGGGAGGAGAAGAGTCAGGAACAAAGTGTACAAACCGCCTTAGTCAGCCAAAGCCAAAGAAGTGTTGTCCTTGTATGCTGACTCCAGAGACAGGGTTGTCTAGCTGTCCCTAACTCTCAGTAAGCAGCTCCCAACCTCAGAAAGACCTGGACCAAGAGAAGCTTGAAAAGTGGAGCAAGCCTTGGAGGGGTGCAGATGGTATTAAAAAACGCTGTTTCCTCTTTTCATCCTTTTGAAGATTGTCACTGAAAATGCACCGAAGCACCTTTTCCTCTGTAAGTGGAGTTAATGGCCCTTCCCCAGCTGACTTCTTTGGCAGGAACACTGAGTTCATACAACAGTTGTGGGCAGACTTGTTGGACTCCCAAGTCACAGAAGTATAATAAGGCACCTAGGACTGTGGCTTCGTGCTAACAAGCATCCAGGCACAGAGAGCTTCTGCCTTCCCATTGTTAAGCGGCCTGTATAGAGCCTCTGTAATGTGCAGATGCTGGAGATTAAAATCCTATGATTAACATCTCTTAATAACAACAGCATAGGGTGGACGTTTATGATGTGCCAACTTCTGCGTATTACACACACACACACACACACACACACACACACACACACACACACATGAGAGAGAGAGAGAGAGTGAGGAGAGAGAGACATACAGACAGAGTTGGGTGGAGAGATTTCGCTATGCAGAAAGTTCCAGTAGACAGTTGCACTGAATCTCCCTTTTGCATAGCGACTTCTGAGCACTGCACAGGCAGTGCCTCTGTGGATCAGGACACCGTGCAAACCAAGTCTAGAACTGAGTTTTTCAGTCCTTCTCTAAAGGGTACCTGTTTGTTTTAGGCTCTGTCTCACAGTCAGCTCCCTACTCTGGTTATTTGGATTCCCTCTGGCCATATGTTTGTTTATTTACTTGGACTGTCTTTCTCCCATCAAGACTAGGTCACCGTTAAGGGGGAGTTAAGATCTGTGAGCCGAAAAACAGTCTCTTTCTCTGTGTTCTCTTAGAAATAGAGTGGAGGACTGAGGAGATGGCTCAGTCATTAGGAGCATGGGCTGCTATTGCAGAGAACCTGAGTTCAGTTCCCAGCATTCATGTCAAACAGCTCTCAACCCTGTAATGTCTGCTTCAGGGGGATCCGATGTCTCTGTTTGCCGCAGTCGTCTGCCTCTGTGCATGTGCCCCCACCTACAGGCACACACAATTTAAAGTAAAATAAATCTTTAAGAAAGGAACAAAATCAGGGTTGTTTTTGTTTGTTTGTTTTGGTTTGGTTTGGTTTGGTTTTTTTTTTACACTTAATCTTGTGAGGTGAGTGCCGCTGGGCAGCATCCACAGAGTTCTAGCCTGCAGATGGCCTCTGTGTTGGGTGCTTCTTTCTCTTGTGCAAACCTTTCTCTCTGTGTTGGGTGCTTCTTTCTGCAAACCTTTCTCTCTAGCTGAGGAAAAGTGTCTACTTAATTAGAGTTCTGGGTGTAGCTCTTCCCCTTAATACAGAGTATGTTGAGTCTTCAGAGTCCACTCCAGAGTTCAGTGTACATCCAGTTGATTGCTGACGGCGGAGATCTAGCGCCAGGCTCTAGAGTTTGCACTTTCCATGAGGGCGGAAGCCCAACTGATGCCGCTCATCTGAGGCCACTTTAAAATGTGCTATTTTGATTGCCTTGAGAGAAGGACAGACAGTATCTCATTCAAAGATAAAGAATAGCCGTTTCCCAAATAACCTTGGTAATCTGTAGTCAGATCCCAAGTCTATGACCCTGTCTTACACAAGGGGACTTCTGTGATGCATACTCTGTGTCCTCTGTCCACCCCCACAGGACAGTGTAGTGAAGCCTGCTCCGTCTCACTAGTAAGAGTGTGCGGTTTACCACGTGCCATATGCCTTTCAGCTAAGAGACCCTCCTGTCAGGGCTCCTTTAGTTCTCCTCAGTGATGGCCCAGTTTCCCATCATCTCCACTGCTGTGCCTACAGTGTCTTATTTCCTGCCTCCCACACAGGTGACTGACTACCCAGCCACCCTGCCTTTGTGCTTCTGCAGAGATGCTTCCTGTGTGACTGGCCCTTGCATCCTCAAGCGCGTGGACCCAGGCCCTGCTTCATCACCTAGTCAAGTGCCACCTCTTTCATGAAGCCTTTTGCAACATGCCCAGATAGATCGTGTATTTGCTCTGAAAACCCGTGGCGTTATAGGCTTGCGTTTTTATAGAAACCATCACTTCCTATCACACACACCATTGCTGCTTAAGTCTAAGCGCATCAGGTGCTTCACACACACCTTGAAAGGCTCCTATGTATTTGTTTCCCCAAGCACCATAGACTGCTTGACTTAATAGTCACCCAGTAAATATTTAATGGATGGATAAATGAGTACAAATCCTACCCAATATGTTTTTGAGTTCAAAAAAATCTTTTTGTGGGCTAGATAGAGCTTAGTGGTAGAGAGTTTGCCTGTCGTGTTCAAGGCCCTAGGTTCAATGCCCATTACTGGGAAAAAAAAAACAACTTAGAAATCCCTTTGTTGTTTTATGAAACACTGGTGAATTTCGGAGCAGTTTTATTTCGTATAGGTGGCTCACAGCAATGTTGAACGGATAAATTGTAGGGCCGGATTCTGATAGAAAAGTCTCTACAGTTCTATTCAGAGAGACCACCCGTGCTGTCTTAGCCAAAGGTTGGCAAATCTGTTACCTTTTCCAGGGTTTTCATGGCTGGGTGCTGGGTTTGTAATAAGTCCCTGACAGATCCATTCTTCAAAGTCAGGCTTCTATTTTAGTTTCTCAACAGCGGTCAAGCAGGTTCCAAAATTTTGCTCACAATTCTCTTAGCTGCCAGTTGTCTCGTGAACAGACCAACCAGAGAACCTGAACCCAATACTCGATCCTCAGGAAGCAACACCCAGAGCAGAAACCAAAGACCCAAGCAGAGGACTACACACACACACACACACACACACACACACACACAATTTTCTTCTTTACAGTGGGGACACTTTAAATAATTTCATGATGAGTCCAGAGAAGAGAAAAGACGGCAGCCATATCTTTCAGTCCTCTGCATTGATGGCTTTTGTGTCCCACTCTTGAAGGGCAATGATGGTAAACCTTTTATATTAAATATGATTCAGACCACGCCCCTCTTTGGTCAAACCCTGTGATAGCCCTCTGCTTTCATAGTTTAAAAACTGAATTCATACCTTCATATCTCACCTTACTGCTTTTCGTTTTAATGTAGTTGGGACAAAGCTAAGCAGGTCTGCAACTTGCCAGGTAGCCAAGATGCCCTTGTCCTTGTTCTCTTTCTTCTGTGTCCTATGTGGTCTGTAATCACAGATGGGTGTCACCGCTGCACTTGGTATATGGGGCACAAGGATCAAGGCCAGGGTCTCCATGTGTGCTCGACAAGTCCTCCAGCCGTGGAGCCACATCCTCAGCCCAGGCAGGCTTTCCTGGTGGGACCCTGGTCCCTTATTTCCTCTCCGAGCTTTGTGTGACTTAACCCCTTGCTCTTTGCTTTGTCGCCCTGGACACTCGGCATGCTTGTTTTGGATCCCTTAGCTCTAGCTCACTGCCAAGATACTCTTCCTCCCTCAGTGAGCTGATCCCAGCGCCTGAAACAGAAACATCGACCTCTAGGCTGGCCTCTACATCCAACTCTTACCTTGTCCTGCATTTCCTTACTTTACATCATGGCCTTTTAAATCTACAGTGTTCTACATCTGTTTACTTCCTCGCTTGTTTCTTTTGTGTGTATCTTCTACGAGGACATACGTTCCCTAACGGAAGGGCTCCTTATTTTGCACACTAATATGGATCAAGGACCTCAAATAATGCAAGTTATGCAATAAATAATCAAATTTTTTTTTGTGGTGAATGACCCAGAGTTGGCCGAGATTTTGGATTTCTTGTAAGAGCAGTTTTACAGGGTCTCTCAAGTAGCTGGGAAAGAAAGCAAGAGCTGCATGCTTTCAAACATGTTTGAAAGCAGTGGGTTCCGTCCTGTGGAGACTGCTAGTTTGGAAATGCTAGGGTTGGGGTTGTGTTATTCAAAAATCCCCACCCTTTTCCCTAAGGAGCTGCCCTGGCCGATTTTCATTCCCTAATATGTGGTCTTGTAGTTAAAACGTCATTGGCCGGATTGGGTAACTGACTTGCTCTCCAGGAAGAACAGCGACATTCTCTTCCTGAGTTGGGGGAACAGTGGTTCTGAAGTGTGAGCCTTCCTCAGGCTCACCTGGGAGCTGACTGAATGCACAGTGCTGGGCTCCTGCTAGAGGGCCCTGCTTGACGTTTCTGGATTACACCTCAACGTAAGAGCTCTGTCTTTCTCGGAAACGGCCAGGTAATTCTGCGCAGGTCCTAGGTCCACACTGAGAAGTCTGCTTGGAGAAAGTGACATTTGGTGGTTTTACCTATATTTAGCCACAGTTTAGCTGTATGTACCTACCAGGGTTATAAAAAGCCCCTTGCCGTTGGTGTAGTGTTGTGTACATGTCTAGGATGCTTTTCTCTGGTACTTGAGTGGTAGGGGAACCTTCAGCTCGGTGCGCAGTGCCTGCGGAGCATTGTCATTCCCTCCGTCAATGTCTTAAGCTCGAGTCCCTCTGCAACCATGCCAGACATTGTCACTCATTAGTCTGTAAGATACAGCACTTTATCACCATAGAGGGATGATCACTCTGTCCCGGTCCCTGAGTGAAGCTCGAACATGTGGGTGTGTGTTGACTACCTCGCTTTCCAGTTGGGCTCATCAGGTACATTTCCCTAACAGTGCATGAGCTCAGTCATGTCCTTGCTGCCCTGCACTTCCTTCAGGTTACATCACTCCAGAGTTCCGTTTTTAACCACTGTTTGAACACCGTGCTCATCACTCTGCTGGTGTGTAATTTCTCTGTCGCTTGAATTATCCACACGAGGTGGTTACCTTGCATGTATGTCCATGATTTAAGGGGCTGAATCGCACCTCCTTGTCTGGTTCATTCAGCCCCATAAGTAGCCCATCATTAGGACAGCAAATTCAAGCATTTGTTTCCATTTACCATGTCTCCACCACCACCACCACCACCCCCCGCCCCCCGTGCCAAAGGTGGAAGAAGGAAGTACGTCAATGCGTATTATTTTTAAAGGTTGAGGGAGACACTGGCACAAAGATGGGCAGCCTCTTCTAAAAACCACGAGACTGTGTGAAGTAGAGAACTGGGTAGAATTTAGTATCGGGGGGGGATATATATATAGTATTCAATAGGTAGGGATAGAAAATTATTTCTCATTAAAGAGAGGCGCTGTACTGGATACCTCAGACGAAGGCATAGATGGGTGTGCGTTGCTGTCTCCTGTCCTGAGCAGGTCATTCAGTGGTCCTGGAAAGGCTCCTACACGGTTCCCTTGAGTTTTTATTGATTAGGCATATGATAGGATGTAGTGGGATTTTCTAGAGAGGTAGATGGTCTGTTATGGTAGTTCGTTTTGTTGAGAGCCCCATTAAATCTTTATGAACCAAGTTGTGCCTGCCATTGAACTGAAATGAGTGTTCCAGCCTGGCTGTTCATCGCAGAGGAGCCCACACAAACTCTGCAGGTAAGCATGATGAACCAGGCGTAGCTTCTGATCCAAGGTCGTTTCCCCAACACATTCATCTTGGCTTGCCTTTTCTTTTCCCTGTAGCTGTGATAAAAAAAAAATCCTTCTGCAAAAGCAACTTATGAGGGAAAGGTCTTGGTTTAGCTCATCGTTCAAGCCACACTTGGTCATGGCATCAGTAAATTGAAGCATCTGGTCACACTACAGCCACAGTCAGAAGAAGAAAAACCAGTGGCTGTCACAGGCTGGAGCCTACCTTGCTTTCCCGACTTTTATACAGACCAGAATCCCAGGCAGGGCCTGCTGTCACCCACAATATTCAGGTCTTTCCACTTAGTGCAATCGAGATAACACCCCCCACCCCAAGCACGCTCTTGTCTCAGATGATACTAGATTTTTGCCAGATTGACAGTTGACACTACCTGCAACCTTGTTCTGTTTCTGTTGCGTTTGCCCTCATTGGACGAGCTTTCTGTTGCGTTTGCCCTCATTGGACGAGCTTTCTGTTGCGTTTGCCCTCATTGGACGAGCTTTCTGTTGCGTTTGCCCTCATTGGGCGGGCTTTCTCGTTGAACGAGCTTTCTGTTGCGTTTGCCCTCATTGGGGGCTTTCTGTTGCGTTTGCCCTCATTGGGCGGGCTTGCTGTTGCGTTTGCCCTCATTGGCGGGCATTGGACCGGCTTGCTGTTGCGTTTGCCTTCATTGGGCGGGCTTTCTCTTGCATTCGCCCTCATTGGACTGACTGCACCAGATTTCTTCAATCAGTGAATGAAGCATAGCAGCTCACTTGCTTGTGCTTCACGGAGATTGTGGTGCCTCTACCGCTTTCCTTCTCTTGGCCTGCAACAGGACTCATGCAATAGCTCAGCATCCTACCTGAATCAGGGGAAAGCGTAAGCCGCTTGCAGCTCTGTCACCTGGGAGCGAATATAGAAAGAATCAGAAGACCAGAAACTGCCGTAAAACTGGCACGCCCTACTTCCTGAGCAGGTGGATGCTTGATGGGCAGAGAGTTTCTGGTGTTTTTGCTGCCAAGCACAATGTGGGTGTTCAATAAATATTAAATAATAAGAAGAATTTCCTAATTACGACGAACATTTTTCTCTATTAAGCAGATGGTGCTCTATAGGGGCCGACCATTATTTATAAGTTGTGACACAGGTGCTGGCAATTGTGTGCGAAATGTGGCTCTCGCTTCAGTTGCTGATTACACGCGGCAGCAAAGTTTTGTGTCAAACGGCTTGATCAATATTAGTTAATGTTTTTGATTAAAAAGGAAAAACTGTGACTAGAGAGATGGACTTTTTTTGTCCGTGTCTGTAATCCTGCCATCGTGATGACTAATAGAGGCTTCAGCCGTAAAGTCATCCCTTGTAATGGGATATAAAAGGCATCTGAGCAGTCAGCCGGGTGCAAGCTGCAAGACTCATCCTCCCAGCCTTCCACAGGAGTTTTCCTTTCAAGTCCTTGGACTGTCTCTGTGGACGCTAAGGCTAGATGCACACACCTCTCTGATATTCTCATGGCTCAGAGCCATAGCCGAAACCTCACTGGGACTAAGGAGAGCTAATTAGGTGCTCCCAAAATACACATCATTTTATGATTTTGCCCATCACCGTGATGAAAATAACAGTCTAATTCCGTCAAGTCATGTAAATTACAGCGAGGGGGACATGCGAGGCGGCAATCCTCCCTTCTTTGGAGATGTTAACTTGGTTGTCAGCACATCACCATGCCCAGAAATCATAAACCAGAGGCACAACTGTGTAGCGCAAGTGAGGTTGGCGATCATGTGTGGCTTCCATTTCTAAAGTGTGCTTCCATAAAGGGCCTATGCAAATGCGAGCATTCAAGAATTTAAACCAAGCAGCATCCGTTAGGAGCTGAGGCAGCTGCATGGCTTCTCATCATAGATGGAAAGCATCCTGTTTACTCACGCACCCAGCCTCCCCCCATCCACCCACACACTCCTCCTAAGCTCCCCTACTAAGGAAGGGCGTTCCTTGGGGTTGGAGCTAGGCAGCTCAGAGAGTAGCTTCATTCATGCCTTTTGCAAATGGCTTCTGAGCAAGCGCGCATGCGCATATTCCCCGGGCGATAAGTAGGTGTCAGACTTGTCCAGATGCCGAGACGGTTCTCTGGCTAAGGCTTTGGCATGTGTTGTCAGGTTCTCTGCATCCGGTCTCACCCTCCTTGTTTTTAATATTTATAAATAACACTCATCGGGATGTCAACAGGAAGGGATTGAAAGTAGCTGAGAAACCCGGCCAAGGCCAAGCAAATCCCAGTGTGAGTTAAAAAGATGCTGACCTCGAGGATGTGCAGCGAGCCGAGGTGGGTTCTCAGGGCAAAAACATAAGTCTTATGCTGAAGTCTGGGCTCTACCTCACTGATAAGCAACCCGTGGGTGGAGATTGCATCTGGATTCCCTACAGACCTGTTAGGAAATCAAGACCGTGTACTTCTGAAGCCTGGAGTCTGCCCAGAGAATGAGCTCATAAATGCGTTAGCTTAAGTAAAGCTTATGTTAATGCACACGAATCATGTTCCTATTTTGAAAAGCACAGACCCCATAATTCAATACTTCGGGAGTATCTCCAGAGAGGTGCCTGATTTTTCTCCTTCATTTATTTCTCTTAGGTCTTGACTCAAATGTCACCTTGTCAGAGAACCCTTCCCTGCCTGGCAACACCTCCTACCGCCCCTCCCTGACCTGGGCCCCACACTCCATTTTCCTGATGTCGTTTACTGCCGTGTGACATGTTACAATTTCCTCTTACTGTGTGAGATTTAGGCATGGACTTGAGGCTCTAGCCCGTCCTTCAAAGGGAGCCTAACACACAGCATCATCCAGCTGCTGAGTGGATGCCATGTGGCTTTCAGTGATGCTTTCCCATTAACACTAGACGCAGCGTTAGTTAACCAGGCTGTCTTGGGATCAGATCTCTCATGCCTAGTCCCTGAAACTCTTCAGGCTGAAAGGCATACCCTGCAGTGTGCCTTGGCACGACTTCACCGTAGTGAACGTTATGCTTTGGAAGGTGTGATCTGTGAGAAATGACATATTTGTTAGCTAGCATTTAATTGGTTTCTCTGTTTTCCTAAGTCTGAGACATATATAATTGCCATCAGAAATCCTGGTAATTGGGGAGCCCGTATTGAAGTGATATAGCTCGCTCTGTGCAAAAGCCTGGAAAGCCAACATTCCAGTAAGGTTCTGTATTGGGGGCGAGGGAATATTCCTGCTCAGCTTTCTGAGATTTCATATACAGCCCAAGAATCTCCATTAACAAGTCTAGCGGGCAAGGAGAAACAGAGGTGGAGGGGAAGCTAAAATGAGCCCAGCATATTTATTTTATGGGCAGGAGAACCTAAGATCAAAGCAAATTCAGTGACTTTCCCAGGATTCCGTGCACTCCGTGGGGCTCTCCTCCAGGGACCTCTGCCAGGCTGGTGTGCTGCTCGCCGGCTGCTGCGGCCTCCCAACACTGATGTGAACACGCACTGCAGAGCCTTTCAGGGTGTCTTGTGGTCCGCCGTTATCTTGTGAAGAATCTCCCATGGCCTCTCAGCCTGAAGAGTCTCAGGGACACGAACCTGGGGCTCTGATCTGTCCATTCTGTGTCATGCCTTCTACATCAGGTTGAGTATGTTGTTCTGGAAACGGGGGAAAAGGCAGAAGTTTAAATCATGTTATCAAATAATTCTAGGGCATACCTTCTGAGCACATGGAACAGGGGCTTTCCTTAGGGAAGGACACTGGCCACTTAAAAACCTACTTAGATACGGGATGGGGGTGAGGCAGTAGGGTGGGGAGTCTGCTTGAGTTTTTATCAACTTGACCCAGGCTGGGTCATCTGGGAAGTGGGAACTTCACGAGAGGTCATGAGTTAGTTGCCTATATCTGAACTGGCCTGTGGGGCATTTATTTGATTAATAACTGATAGGGAGGGACCAGCCTGTTGAGGGCATTGTCACCTCTCGCCTCTCGGCAAGTGGCCCTGGATTTTGAAAGAAAGCAGCCTGAGGAATCTATGGAGAGAGTATAAGCCTTAAGAAGGGTACCACTGTGGCTTCTGTCTCTACTCCTGCTTGAGTTCCTACCCTGGCTTTCCTCAGTGACCAACTGTTACTGGTTGTGTGTGTTTGTGTGTGTGTGTGTGTGTGTGTGTGTGTGTGTGTGTGTGTGTGTGTGTACAGGCATGCACACGTCAAATGATCACCTTTCTTCCCAGGTTGCTTTGGATCAAGATGAGAGAGGAAACTAGGGCACTTGGACATAAGGGTGCATAAGATAAGCCCCTTTGAAAACTTGAATTTAAACCTTCCTGGTTTGAATCCCCTGTCTCCCCAGAAACCTTGTAAAGTATCCAAGGAGCTTCTGTATCTGAACTATTAGTCTCTAGTTAGTGATACTGTGTGTGAATGTTATGGGGACTTAAGAAGGCCCCAACTTCCTGAAGTACTTCACTGAGGACAGACAGGCCTTGAGAGCTTACACCCTCCTTCTACTTCCTGCTTCCTGTGCATAGATGGAAATGTAATCATCTATTTCCTGCTTCTGCTGCCTTCCGTACCTTCCTGATATTAAGGGACACCGTTGGTCTGGAACTGTAAGCTAAGATAAGCGCTGTCATTGGTAACTTGGTTTTAGTCATGGTTGAATCACAACAGTAGAAACTGATACATAATCCTGTTGCATTTAGGGGACACAGTTTCACGAGGCCACAGTGGACCTTACAACCGAGGAGTGCAGCTAGAAGTACCAGGTGTCAACAGGCTGGGCTGCTAGCCCCTGATGTGTCTCCCAGAACAAAAGCAGTGGTCTTGTCCCCATGGCGACCATCTACCGTCACACCTTCCTTCGCTTTAAGGAGCTTCCCTCACTCTTCACCATCCTCAGGGGTGAATCACTGTACACCAGCCTTCTGCTTCTTCAACACACAACCCTGAAGTTGAACCGTTGGAAAATCTCCCCAGAAATGGCTCTGTGGTTTTTTAAAATTTAATTCCCTGCATGATAAAAACTGTTTAAGACATATTTCAAAGCCCAGGCTATTGAATATTTTATATGGGAAACTGTCTTGGGAGGAGTTGAGGACTTAAGGCCACAAAAGGAAAAAAAAAATGAGGGAAAATAGACTGGAAGAAAGCTTGTAAATCAAAGTTTCTCATAGAGAACGTCATCTCTTGCTTCTTCTTGTCCACTGTGCCACCTCTTCAGGGGCCCACTGTGGCATGCCGGTCATTCTGTGTATAGTCCGTGTCTGTCCCTGTGGTCTGCCTTGTGGCCATTGTATTGATTCCGACGCTGTGGTCCTCATCGGCACAGGAAGTGGGAGCATTAATAACTTGGTCTCTGTGGGCAGATCATAAAAGGAAACCTTATGAGTAACTGCCCACTAATGGGGAAACTGAAAATATGCCTTGAATAATAACGGCCATGGCGTAACCATTAAAATTATAATTATGTCACAAAGGAAGAACTCATTTGGTATTAGTTTATCTTTGCATAATGTTAATAGCTAATGAAAGTGTGACAATGACATCTAATTAGGCTTAACAACATCTCTGCACTTCTTACACGTGGGCTATATTTTGCTTACAATCATGTGTTGGGGACATTAGCGCGGCAAGGTCTATCTCTGGTAGAAAGCTTGCAAGGTTAAGACTCAGTCTTGTGAGAAATTGGTCTTGTGATGAATGGAATGACCGCTCGGGCTGGACCCCGGATCTCTGTACCGAGAGAAGCACTGGAGGAGGCTTTGCTCTCCAAAGCTGGGATGGAGATGTCACCTCCAGCCTTGACAGTTGGATCTGGAGGCCGCAGTGTCTACACCAGTCTGTTTTGCCTGCAGAAATGCTTTTCTGGTTAGACTTCTGTTCAGCTGCCTTTAACAGCCCTGTTTCTCTGTCCTCCTCAAGTATCCATCTTTCCCGCTGTGGTGTTTGCTCCTTGGATGGCCTTGGTTCGGGTGGCTATTTTTTATGTATGATTCTTGCTATTCCCCCTCCCCCTGCCACTGTTCTGCATAGCACCCAGTGTACACTAGGTTTTCGGCAAACATTTCACAAGCACTTGGAAGCAATAACCAAAGCCTTCTTGTGACTGCTGGAATGTGCCCTAGCTGCGTTTTTACACCGCATGGTAAAAGTTTTCTGAGCCTCTCTTTTCTTACAGGGGGATTGTAAAACCACTTGGCAGAATCAGGGCCCCCGTCCCCTCTGCCCTGAACTCCAAGACCTCCTCCTGGGGGAAGTGCCACTTAAGCAGTGAGTTTATGAGAGAGGACACACAAGCAGGGATCAGTAACAGCCCTGCCAGCCCTCTCCTGCTGACGACTGCCCGCTCAAGCCCCTCGAGAAGGACATTTTCCCTGCCTGACTCCACAGCTGGTGATGTGTAGTGAACTCCAGAAGTAAAAGCAGGGGAATACAGGCTGTTAGCCTCCACCTCACAGCTCCGGAAGCCTGGGAAGGTGGCTTCATTTCCATTGCAATGTATGTGAAGAGCTGCGGTTGCCATATTTGGTGAATCTTTAAAAAAGACAAAAACAAAACAAAACCAAATAACAGGCTGTAGGGATACTATTAAAATGAAGACTACACTTTGGTTAAGAAATAACAAGTGAAATTTCAGGCAAATTCACCTAATTTTTTAAGGCCTCTTAATATAGGGCTTTAAACAAATTTATCACAGATTCTCGCACTGCCTGTCTCTCGCGTTTTTGTTCTGTGCTGTGTTGGTTTGGTTTGGTTTGGTTTTCTTTCTCAAATACAACACACAGATTTCTGTTCAATCAGTTTTTCCCTATTTCAGGCCACAGTCTTCTCATCTATGCAGGAAGAACAACAAAGGTAGCAGGGCATTCAAGTAGAATTAGAAGCCCACTGGTCTTTAGCGTGTTCTGTGTATTAAGGCTCTGCTTTTGCATCTTAAAGATGTCAAGATTGACCACAAAATTCAGCATATGACAGAGAAGAATTCCAGGCATCCCCTGCCCTCATGCATGCTTGGTTCCAACCCCCCACCCCCACCCCCAGGCTGTGCACAACCCCTGCTCTGATCACAAGGACTGAGAATACACTGATACCTCAGGATCTCCCAGTCTGCCATTCGTCTTGGGTGCATTCTGTAATTGTTCTTTCTGTAGGTTCGAACAAATCTGCAGCAACCTACTTCTGAGTGTGGCACCAGGTAGTACTTCCAGCATGCGAAGGATCCCCTGTGACCCTACTGTGCACTTTCTCTCCTTATTCCTTAGCCACTACTGTACTGACCCTTTTGTTTCTGTAGTTCTGTCAGTGTTTTAGTTGTCAGTCAGAGAGTTGGAATTAGATAATATTTAAGATTTTCATTTGCAATGTGCATTTAAGGTGTCTGCATGTCTGTTCACGGTTCAGTAGCTCATTTCTGTGTGGTGCTGATAACACTCCACTGTTAACACCACCCTGTCTTTCTGCTTACCTAATGGGGGCACTTTGGCTGCTTTCAGATTTTCTCAGTTGAGAAAGAACCCTATATTCCTTTATCGCTTCTGACATCAAATGCCTACCAGGAAGCACTTGAAAGATTTATTTTGCTCCTGGTTTCAGAGGGCTCAGCCCTTCACGGTGGGGAAGGGGAGGCAAAGGGAGCCTTTTGTAGCATGGCAGCTAAGTCTGTGAGAAAGGAGAGCACTGGAGCTTTGCTGAGCCATCTCTCCAGTCCCACACTGCTGCTCCCTTTTCAGTGAGATGCTCTCCTCTGCTTCTGTTTCTTGGGCTGTGTTCCCCCTTCCTCTTTGCTGACAACCCTCTCTCTTCCCTCTGGGTGTCTGTTTTACCCCAGAGTGCACTCTCTCTGTCTGTCTCTGTCTCTGTCTCTCTCTCTGTCTCTCTCTGTCTCTGTCTCTCTCTGTCTCTCTCTCTCTCTCTCTGTCTCTCTCTCTCTCTGTCTCTCTCTCTGTCTCTCTCTCTGTCTCTCTCTCTGTCTCTCTCTCTGTCTCTCTCTCTCTCTCTCTCTCTGTCTCTCTCTCTCTGTCTCTCTCTCTCTCTCTCTCTCTCTCTCTCTCTCTCTCTCTCTCTGTGGTTTGGTTGGGGTTTAAATCTCAGCTCCTGCCCAGACAGAACACAGCAAGCCAACATAGTGGAGAGAGGTTTAATGAGAGAAGGAGAGGAGAGGAAAGGCGGCCGTGAATATGTGGAGGGAAGGGGTCGGGGGGATAGAGAGAAGGTACAGGGACAAAGAGGGCACAAGAAGAGGAAGAGCAAAGAGAGGAGTAAGAGAGAGAGAGAGGAAGGGGCAAGTGGCCCCTTATATAGTGTCAGGCACAGCTGGCTGTTGCCAGGCAACTGTGGGGCGGAGCTTACCTGGCTGTTCCCAGGTGGCTGTGGGGTTGGAGCTTAGACAGAATACCAACATCTGTCTCTCTCTTTGTGTGTGTGTGTGTGTGTGTGTGTGTGTGTGTGTGTGTGTGTGTGTGTGGGGAGACTCTCTCTCTTTTCTCTTTTCTGCCACTCAGGCATTCTCTCGCTGTCGCTGGAGGTAGACTGAACAAATCACTGTTTTTTTTTTCACTCCTGCAAGCTTTCCCTGTCTTACGTGTCTTTGAGAGTCCTGGTGGCGCTTGCCACTCTTGTTAGATTGTGTTCTTGTTTTGATTTCGTTTTTCCTCGCGCTTCCTGTCTTCTCCTTTGCTCGCTCAGTCAGCTCATTTTCTTTAAAGGAAACATAGAACCTCCAGTCTGCGCTCTTTGGAATTCGCTTTCTGTTGTGTCTTAGAGTGTGGATATGTAATTCATTTTAGCATCCAGTGGGGCAGTTAGCTCTGTGTGTGGTGGGATAACGGAAGATTTCTGTTTCCTTGGTCACAGCGTTGTGTATTTTATAAAATTGTTAATGGCACAGGTGTACAAGCATTTACTTGGAACTGAAAACAATCACCCCGTTTCTTAGGAGTCCTTGGCTCTGGGTCTGGCTTCCAGCTCCCATCTTCTCAACTCTCATCTCCATCAAACTGCTGTGGCTGGCTGAGCCCGAGACAGACATCGGCCGGCCGTTCAGATTGTGGACGTGAGCCCAAAGTTAGCAAGAGCCTATGAAACAGAATCCACCAGACCTCCTGCTGCCCCTCCCTGCCTTGGCTCTCACTGTCAGTTGCTCTTAGCAGAGTAAGTGCTGGGCCATAGCTACCCAGCACCAGCAGGACAGTTCCTGTTGTGACGCTGCTGGTAGCAGATAGAGGAGATGGTGAACCTGTGAAGTTCTTGCTCGGGGTGTGGTCAAGGCCTGGTTCTTCCTAAGCATGTCGGTCAGTCCGTGTTAACCGAACTTAACCTTTGGTCCAAAGGAAGCAATGCCGTTTCATGTGCTTATTCACCGAGTGGTTTTGAGCGTCTATCCTGTGCTAAAAATCCCTGTGGGAATAAGCATCATGGAAATGTCCCAAGAGAGGTCCCTCTGGGGAGGTGTGGAGACACGTTAGCACGTGAGCACAAAATAGCATCAGAAGTTGCCTGTGATTGGCTGGGCGTATGAGCATACATACACCTGTAATCCCCAAACTCGGAGGGCAAGGCAGACACACTGTCTTGAGCTTGTGGTCTGCCCAGGCTACAGATAGGAAGACCATGTCGTCTTTTTTAACTTCCTTTTTCCTTCCTTCCTTCCTTCCTTTCTTCCTTCCTTCCTTTTTCCTTCCTTCTTTCTTTCCTTCCTTTTTAAAGCAGACATTTACAGGATATGGGAAGAACTGGGCTAGTGTAAAAAGATATATTTGAACCCTTCCTGCCATCAAATGGACTTCACTAAAACAGGCTGATAGGTGTTTATAAACTGCACACTTCGGGAGCTGTCATTGGGAAGTGACTTTCCACCACCACATATATTTTGATGACTCGCATTTAATACTCTTGTCATTTTTCTCCCTCAATAGCACAGTTTCCTTGTCTTTAAAGTTAATAACTCATTTACCCAATAATCAATTCGTTTAGGAATTGAGATCGGATTTCACGTTTCATCCGCGGGGGAGATTTAAAAATGAAAGCAGTGATCTTAGTTCAGGAAATGTTTAAAATGTGTATGGCGAAGAGCTGGTGGAAACTTCTAGACGAATTGAAAGATCAGCATGTAGTAAGCGGTTAGATTATATGTGAGGGAGGCCAAGGATGAAGTAAGTGGAAACATAAAGGTACCGTGTGCAGCAAGTCTGGGGCAGATCGCAGGTGATGTGCTTCAAGGGAGCCTCTCGAAGAAACGAGCAAGAAGTGTGTGCACATTGTGGGCACGTGCCGGAACAGGCGTCCAAGGAAGAGCCCGTGATAGTCCTGCATTCGGATGCCAGCTCGTAGGTGACAGCAGCCCTGGATTCTGAGTAAATAATTGGATAAATCTAAAGGGGTGTGACATGCATTCTCTTGAGGCCCTGATGACTTGTCCTTGAGTAATGTCATTTAGCTAAAGCTGAAAAGACCTAACTGTAAATACCCCGAAATGAATGGTTTTCTTCTTGGGAAAAACTGAGTTTCCGTGTCGTTCAGGCCCATGTGTCGGCCTCACCCCACAATCAGAGCTATTGTGTCCATGGTCATCCTGGTCAGTTATTTACAGTTGATGAATTCCTATAGAACACAGAAGTTGTTAACCAATAGCAGGCCTGCTACTGCCTTTTGCCTCACCTTTGTTTGGAAGTTCTCAACCTGGAATGAAAACTAAGATCATTCCTTTCATTAAAAAAAAAAAGAAGAAGAAGAACGAAAACTCCCTTGATTGATATCTGAAATTCAATCTCATTTTCGTTAAAGCATTTAGACGGTAAAATATACATTTTCTCTTTGTCAATATGTAATTTTCCAAACTCACTTAAGCTCAGACTGCTAATAATGAAATGGGACGCAGCTCAAAGGTAGATTAAAGGACAGCCAGTCGAGGATGGTAGTAATTTCTGAAGACTTAAATGCCCATCAAAGCATCTCATTTAGGGAACTGACGGCCATTAAGGCTTTGGGTCACAGATGAAAGCCTAAAGGCCTGTCACTTTCTTATGGAATGAATTAGTAATATTATTGAAGTGTCTAGTCACAGCCTTTTAATATGATGAGGACCATGGGATGTTTAACAAATCAAGTTCAATACTCACTCCCTGCCTGTCTGTGATGCACCCGCCATTGTTTAACATGTAGCTACCGGAGGAAAGATCCAGTAGTCACATACTTATTAGGGTGTCTTTACGAATACGTTTAACAAATTCTCAGCTCGTGTCACGATAGTGCCAATTATTACTTTTATATTATTCCATTCAATCATTACAACGATTCATATGGGAGAGGAAAAAAAAAAAAGCAACCGAAATCTTCTTTCCCCATAGATAACATAGTGATATTGTCCTGGTGTCTAGGTGAGTAGCTGAATAATAGAACAATGTTACATACTTACCTTTGTATAAGATAACACAATAACCCAAAGGTCCCTGCCTCCCTTCCTTTCTGGCTCCTTCCCTCCCCTCTCTCCTCCCCTCCCCTCTTCCCCTTCCCCTCCTCTCTCCCTTTCTCTCTCTTCCCCTCCCCTCTCCTTTCCTTCCCTTGCCATTTTATTTCCTTTAAAAAATGTTTTTTGTTTTTTAGCAACACTGCAGATCAAAACCAGGGCCTTTGGAGTGGTAGACAAGCACTGTGTCAGCAAACGATGTTCCCCAGCCTCTGGAATCTTCCTAATACTTAAACTGCCCCCTCTTTGAAATTCGAAAGGACATCGGATGGTGTCCATACCCTTTTAAAGAACCTAATTTTTCCAAATGATGGGCATTTTATCCCCCATCTGGGTGACATGATAGAAACCCTGTGTCTGCACTGAGCAGTCCTCAGCCCGAGCCTTGCAAGATGCTCAGCCAAGCCACCCTGCACTTGTCCATACAGGGGTCTTGAACCTTCTGTTCTGAATCCCCATGTGAGTTATGCCTATAGCCGTTGCTTTGGGTGGTGCCTTAGAACAAGGGTATTTCTTCCTGCTTTCTTTCTTTCCCCTCATGCACCCCCATCCGTAGAAGCAACTCCCTATATGACACAGAGTCTGGATGAGCCAACAGCAGTCTCCCTTGTGAGAAGACAGGGAGGTGATGTCTTCAGTCTGGTTCTCAGGCTCCCCAGGATATTCATTCATAACCTGTCTGCTGAACCAGTACACGCCATTTCGGCAGCTCCGTCGTCTCCCAGAAAGATTTCCTGCTTTGCTCAGTAAGATTTTGATGCCTGATTGTTCTCACAGTCACATTCATTTTTCTGGCTTCCTAAGTGAATGTGTTCTATGAAGAACCCTCCAGTCTCTAGTTGGCTTTTAGTATCCGGTGAAATCCATTTTGCTTTATTTTTTTTCACTTGCCAAATTGTTCCTGGCAGAAAGTAGATTTAATTCTGCATGAATAAGAACACTGGTTATTTTATTTCCGCTGGAAACACCGTGCTTGCATTCCTTTTCAGTTTCCTAAGATTAATTGTAGGAATTTACTTAGTAGACAACAGGTTTCCAATAATTTATTTGAAAAATGATATCAAAAGTAAAAGACCTGAGTGATCTAGGTGTGGGAATGGTGTCATTCAAACTTTTTTTTTTTTAAATCTGAGATCAATCTCGTGAAGATTTTAATACAATGTAACACTGGTTTTCCAAATGCTGATGACTGGTAGTCTGTTTAGGAAGGCCTTCCATTTTCCTTACATAGCCCCAGCCTCGCCAACTCTTATGTCTGTCTGTAACCAGGCCTGTTATTTCATCGATGCTCCTCAATGTTTCTTTGGCATAGACTCTCACTGCTGTGCCCTGCCCTTTGTGTCTGTCTTTGCAGTAAGCTGTCATTTCCCCAGCACTGGATAGACAGAAACAGGGAAATTCTTGAATGGCCGCCCTTATTGTCTGGCTGCTTCCCTTGAGCTTTCCTGAGTTGGAGGAATGGCATCTTTTTTATTCTGTAGCTCAGCTTGGATGGAAGGACAGTGAAGCAACAACGCCAAGAGGAAGGCCCTGCATTTCCCTTTTCATCTTGTAAAATGAAGACCCACTTGCTCACTGCCGAGTGCCTTTCTTGGAGGCCGATGTGGATCCTGAGATGAGGTCTTCAGAGACATCATGAGTTTCCATAGTAACATTGTCTTTCCCCCTAAACCATTGGTCAAGATAAGTGCTTTTCAAGGGAGGGCAGCGCTGTCATCTATCACTGGCTTCTCTGTGACAGCTAAGGGGAGAAGCAAGTCCTAGAGGAGCAGCTCAGGAAACACCATGCTCAGGAGTTACTGTCAAAATGGAAGTAAACTGTTTCAAGAGGCTCTTCAGTCTCTAATATGAATGGCTTAAGATAAAACCCGGTGTATGGGAGTGGGGAAGGAAGTTTGTTTTTTAAGGTTCCTGTCTTTGAAAAGGCACTTTTTATGATTCAGTTTTATGTTTTATATTTCTGTAACTCTTTGGGATGTAGAAGTATGGACGGTGTTTAGACACCGCTATGGTTTAAAGCAATGCCCTTCTACCACGGTGCGTCCTCTCTGATGCCAGATAAGTTCCGCATCTACCTACTCGCACTTCCGAGTGCCCACTAAACCCACTAAAAACTGACTAAAGATAGAAGAACGTGCAAGGTATTAGGGAGTTCTGTGGGGAAAGGAGCCTTGTGTTACTTGAATTTTTATAGCAGTAAAAGTCAGGTCCAAGCTGATGCATGGCACACTGTGTGCATGGAGGTGTTCAAAGATGGGTTATCGCATCAAACGGCAGCAAGCACTAAGGTTCCAACACACGCAAGGTATCAGAGAAAGACCTGGCTCTGACTGCCTACCGTTATTTCCTGTTACCCTTGCTGTGACGTCGGTTACATTCCTTAACCTGTTTGTGTGGCCCCCTTCTCTGTAACTGGGGGTGATACTGACCGAGCTCAAGCTCCACTAGATTATACTGGGAATTGAGTTAGTTTGTACGTTTCCTTTTGAAAAGCTCCGACCCATTAAGGGATTGATTCTCTATCAAAGAGGGCTGCGATTTGTCCTTTGGACTATGCAGAAGATGTGGGAAGAAGATAGAAACTTCCTAGAATACACGAAGGCCAGGATAAAATGCAGGGAAGTATGACACATGGAGGATTTGGCTTGTTGAGAATTTCTCAATAGAAAAGACTGGAAAGACGAATCAGGCAACAGAACAGAGCATTTGAGGCTGTGTATGATGGATCCTCAGTCTGGGGAGACGAGTCAGGGAAAAGAACATCGAAGCCCGTGTCGTCTGGGTTGTAGATTGGTGGCTCTGTTGAGTATATCTTGGAAGTGTAAACTTGAAACCAGCATGGCTGCACATGTCTTTGTTTATACAGGGAAGGTCCAGGCAGCCTGGACCACATGAGGACATTCCTTGAAATTATCAATAATAATGATGACAAACAACAAAATATGAACCTTGTGCATGTGTGTATGAGTGTGAACATGTGTGTATGTGAGTGTGAGAGAGTATGTGTAAGTGAGTGTGTGCATGTGTGTGTGTTTGAGTATGAATGTGTATGTAGGTGTTTGAGTGTGTGTGTATGTGTGTGTGTGTGTGTGTGTGTGAGAGAGAGAGAGAGAGAGAGAGAGAGAGAGAGAGAGAGAGAGAGAGAATATGAATGTGTGTTTGACAGTGTGAACCATTGTGCCCACTGAGGGATGGTACATGGGTACGTGAGTTGACTGGGCCAGGACAGAGATGTGTGCTTCATCAGCAAAACAAACGTGGACCAGAATTCCAAAGCAAAGATTATGCCAAAGGCAAGATGCCCATGGCGCACAACCCTTTGTAGAAAACAGGACTTTATTGGATAACGTATAAATGTATTTTCCTTTGTTCCTTTCTGCAAACTTTTACTTCAAACCACCTAGGAATGTAACAGCTCCATAAACTAAAATTGATTAATTTTACTGCTCTCTGTTTTAAGAAATTGACATTTCTAAACTTTTTTTTTATGAGAGTCCCTATCTGGAAGCAAGTAGACTGAAAAATATATATATTTTTTTATTTTTTAAAAGTTCTATAAGTAGAAGGGAAATGAGAAAACAACATACCATTGTATCTTAAGAGAAAGTGAGAGACTGTTTTCTCAGCCAGAAGTACTGAAAGTGTGAGCACCTGTAATTGTAGTTACCGTGATGAGCATAACGTCACTGATCAAGCCCACTAGCGACAAACACTGAGCAGTATGCTATGTACTGCGGTGGTTTGAATAAGAATGCCCCCTTAGGCATATGCATTTGAATGCATAGTCATCAGGAGTGGCACTACTTGAGAAGGATTAGGAGGTGTGGTCTTGCTGGAGGAAGAACGTTACTGGGGTTGGTCTTTGAGGTTTCAAACGCCCAAGGCAGACCCAGTGTCTCTCTCTTCCTCTGTCTGTGGATCTGGATGTAAAACTCTTGGCTACTTTTCCAGCACCACAGCGACCTGAACATCACAGTGCTCCCCGCTATGATGATAACGGATTAACATGATCTTTGTTGAGTATCCGAGTAACCCAGTGAGTCAAGCACAAGTGCAAGTTTCCTTTGTCAGTCAGGGAAGTGAGCCATTGGAAAATCACGTGTCCAAGTTAGCAAGGAAGAACTGTAGAGAAAGAAACTAGTTTACAGCAAAATCTGAACCTAATCTGACTTGAGTCCATAGACCCTCTGTACTTACAATACCCCAAGCCCTAAGCATCGAATTCTCTTCTTCCTCCAGCAAAGCTGCTGAAAACTAGGTTCTCCAGGTGTCAAAGTCCTTCTGTTTCTCCACACAGCCCTTTGCTGCTGTCTCACTCACGAGTGTGTCAGGGTTTGTGGGTGTATTGAAGTTCCTTCAGTCCAGCATGTCAAGCATGGGTGGGGAGTTTGACAGGACAAGAATTGTGAGTATTTAGACAAGACTCAGAGACGGCGAGAGCCTGACACCCTTGCTATGTGTCCTGAGTAAATTGGCCTCCTCCATGAATCGAGTTTACATTTGTCACCTGTATTCGTCAGTGACTGACACACTCCCTCTTCTTTCTGGGGAAAAATCTGCAGAAATGCTTTCTCCTCCCACCCCTGTCTCTCCTCCGTCAGTGTAGCGACACACTAATTCCACATTTCAAACTATTACATCACTTGCTTGTGTGCACGTGTGTCCGTGAGGTGTTCACAGAAGCCGAAGAAGAGCATCAGATCTCCTCGGTCTGGAGACACAGACGTTTATGAGACTTCACACCTGAGTGCCGGGATTTGAGCTCCGTCCTCAGGGAGAAGAGCAAGTGCTCTTAACCACTGAGCCCAGTGGGTTCATCTCCTCAACCCCAGAACTCTCATTTTCCAACAAGAAGTATATGAAGAAGATAGAGTTCCAGCTCAAAGGGTGGATCAAAGTTCATAAGGAAAGCAAGCGAGTCTCTGATTTGTCTCTGAGGTTTCTGCAGCATCATTGGACTTCATTACTAGACAGAAATTATTAACCTTACTTTACTCCGCAGACCCCTGCTCTGTGACACGGAGTTCATCTAGGGCTTTAATGCATGTCGTTTGGGGTCTGTGGTGGGGTGGGTATCGTCTGATGCTTCTCTCTGCTCAGACAACTGAAAGCACATTATACCTTTTCCCTCCATTCCTACCAACAAACCTGCTATTGGATGGTTTAGATTTGCACCCAACTCAGTATCTGTCTCATACCCCAAGCAATGTGCCTGACTTTGGGGAACCCTTGACTTTGTCCTTTCTGCGACACCCCTTCCCCTTTGTAATTTTACCTGCATGAACTGACTGCAATCAGAATACATAGTTCTTCAACCGAGTGTAAGATTCAAAAATCAGAGTCAGAACAACTTAGTCGCTCTTCCTGCCTCAGACTCCTGCTGAACAAGCCTCCATTTTTTTTCATACCTACGGCTGATAAGGAAGATCAAAATGTCCTCCCACTGTGCTGAAGACTTTACTATTTCTCCTCAAATTACTGGCTCTCCCTGGCTTCCCTCTGTGATCTCTGACATCCATACTGTCGTAATTACGATTACTCAAAATTTCTCTTTCTTGAAGTTCTCCATTTTGAAGGGAAAAAAAAAATGAGACTTGGGAAACTGGCATTGGTTTCCTTCTAGCACATTTACTGGAAAACACTTTAATTATAAGATCCAAGTGTCTTGGCTAAACCTAAGCCTAAGGCGGACCCACCTTTGTTAAATCCATACGGTGCCCAGGACAAAGAACAGCAGTGGCCTCCAGCTTGCCTGAGATGGAAAACTCTATCATTTCCTCAGACCTGGAGTTGGGAGCTCCTGTCTGTACCGTCCTGCAGGGGACGCTGCCGAGTGTTCAGAGGTGCTCACCAACTCAGAAGGGCCCCGGCCTCTTGTCACTCCTCCACACCTTTCCCTGTTCCTTTCAGGAATGCACACACCAACATGATTTCGCTTAACATTTTACTAGCTTCATCTAAAGCAAATGTCAAATGCGATTTTACTTTCTTGAATTTTTTTTTCTTAAGTATTTGAGGCACAATTTACCTTATACTATTTAAAAGAAAGCCAAGGTAGCATGATAGGAACTAGCTATCTAGGAGGCTGGGTAGAGTTAGCTCTTACTGAGGGTGGGCATTGTAAGCCCCCAGTACCCACATAAATGATGGCCGGGTTAAGGAGTCCACCTGTAATACCAGTGCTCTGGAGATTATGACAGGAGTCACGGAAAGAGCTGGCTTGATAGAGTAGTTGACTTGGGAACTCTGGGCTCAAGTAAGAGAGCTTGGCTCAGCACATGATCAATTAAAGAAACCTAGCATCAATCTCTGACTTCCACACATATGTACACATGGGACCCCTCCATAAACTCAAACATACACACAGATGCATGCCTGTGTGTGCGGGAGCACACACACACACACACACACACACACACACACACACACACACACACACACACGCACACACACCCTGATCTTGCCTTGTGTGTGATTAAGGAGCCCAGTTCCCACCCTAGGGAGGCTGGAGAGCACACTTTACATAACTACTGTTTGCTCTCTAGAGACCCTGGGGTGACAGCGAGTGTAGCTTGGCATCTCAATGCAGATAGAAGTACAGAAAACATCATTTCCCACCATTTTAAGCACAGACTCCCATCAGTTGTGTGGACCAACAGTTTGGGTGACTGGCACGGAGCTACGTCTCACAGAGTCTGTGTAAAGAGGCTGGCAGTCTCCAGAGGAGGAGGGTCATCTCCACACCGAGCTTCCTTCTCAGGAGACAACAGATAGCTGCTGGCATGGTGTCCCATCTTTAGAGTTGCTCGCTCTACAACTGGACCTGGTTGGAGACCACCGGGGTAGGTTATAAGGCATTTGAAGATCTTCTTTCACTTTTCTGGAGTCAGAGTCTAGAGTGAGGGTTGTGTGCTGTAAACATGGTCCTGAGTCCCTGTACACAGTGCTTCACACCTTGAAGCCCATGCCCCTTAGCCCCATCAATGCCTGTGATGCCCTAGCATGGCTGACCATTGGGCACATGGACCAGTATTAGACCCTTGTCAGGAGCCTCATTGTTGCTTTTCTCCCCTTCCAATCCTTGCCTTCCTCTGTAGGAAAAAAAAACAAAGGACAACATTTTCCATCAAACAGGACACCTTCTGGCTTTCTTGGGAGTAGATGGAAATCTGTGGCTTCTCCTTACTGGGCCCAGAAATGACTAAGTTCTCATCATCATGAGGGACTCCAAACTTACTCTGGACTCTTGATGTCACCTTTAACTTTGGAAAATTTGGTCCTCAAACTATAGGTTTTAAGTGTGTGTGTGTGTGTGTGTGTGTGTGTGTGTGTGTGTGTGTGTGTGTGTGAGAGAGAGAGAGAGAGAGAGAGAGAGAGAGAGCGTGTCTTTTGTGTTTGTGTGAATGTACATGCACATGCACATGAACACACATACCTGGAAGACTCACTAATGAGTAGAAAACCGGTGTGTCAAGAGCTGGGCGGTAGGTCTGTGAGCGAAAGACTTGCCATGTGATCAAACATGCGGAACCAGGTTCTATCCCCAGAACCCACCTTTACAAAAGAGCTGCTCATAGAGACCACAGTTAAATCCCAGGATCAGCGAGGCAGAGACAGGAGATCTCTCCAGATCAGTGATAGACCTTTCCTTGAAAACAAAGAAAGAATGGAAGGAAGGTAGAAAAGAAGGAAGGAAGGGAAGGAGGGCAGTTGGGAGGGGGGAAGGAAAAAAGAAAGAGGAAGGGAGTTACAATTAAGGTATTTCCCTCCACATACGTGCACATAACTGTGTACACGCATGCATGGAGATTCGTTCACACAGTGGAGATGCACACACAGGAAACTTTCATCCACTGTGTACTAGTGTTAAGAAAATGACACCACAGGATGTATCTTGACAGCCACTTTGGTCTTTCCTTTGACAGTACCTCATGGGCAAGCCTTTCCTTTGGATACAGAAGGTTGTGATATGCTATTTGATGGCTTGCAGTATTATATTGTGTTGGTTATATCCAAACTTCTTTAGTCCTGTATTATGGGACACCATGACGTTTCTTATAAGATCAGCTTCCACTTTCTAAAATGAAAGCCACACGTAAAGCTCCTGTTTTGTTTATAAAGTAGCAGCTTCTCCAGGCCTCTGCCCCTCACCGCCTTTCCAGACGGTCGCTTCTCAGGCCTTCGACTTCCTCGCTGTCTCAATCTTAGATATTACCTGTGAAATTTCTTGGGCGGCATTTGAGAATTCATCTCTCTCATCTTCACATCCCTCTTCCCACCTTCTCAGTAAAGCTTTCTCACGTTTGTAGTTACAGCGCATGGTCAGTGTTCAAATACAGTTCATGCCAGAGAGAAACGAGAGGCGGTGTTTCTCCTCATCTCTCTAGAGAAAGGCCTTACCAGTGAACTTATTTTCTTAATATATTACATCCTTTTATAATAGGTTCACAGAAAAACTGAGAGGTGGAGGAAGCTGAGTGTCTATTTTGAAGGCAAATGGTAGAGCCTGAGTTTGATCCTGAGCATTGAAAAAATAAAATAGAATAAGATAAAAGTGTAGAGATGTCCCAGCATGCATTGCGATGGTTAGCTTTAACTATTAGCTTGACACAATCTGGAATCATGTGAGAAGAGTCTCGGTGAAAGACTGAGCAAGTTGGCGTCTGGGGATGTCTAGGGGTTTTATCCTGGCTATAGTAATTGGTGGGTGAGGACCCAGCTTGACTGTGGGTAGCACACATCACTTGCTTTGGTCCTCCGTTGTGCATGTATAGAGGAAGTTTATGCACTGAACAGTTAGCACGCATGTTTCCACTCTCTCTGCTCGTCACGGTGGATGTGAGCAGTTGCTTCAGGTTCCTGCCTTAACATCTGTGCAATGCTGGAGTTCTGCAACTTGGAATTCTGAGCCAAGGAATCTTTCTCTACCGAAACTGCTTTTTGTCGGGGTGTTTTATCACAGACAGAGACAGGAAAGCAGGACACACCTCTCCTACCCAGCCCTCCAGCACGACGACTGTCTAGTGTGACCCATTGGTTACAGCTAACACCGTCATTACATGAGCACAGAGAAGACACTAGTGTGTGTGCAGCGATAGTGGGGTTGTGCATTCTATGGGGTCAGACCAAGGCATCTTGGTCTGTCATTGTGCCACCATGCAGGGTAGGTTCACTGCTCTATAGCCTTCTGTGCCAGTGCTCATGTGACCGTCTTTAAAAGCCCTTTGCATAGATCAGTAGCTTCTCTGTAAGGTCATGTTCTAGTTTCTAGTCCTACACTGTGACTGGCTTCACTTCCCCTGCCTGTTTCAAGTTCCTCCGTGTTCTCTTCAGTGGTGTGTAATATTCCACAGCCTGGCTGAAGCACCGCATGTGTTGATGCAGTCATCTTGCTGAAGGGCATCTCCGTGTAACTGCCAGTGAATCTGCTGTGAACATGCTCTAATAGGGTTCTTTTTGGTCAGGATGTAAGTTTTTAACCCAGTCTGGCACATAAGAACCTGTAGCTGGTGAAATATTTGCCGCACTGTGTGTTCACTTTGTGTGGAGTGTAAGCCCTCCTGCTCCCCGTGCCACCAGCATATGCAGCTCCTCTTCTGGTGTCAGTTATTCTCACCCGTGTGCAGTGGTGTCCCAGGATGTTTTAATTTGTGATTCCCCAGGGTCATGACTGTGAATGCTTCTCATGTGCCATCTGTGTGACTTCTTTGTTGTTCATTTCCAATGAACTCCGCTGTGCATTTTAAAGCGGTTTGCTAGCTTTCTTATTATTGGCGTTTTAAAGTCCTTTGACTGTTAGATAATGGTTTAATCAGGTGTCTTTAAAGGAAAAAAAAACCTGTGTTGTTAAGGTATGAGTGACATATACAGATAAATTTTTCCTGAACACGGTCTGAGGATTATCTACTCTCCCGTTGGCTTTCTGGATAATGTTGTTGCAGAACGGAAATTTTCATTGTAATGGCCCCAGTCATTAGCCACATAAGGCTTTAAGAGTTGCAGGCCACCTCAAATCATCTGGATCTTTCTCTTAACACCCCAAACTTTCATTATTTTCAGTTTAGACCTAGATCTGCGGTGCACGTGAGTTATTTTTGAATGTAGATGTCCGCTTGTTCCAGCAATGCTGGCTGTCAAGGCACTCGGCTGGACAGCATTGCTTGCCTCTCGTCGCAGAGCATCTGGCTGTCCTTACCTGGGCCCATTTCCGAGCTCTGTGCTGTGCTGTTGATTTGATCCTCTGTCCCTTCATCGATATCGCACTGTGGTCTACAGTAAGTTAGGAGATGTCGGTTGGTTCTACTCAGCTCAACGGTGAGTTGACTTCTCTAGGTTTTCTTTTTTATTCTTTGTTTAACGTTAGAATCAAGGCTAGGGATGTGGCTTAGCGGTAGAGTTCTTGTCTATACCATACATAAGGCCCGGGGTTTGACCTCCATCACTGCAAAATTAATTAATTATAAATCCATTTATCAATAACTATGCAATAAATTGTGAAGATTTTTTTTCTTGGATTAAATGAATGAATGGATTAAACTTAGTATTTACTTAATTCGTTTCTCTTTTGTTAGAGTTTTGTAGTTTTTCTATGATATTTTCTTTCTCCTGTCTGTTCTTCTTTCCTTTCTTTAGGTGGCTCAGCTCTGATTTTACTTAACAGCCCAGTTGGAACTTCCTCTCCATACTCTCCTCCCAGTCCCTCCCTCTCACCTTGTCCTCCAACCCTCACCCAATTCCTCTCCCCTTCTCTCAGAAAAGCAGAGGTCTCCCACTGATACCAGCCAGCCTTGCCACATCACGTTGCAGTAAGGATGGGGAGATCTTCTTCTATCCAGGCTAGACAAGGCAGCCCAGTTAGCCCTTCCCTCAAATTCTGCTCCATCTTGTACCCATCTTGTAGGTGGGACAAATTACGGGTTATGACTTTGTGGCTGGGTTGGTGTCCCAGTCCCTCCATTGGACATCTTGCCTGGTTACAGGAGATGGCCGGTTCAGGCCCCATATTCCTATTGTAAGAGAAAGTGGGGAATGGCCTTGAATGAATTGACACAGGAGATAACATCCTGAAATAACAGCTAGAGGCACTAAAATCAACGATTAATAAGTAGGACCTCATGAAACTGAAATGCTTCTGTATGGCCAAGGACACTGTCAAAAGGACAAAATGGTAGGATCTAAAGGCAGGCGGTGTGGTTGAAGACGGTCCCTGGCTCCCATATTAGGAGTCCCATAGACGATCAAGCTACACAGCTGTTACTTATGTTCAGAGGGCCAAGTCCATCCATGCATGCTCTCTGCTTGGCAGTTCAGGCTCTGTATGTACCTATGGGCCCAGCTTAGTTGATTTTGTAGGGTTTTCTTGCTGTGTTCTGACCCTTCTGGCCCCTTAAATCCTTCCTCCCTGTCTTCCACAGGATTCCCGAAGCTCCACTTAGTGTTTGGCTGTGAGTTTGATATGTGTGCATCAGTTTCCTTTGGTTGCTGGGTGGGGCCTTTCTGATGACAGACATGCTAGGTTCCTGTCTGAAAGTACAGCAGAATATCACTAATAGTGTCAGGGATCCCTCCCATGGCAGACTTTCCACGGGGCTTAGGCTGGGCCACTCATTGATTGGCCCTTCCCTCAAATTCTGCTCCATCTTTTACCCCTGTACATCTTGTAGGTTTCGTGGCTGGGTTGGTGTTCCAATCTCTCCACTAGAAGTCTTGCCAACAGGAGATGACCAGTTCAGGCCCCATATCAATAAATGAGACCTCATGAAACTGGAAAGCTTTTTATATGGCAAAGAACACTGTCCAAAGGACAAAATGGCAGCCTACAAAATGGGAAGAGATATTCACCAATCCCATACCGGACAGGGGGCTGACATCCAAACTATAAAATGAGTTCAGGAAACTAGGCGTCAACAAACCAAATAGCCAAATTAAAACTAGAACACAGAACTAAACAAAGGACTCTTGACAGAGAAATCTCTACCAGTGAGAAACACTTAAAGAAACGTTTGACATCCTTAGTCATCCTGGAAATGCAAATCACGACTCTTAAGATTCCTCCTTATACCCATCAGAATGGCTCTCCATTTCTCCTGGGAGTGAAACTTGTACAACTGCTCTGGAAATCACCTTGAAGGTTTCTCAGAAAGTTGGAAATAGATCTACCTGAAGAGCCAGCTAGCACACCCCTGGGCATATACCCAAAAGATTGCCCTACTGTACCACATGGACACTTATTCAACTCTGTTCATAGTGTCTTTATTTGAAATAGCCAGAAGCTAGAATCTACCACGATGCCCATCAACTAAAGAATGGGTGAAGAAAATGCAGTACATTTTTACATGGAATATTACTCAACCATGACTTCTTGAAAATTGCCAGCAAATGGAACTAGAAGAGATCATCCTGAGTGAGGTAAACCCAGACCCAGGAAGACAAACATTGTGTTGGTTTGAAGGAGATGTCCTCATAGTCTCGGGGTTCTGAATGCTTGGTACCCAGTTGATGGGACTGCCTGGAAGGTTAGGAGGTGTGGCCTTGTCATGCAGGAAGTATGCCACAGTGGGTGTGCTTCGAGGGTTTAAAGACTAGAACATTCAAGTTTGCTCTGCTTTGTGTTGCAATCCAGGCTGTAAGCACACAGCTTCCCTCTGGAACTATACGCCCTAATAAACTGTTTCTTCTATAGTCACGTGTTTTATCACAACAATAAGGAAGTAAGTGGTAAGACACCATTCTGTTATATTTACCCCTAAGTAGTTCTTTTCCTGGGTGCTGACACCAAACAATTAGGAAATCTGTAGTGTATTTATTTTATTTTAAATTTGACTTGCTTCTGGAGCAGAGAAGAGGCAGGCTTTGGCACTGACTTTGTATCCTGAACTCTTCTTTGTAACCTCTTGTGAATTCCGGGATTATTTTTTTTCATTTTCATTCAGTTTTCTACATAGACAACCATGGTCTCTGTGAACAAAGGTATCCCTCCCTTTTTTCTTTTTTTCTTTTTCCTGATTTTCCATGGATATGCGATGTGCATATGTGTCTATGCATGTCTGCATACGTGTGGAAATGTGGTGCGGATACATAGGCACACCGCATGCAGACATGGGGCCCTGAGGTTGACCTCCATAATCATCTTCCATTGATCTTCCAACTTATTCATCGGGGGGTGGGAGGGTCTCCCAGTCAAACTCAGAGCTTGCTGATGACAAGGCATGTCATTCGCCAGCTTTCTCTGGAGACCTCCTTCAGGGGTAGAATCACAGGCAGGCTCTCACACCCACCCAGCCGTGACCTGAGGGTCCTCAAGTCTGTGTGTGCTTTAACCACTGACCATCTCTCCAGCCCAGTCCCATCTTTCCTCTGCAACATTTTTACCTGTATTGTCTTGCGTGTGCTGTGTTAGTGGAACTCCAGCTCGGTAGGAAACATCAGAGAGTAAACAGCCCACTTTGTTCTTGGTCTCAGCAGGAAAGCTGTTTTCTCACCACTAAGTGTGATGCTAGCTTTGTTTTTCTTTGTGTGTGGGCTCTTTACCCCACAAGGGAAGTTAGCTCCCTGATGTCTGATGTTCTGGGATGGGTGAGATTTACTTGAGTAGTTTTTCTTAACAGTCCACCAACAGGACGGGCTTTCCATCTTCCTCCCCTAACATTCAAGCCCCTGCCTGGTCACATGGCCCTGAGGTTCTCAGACATTGGCCACCTGCTCATGGGGCCTTGTCTTCCTCTTTCCCTGGTTTCTACACACTCTGTCAGGCAGCCTCTTCCAGAAGAACTCGAAGAACCAGTACTCAAGAAGGTTAAGCTTGTCTGGAATTTTGTCTGAAATGAATCTCTGTAGGTCACCATCACACGAATGGTTGACCACAGAACCGGGGCTGCATCTGCATGGGTAGAGCTCTTGCCTCTCACGCCCAAAGAGCCAGCTTCCGTCTCCAGCACCACATGAAGCTGGGCAGAGCAGCAGCAGTGGAGGCAGCAGGGTCAGCAATGTGGGGACATCATCGGCTACACAGTGGCTTCAAGGTCAGCCTGAGCTGCTTGGGATCCTGTCTCAACTTTTAAAAGTCATGTGTAAAAGAATGGTTTCCTATAGGACAAACCACGTTCCACACAACCTTGTAGGCGTTTCTGGTTCTCTAGTGGTAAGATTGGACAGCATCTTCCTCTTCTTCACTTCTCTTTTCATACATTATGCCCATATGTCACTGTTTGTGACTTTTCTCGTTTTCTGTATATTTTGATTTGGGTGTCTTGGTTTTAACTGCATTTCTCAATGTGTGGTCTTCTGCTTTTGATTCATACTCGGAGAAAACACGACAGGCTGGCTGAGTCGTGTGCTTCAGGGTCAGGCAATTCTGTGTGCTGCTGGGCTTGACTGGCTCAGCTCCTTCAGAGAACTCATGATTTACTAAACCTAGAATTTACTTCAGAGAGACACTGCATTTCCTCAGTATACAGCCAGGCTTTTACTCAGGGTCTCACCCCAGTTGCTGTCCTAGCCACTGTCCCTTTATTTCCACTGTCCTTGAAGAGCCATCTCCTGTCTCTTGGGCTGGAGTCCACTTGTAAAGGTTTTCTACAAGTACCAGCTTTTAGTGCCCCGCCCCCTTTTTCTGCTCAGATTCTGGCTTTGCCTTTTAGGGTAACTTAGTCTTTTTTTTTTTTCTGGTTATTGCTATACTGTAAGAGAAATCCTCCAACTTCCCAAGTCTTATTGTCCTGACCCGTGAAGTCCAGGGGTGCATGGAAGCTCAAAGCGTGGAATGAAATGCTCGTATGGTCTTTTGGAACAAACTCGAGCACTATGCAATTGTGACTTTTGTCTGTTACTTGTGGTGGGACATCTGTACTTCTCCACGAATGTGCCCAGTGCTACTCCCCTCCAGGTCCCATGCTCTCTGGCAGTGTGCCACCTGGGTCTCTAGGCAGAGGAGGGAGCTCATCCCTGAGGAGCCTAAACTCTAAGAGGAAGTCTTTTAAGCACTGTATAATCATCACCTTGCATCTTGATCCCTAACTTGTCTGCTTTAATGATTTTTACATCTTTTATCATGGAACAAAGATGACAGTCCACGACAATGCACTTCACTTCTTTCCCCCTGAAACTTCCAGACCTCCTAGCGCGCTTACAGGTGTGGGTTCCTGGGGGGTGCTTACATAACCCGACAGGTTTAGTGGTGAAAGGTTTGATTCCTGCTTTTACACTTAGGTCCAGGTAGGTCTTGTAAGTTAAAAGTGTTCTTGGACAATAAGGCATCATGACTTAAAATACAGGAAGTTACGGGGAGAGTGTAGTGGCGGTGGCTGCTGAGAGGAGGAACTCCACAGGTATGAACGTTCCACAGGTATGAACATTTCACAGATATGAACGTTCCACAGGTATGAACGTTCTTGCTCTCTGCCGTTGTACAGAATAGGAATGGGGAGAGTGCGGGAGAGGAGAATGAGGGTCCTCCCCATGATACTGCAGAGCAGAAAATGCAGATGTGGCTTCCGTGGCACACCCATGTCAATTTCGCCTTTCTAGGATTCGTTGTAAGGAGCGGTGTTGCCCTTGGTTACCGGGACGATTGTCCACTTCTCTCTGGACACTGCGGGGAAGGCTGATTTCCTCCTCCTTCCCCTGTTTCTTATTTCAAAACAGTATTGAAACAAGTCTCTGGAGCGTTTCCAAACATGCTACCCTCCATGCACTTACCTCAGATCAATGCTGCCATTATGTGTGTGTGTATGTGCTCACGTGTGTGTGTGTGTGTGTGTGTGTGCACGTGTGCGCATGTGTGCACTTAAGTACACTTAAAATTGTACTACTCCATGATGTTTGGTACATTTATGATGCTGAGTAACCTTCACCATCACCTGATTTCATCTGAATGCTTCTGTCAATCCAAAGACAGAGCCTATGTGTCTACCTAGTTGCCCGTTGTGAACAGTTCATTTAAGTGAACTTAGACAGTGTATGGCCTTTTGGTTCCTACGCCGTTGTGGAGGCTGAGGCACATTTGTGCACACTTGAGGATACCATGTCATTCCTCGAGTCTCATAGCACGCTGTTGACGAGGCTGAGGCGTGTTTGTGCACATGTGAGTATGCTATTCCTTTGCACAGCTGGATAATATGACGTTGGGTCGTTTCCTTTTTCTGGCCGTTGTGTGTGACACTGCTGTAAGGCCCCCTCTACAGCGTCACACTGGAGCATCTGTGTTCAGTTCATTTGGCCGTACAGTCCCGAGCAGAATCAGCGGGTCGTCAGGCGAGTCTATGTGTCATGGACTAAGCACACACCGGTCTGCTTCTGCAGTGATAAGGTCATCTCAGAGTCCCCTTAGCAAGGCAGGGAGGTTGCATTCTCTATGCCCTTGAACTACGTGGTATTTTTCAGTTTGCTGATGTTTGATGGCTACCCTACACTCTAGCTCATTGTGCGTGTCATTCTCCTGGTAAATAAGGTGATTATTTACGAGTTACGTGTCTTCTGTGGTTGTTTGTACCATAGTGTTTTAAAGTTAAAACTTTAAGCAGAGGAAGAAGGAGAAGAGAAAAGGAAAGATAGAAAGAAAGAAAGGAAGGAAGGAAGAAAGAAAGAAAAAGAGAGAACTTAGTGGCAGATACTTTTTAGAACTTACACAACCGGAGAGTCTCGAGGGCAAGCTCTGCTAGGTTCTTTGCTGGCGTTTCACAGAGAGGTCCCTTCTCCATTTCGTCTCTTTGATCATCAGTCCTCTGGCTTCACCTGTCAAGAGACAAGGCAGCCTTTGAGCCCAGCAAATCAACCAGACAGCCTCAGAGCTGAGCCTCGTTACAGTACCTGAGAAGTCTCTACGCGGTGGGTTCTAGAAGTCTGCGGCACCATCAAAGATCGGCACCAACCGGCCCTGATTTCATTATTCTCCATTTGCATCGGCAATTGCTTTAAGCAGGAAGGCGATTATAAGGCAAACTGGCAGCCGGTTATCTATCATTTATTTGATTTAATGCATAGAAATGGATATCTTTTAAAGGGCCTTTGCTTTTCTCCTCCACATTCCCTTCCAAAAATCATTCTCAATGGAAACATTTAGTTGATAATGGGGATGGATCTTTTCGTGTCTAATGGCGAGGTGGAGGAGGGCCTGGAATGTCTGCCTTTGTTTAAGCATTTCGCTGAAGTGTGCAAGAGGGAAATGGGGGTGGGTTGTGGTGCCTGGGTTAGGTTGGGGAGTTTAGGAGAGGTGAATGGGGATAGTATCGGTGATGGTTTTATTTGAATGTCGTTTCTTATGAACAAAAGTCCGTAGCATGAACAATTTCCAACATGGGAGAACCAGAGGCAGAAATTCCTGGAGTCAAGACTGGTCATCATTCTCTTTAATCTAACTCTGTTTTATTCAACTCAGCAGAAAATGGCTCTTTGTGGCACGCCCATGTCCGAGCAGTGCTTAGGGCCCCACATGTATGAGCGGTGCATAGCACCCCACATGTGTGAGCAGTGCATAGCACTCCACGTGTCCAAGCAATGCATGGATCCCCAAGTCTGAGTAGTGCATGGGATCCCCATGTCTGAGCAGTGCTTGGGGACCCACATGTATGAGCAGTGCATGTGATCCCACATGTATGAGCAGTGCAGAACCTCTGCCAGGCCCTCTCCCTACTCAAAACACACGGTGATGGGCGATCAGTTCTCCTGTATGCCTTGGTCCAACTTTAATGAGCTGCGTTTTCGATTGAAGTCGTTACTCCGTTCGTGGTTGCCCTTGGCGGACTAGGGAATTTTGCCACTCTCTCCCTTTGTATTCTATTTCAACTCTAATTAATTATGCCCTCAAGCCTCAAAAACATCACAATATTTAAGAACACAATTAAGCATTTCCGGAGCCCGAATTGCAGCTTCAGAGAAGACAGTTCAGAACAGTGGTACTTCCCGCCGGGCTGGGAGCACAGCTTTCTTGGTCTGTGGACAACAAGCTGGGCTTTCCATCTCCACAGGGCGTGTGCGGAGGGAGCCCAGGGTGACCAGCCTCAAAGAGACGTGGAATCCGGGTTGTTATTCTGCAAGACAGTGCTTGTTACCAACTCAGAAGGTAGGAGCAGAAGCTGTACTTGGGGAGTCCCGGAGCTCCACTCACATTCTGCCTTAGCGCCCTGTGCACGCCTCTGCAGCGGCTGCTCCTTCAGTACAGGGGCCCCTCCGTAGCTGTCTGTATTCCTCAGAGTGCAGCTTCTGGGAGCCCATGTCTTCAAGACTCAACACAAGGCAGCAGCCAAAAATGGGTGGAATGGGGAGGGGGAGAGAGTGCCAGTGTTGTGCACAAGGACCAGACGGGTCTGCTCTCCCGGCTTAGTGTGAAGGGGTCCAGCCTCAGAGAAATGACTACAGCGCTTATCCCGTTACTTCATCACTTTCCACTGTCCCTTAAACTACCCTGCACTTACTGCCTGCAGTTGGCTCTTCCACCCATTGGGGCGTGGTCAACTGAGCCACCTCCCAGCCTCAGGACACATTGGGATGCTCACCCAAGAAAATGCGCTGAAAATGCTTGACTACTGTGTGCCCTGTGGAGAAGCTGGGGTGCAGCTCAGGAATAGGCCACATGCTTAGCATGCGGCACATGACCCAGTCCGCATCTCTGTGTGTGCTAGATAGCTATGCACATATATTACCTTGTGGACACGCACTGTTTTAAATGACATCCCAGCCTGTGACTTGTGTTCAAACGTTCCTTGGCCCTGCTTAAAGTCAAAGCTGTCGTAGAAACCACCACCGCTGTCTATAAAGTTTAATCCCAGTGCCATTGTTTTAAAATACAAATCCTGCAGAGAAATTAATTAGAGGGGAAAACAGATTTCTAAATATTTTAATGGGAGCTTAACTGGGTTTTGCAGAATAATGTCATTTCCTAGTCTTCTTTGAATTTGTCCCTTTAAACGTTAACACACAGCCTGGCTCTGGCGTGTTAGGCAAACTGTGGGGCCTCCGTTTTTACCAACCAGTGGAATTCAGGGGAAGTTGTAAGCAGCAGCCCGCAGTGCAGAAGGCAGCCTTTGCCAGGGGATGCATTCATGTGCACAGCAGCCCTGCACAGCTCATTGGAGATAAGACGGCTCTGACTTCACATGCTAAACTTTTGTCACTTGGTCTGTTTTTGTCTTTCTCTATGACTCTGAGAAGACAAGCGTTTGATCGGCTGAGCAGCAAATTGAAAATGCTCTGCCTAAGAAATCTCATGCTGGAGGGAGTCGGAAGCAGAGCTGCCTCTCCCATGCCAGGCCTCGGCTCTCTCTGAGCTAGGCAGGTGCCGGACACTGGCTACACAGTGGACGAGGCTAATTCTTCGCTCAGAAGTAGATTTTGACCTGCATCTTTCTGTTCCCAAGGCTAGAATTCACTGTGCCTGGGCCTGTGGGCAGGCTGCAGGTCTCCCGTTTACCTACCTCTGCAGGCCCTCTCTGCGCCTTTGCACCATTCTTGCTCCCTGATAGGCCGACTACATGAACTGCAGCCCAGGGATGTCTTTTGTCTGGTTTGTGGTTGGGTTTGGCCGATAGAATCAGCAGGCACTTACAGAGCAAACAGGCTTCTATCGGCACACAGTTCTAAGAGCAGGGCACCAGCATGTACTCAGTGGGGGTGAGGCTCTCACCAGCTTTAGTTCTGAAGGTCATGTGAGAGTCCACAGAAGAGACAAGACACACAGGAAACCTTGCTTCCATTTCATTATTTGAGACCGTGTGCATGCATGTGCCTTCATGTGTGTGTTTTTAGGTGAGGATGCACATGTATGAAGATGTGACTATACATATGTGTACATGTGTGTAGAGGACAGAGGTCAGCTTCCAGTATTGTTCCCCAGAAGCCATTCACCTTAGGTTTTGAAGCAAAGTCTAGTGCTAGTGACGTAGGCTGGCCCTGCAGCGGGAGCCCCAGGAACGTCTGCCTTTCGTGCGCACGTGACCAGTCCCAGCTGCCTTTTATTTCTTAACATAGCTCCTGAGGAGAGAAGTCAGATTGTCATCCTTGCAGGCACACATTTTACCAACCAAGCCATCTCCCCAGCCTCACCCACAGCCTTGCTTTATAACAGCAGGCACTCAGGGGACCAAGTCAGCCTGCGAGAGGGAGAGCTCAATCCTTTGAGATACCATGAAATTCCTTATAAGGAACTCTGCCCTGTGCTTCAGACGCTTTCCACTACCTACCCCCCAATACTGCTGTGCTGAGGAATTGACCCTTGCTGTGGGATTTCGTGGGGACTCTTCATACCCTATCAGCACACTGGCAGAAGATAGGAGAGTGTGGTGTGTACTGTACCCCGCTAGCTCTGTCCCCCACCAGCTCTGTCCCCCACTGAAAGCTCCACTCTCTTTCAGGCATCCCGTCCATGCAGCCGCCTCTGTCTGTCCCAGTGATCACATCCCTTCTTCCCATCCTTCCATCTCCCACCGTGACCAGGCTTGGAACATGGTCTGTGCTATTTCGTTAACATGATGCCTACAGTGCCCAGGTCATCCCTTTGGCTCACAGAATCTCACCGAGCATGCTCGAACGTCTCCCTCTGGGTCATTTCAGCACTCCTGATAGAGAGCACCTCATTTTCTGCCATACAGAGTTGAAACAATATCAAAAGGCATATTTATGTTTCTATGTTTCCGGGAAGCACCTGTTAATCAATGTGGAAAGGTATTGAAAACCAGAACCCCTGGATCCTCCAAACCTTTGAGCAATTGATATGTGAAAGCTCGATAGCTTTTTTTGCCACCGTGGATGGTGTTGATCATAACCCGTGACCAGGCCGGAGCCTTCCTTGTTAATTACGTGGTTCACTGGGCTTCAGGACATGCTGGAGGTAAATCCCGGAGGGAAGAGACTTGCTGTAGGGCAAGAGAACTCAATCCTTCCTGACAAATTGATTGCAGGCTCCTGTTTTGCATCCAAAGAGAAGGGACAGGGGGAGGGGGAAAGGGTGGGGGAAAGAGGAAAGGGGGAAGGAGGAAAGGGAGAGTAAGGGGAAGGGAAGGGGAAGGGAGGAGGGGGCGGCCAAAGTAAGGATGACTATGAGGTAATTCTTTCCACTCCTAGCAGCAACAATAGCAGAGTTAGTCTCCCCATATTCACTGCCCGGTGTATGTCACGTGACAGGGTCACAGTGAAACCGTAGGTAATCATTTAATACTCCACAACCTACGGAATGGCTCTGACTTGTGTTTTGTATACTGAAAGGCCAAGTGCCAAGGAGGATAAGTAACTTAGGATGCACAACAGTCACTTTCAGAGCTAAGATCTGAGTCTGGCCCATCTAACTCATGAGGGAATCCCACCCGCTGTGTCAGCTCCTCGAAGCCTCTGTTCTTGCTGTGAGCTTCCAAATTTGGCCTAACAGTTGAGCTGATCAGTGCTTCAAATGATCTTCGTTTGTTCATTTGTTTTGTGTTATTGTTGTTATTGTTTTTGCTTGTTTTGTTTTGTTTTAGGACAGGGTCACTCCGCATAGCCCTGACAATCCTGTAACTCACTGCATAGACTGGGCTGGCCTTGAACTCAGAGATCCATCTGCCTCTGCCTCCTGAAGGCAGAGATTAAAGTTATGCACCACCATGCCTGACCCACAAATATATTCTTAAATCACATATTCCATCAAATCAAACAGAAATATTACTTGTGATTAATCTCCCAGCCTACAGATGGAAAAGGACCAGGCAGTGTGGTAGGCTTTAGGGTCCTGAAGCCATCCTATCAGGAGAGGGAATTTCTGCATTTTGGATATAGGTTTGTTCTACGACCCCCATGAGCCTTTCTTTATCATGTTTTGTATATGCCTGGCCCAGGGAATGGCACTATTAGGAGATGTGGCCCTTTTGGAGTGGGTGTGCATTGCTGGAGTGGGTGTGGCCTTGTTGGAGTGGGTGTGGCCTTGTTGGAGTGGGTGTGGCCTTGGAGTAGGTGTGGTCTTTTGCAGTAGGTGTGGCCTTGTTGCAGTAGGTGTGGCCTTGTTGGAGTGGGTGTGGCCTTGTTGCAGTAGGTGTGGCCTTGTTGCAGTAGGTATGGCCTTGTTGGAGTAGGTGTGTCACTGTGGGTGTGGGCTATAAGACCCTCATCCTAGATGCCTGGAAACCAGTCTTCTGCTAGTGGCCTTCAAATGAAGATGTAGAACTCTCAGCTTCTCTTGCACCATGCCTGCCTGTGTACTGCCATGCTCCCACCTTGATGATAATGGACTGAACCTCTGAACCTGTATGCCAGCGCCGATTATGTCCTTATGAGAGTTGCCTTGGTCATGGTGTCTGTTCACAGCAGTAAAACCCTAACTAAGACACTCTGGTTTCAGTCTTTGCATTTGAACCTTTGGGGGAATAGTCTTTGCCATTACTAGGCTTACTCCTCTGTGTGGTTTAAGCTATCTGTGTTCCCTGTTCCCTGGGATGTACACATTTCCCAATGTGTCTGCAGTTGGTATCATTCTTGGGAGTGAAAAAGAGAGAGAAAAGCAAGGTATCTGTCTGCAGAACTGTTGCTGTCATGTTAGGGGAGAGCGGTGACGTTTGACTTCCCTGAGAGAGCCAAAGAGAACAATCGGTCTGTTATAAATTTAATTTATGAAAACAATGCCGTGGACATAAAGCATCTGACGGCATAGGCATCGATCCTTTCCCTGCTCTCAGGGGAGCAGTTGCTGTACTTGATGTGCTGTACCTCAAATTGTCTTACTTTATCACTGAAATGTCAAGTTAGCCAAACACCAAGAGCAGCTGAAAGGCCGCACACTTACTGGGGAGGGAGAGACGGGAGAGTATTTTTCATTTCTTTTCAGAGGTGGGGAGAGAAGCCTGACTTGGTTGACGTATTTTCCCTGGTGGTGCGAACTGAGCCTTTTCCCCCCTCCTAATTCTCTTCCTTTGTTGCATGTCTGTGGATCTGATTGAGGTGTTAAAAAAGGGTCAACCACGACGTTCTGGATATGGGGTCTTTCGTAACCTCCGGTATGATTTTCTTTTGCAGTGTTGTTGGGAAAGTCAGCAGTTGCCTGCCAGAAACTAAAACAACTTGTTTTTCATCGAGAGTTAAATAAACATTGAAAAAAAATCAGCATTCTATAAGGACCATTAGCTTATGCATCGCAGTGGGTGTTTTTATGACTCTTGGCATGAAAGATGCCCATATAAAACTAAATTGTGTCTTAGTGACCATCTCTCCCTGTTGTGGTTGGTAATGGTTCTAATCCCAAATCTAGGTGGATATCATATCATTCATCTACAGAAAAACCTGACCTTCAGTCACAAATGGCTGGGTTAAAGCATTGCAGTGATGGCAAGGCTTCGGATGTGAGGAGACACAAGCTCAGGTGAACGGTCCACATCTTCTCTCACAGAGAGCAGGAGAGAGGTCTCAATGAGCCGCAAGTGCTCTGTAGCTGTCCATTGTACTTATTTTTCTGCATATTCTGAGCACCAGACCATGCACAGTGCCATGGAGAATTCTGCCCACAGCTCCCAGGGGCTCTTCACAGAGCAAGCTCCAGTAATACGTAGATTAAAAAGCATGAGCAATTACCATTTTACACTGCTTAATTAACAAACATTTATAGAGTGGATTGCTTCATATTGGTGCAATACCTGGGGAAGCTGCTGGACTCAGAAGCACTTAGAAGCAAGAGATTTGCTATGGCTTCTTTCTAAAGTCTTTTCAGGCAACGGTTAACTTGTTGCATATTCGGGGAAGGACCGTATGTGCAAATATGTCTATTGCCTTTGGTACAATGTATATACTTCTAAGAATTTTGCATTTGGAGAGGACTTAGAAGAAAAATGTTGAAATGTTCACTGCAGGGTTTTGTTGTTGTTGTTTTCATTAGCAAACAAGTAGAAACGATTTTGGTATTCAATGATAGAGACCCTTTAATCAATGTTGTAAAATCAGTGATTTTATAATCATAAAGTCTAATGGTGACGTGTAAAATGTTAGGGCATAGAGATAAGTGGAAATGGTCTGGTTACAAATTGCAAATCATTATGTACGCGAAGAATGGAATTTGCAACATGCCCAATAAACATTTGATCACAACAATGTTATTTTGCATTTAACAATGATTGATATCTAAAAATTGATTGAATATGAAGAATACTATCCATGAAAAGTTGGTGTCAGTTTAAACTTTCCTTACAATAAAAGAGTTGTTCAAGTAAAGAGAAAAATGGTATATGGACTTGCCCTGCATTGGGGTCATTGTCATGTAAGTGATCAGATTTGTAAAGAAGCAGACATTAAGTAAATGACTGGTATCAGGCACCCTCTGAAAGGATGAAACCCCTTGTCCTTGCTCTCTTGGGACTCTCAGTGTTGGCACCTGAGTAAGAGGATCTCCTCAGACCGTTTATTCAGAGGTTATCTCTTGTGATCATAAAGTGTCCCGATGTGGATGGCCAATTGGTCAGTCAAGCATAATAGGTCACATGGAGACCAATGAAGGAGACACAGAAAGTAACATAGGGAAATGTGGTACAATTTTGAGTGGAAAGAGAGATAGGAAGCTAAATAATAGGATTCTGGGTTCTTTCAGGTCGTTGAGAGGAAACCCTTATTAATAAGAAACCCTTATTAATAAAGGTCACTTGGATGTTGGGTTAGGAGGCCGCTGACTCTCCATGCTGCCCCTGTTCTTTAATTGTCTTTCTTCCCCAAATATGCAACAGGTTAACTGTTGCCTGCAAAGACTTTAGAAAGAGGCAGCACAAACCTTCAGAGCAAAGAAATTCGATTTTGATCTCATTCTATGAGTAATTCTGCAGCCCTCTTCAGATGGATGTGTTTGCCCTACAAGGCCAACTGGGCCCTGGGCAGATCTCAGCTCTTCCTGATTTTCTCTTCCTCCTCCTTTCCTTTACTCAAGCTCATTTTGGTTGTTTTGTTTACAAAATGGTAACACAGAAACACCCAAGACCTTCCCTTCTCCTCTCCTTCTTGTGTTCTCTTCTCCCTCTCTCTTCCCTTCCTCTTTTTCCAAGAGAAGGCAGAATGGGGGATCATAGATGATTCTCTGTTTTTCTACTTACAGAAGTCTTTAGGTTCACATAATTCTGAAAAAAAATTAAAGCGACATACAGCAAAGACCCCTCTCTCCCCAGAAGACTGGTTATACATTCTATATTGACTCTGCCCTGAATATCCAAATACAACACTTATGATTTAAATAGCTCTGCAGGGCCAACCGTAGAATCTGATGTTAGCTTTCTGGATTACTCTTGATTATAATCAACAACAACAATAACAATAACAACAACAACAACACATCTTCAGGAGCATATCCTTAGCTGAATAAAAATGCATTTGGTTTGCAAAGTACAACAATTTATTAATGGGGAAGGTGGCCCCAAGTTTGGCCTCATGACCAAATGTGCTAGCCCTGAGATGAGAAGAGACCCAAGGCTCCCTTCAGTCTCTGCTGGGGTTTGATGAGTAGTTCCCCCATAGGCTCACAGGTTGGAAAACTCAGTTCCCAGTTGGTGGCAGTGTTTAGGGAATTTATGGAACCTTTAAGACTTGGAGCCTTGCTGAGGGAAGGGGTCATTGTGGGTAGGCCTTGACTTTCCTGTCCACCCTCTTCTACTTGGCTAGGACACTGTGTACATAGCAGCCTCTGGGCCTGCTACTATACCTTTCCTCCTGTCAGGGCTCTGTTCACAGAGAATGAGAAGGGTAGGTAGTATAACCTTTCAATACACAGCCTCAAGGAGACTCAGCTATGGCTTCCTGCCTGGCCTCTGCTCTGGTCAGAATGAACTTTGCCTTTGTTTGTAGTATTCAGGGAATAGCCTATGAGAATCCTTAGAGTTGACATGGAAGGGGCCTCGGGATTCCTTACCCAGGATGTGATGGACCAGTGTAATCGCCAGAAGGACTTCCTGTCCGATATGATGTGAGGATAGAAAGCCCATTGAAAACGCCTCCTTTGTGCTTCTAAATACGGGTGATGATGCAGTGGGAGGAAAGAAGAGAAAGAGGAGCAAGGGAGGGAGAAGGGAAGAGAGGGAGAAGAATATGTCTGCTGAGGACTCGTTTTCTCTTTCTGCTTTGGTATAAAACGGAAGCCCTACAGCAGGGCAGCCTGTTGATTCCGGTAAGTAGCCAGATAGGAGAACAGCATCACACAGGTTGAAAACCGTTATTCCAAGACACCTTTCAAATCCTCTGGTTATGGATCACCACGGCTTAAACTAGGATTTAGCCAAATACGATGTTTTCCCAGCAAAAGCCTTACTGAGGGACCCATTTCCCTGTTCTGTATTGCTGCTGCCCCCTCTGCTTTGCTCCTTCATGCCCCGAGCGAGCGTTTGCAGTTTTATTATCGATGTGTGGGTTTGAAGGATGATATCTAATAGCGCAAAGCAGGGACCGCCCCAGGACCTGGCACGGCCTCCTGCGTGGTAAAGGTGTTCAGTAAATAGAGGATAACCGTAAGCCAAAACCCAGAAAAGAATGCCGCACGTTTATCAGACGATTCACAGAGAGGCGCGCATTTGATAGCTAATCCCGTTAACCGCAGCGCAGTGAGCTGAACCCAGAACGAGTTTCCAGCCTGTCTTGTTTGTAGAAAAGTTCTGGTGCGTGCTGGAACCTTCATTCTTCAGCGTGCTGACACAATGCGATGTGTGCTAGGAAGGTTCCTGGGGAATAACCAACCCCAGGAGGCTTAGAGGTGTAGAGCACAGACTCATTCAACAACAGTCACGCAGGGATGCGCAGTTCTCCAGTTCAGAACAGCCAGCGCCTTGGCAACGCGGCATAACCCAGACACAGCTGTGACAGCTGTGTCCTGTGTCCTCAGAATGAGCATGTTTGAAATGTTCTAACGGCCATTTCGCTTTTCCTATCAATGGGACCACTGCTTGTGGTAAGCACAGGGCATTCACGGAGTGGAAGCTGTTTGGGTCTCGTAAGCCACAGTCACAGAACCGACCACTTTCAGCTTACCGTGAAGCTCAAACATTCTTTTGTTCAAGTAACCTTCACCGAGTATAGACAGTGCTGGCCTCCAACATCGCTGCCTTTATTATGGTTGGCATTCGTAGTTTAGGGCTGTTGTGTAAGGCTAAGATGGTGGAGATGAGGAGAGGGCCTAAGGTTTGTTTCCCATTCCCCGTGACTCTGTCAGGGCTTCAGCTGATGACGTGTTCAGGAGCCTGCCCAGCCTCCCACACGGGGCACTGACCGTTTAGAAGGCATCCGTCTGACGCTTGCTGTGTCCTTGGTGTTGTTTCTTCTAAGTGCTCAAAATATTTCCTCTTCTGTACTATGCCCCCTGGAGTCCTTGTCTTTGTCTCTGTAATATTCTATGCTCTCACCGAAGAAAGGTCCTCACAAGCTGTGGCTTAATCTACTTACTCATGGTGGGGACTCAGCATCCTCCACGGGAATGAGTGAGTGGCTGCTCGTCTGGCTTTCAGTCTGTCCTGCCCTGGGATTTAAAGCCTGAGAGAGTAGGACCTTCTCCACGCCCAGTGTGTCAGCATATGCTAAGCACTCAGTCTGTCAGCAATACAGTTTCAGAATTTCAGAGATGTGAAGGCAAATGCCAGACCCTGGTGGACTGAAAGGCCTCTGAGTCAGTGGACTGGCCGTGCCAGGCTAAAACTGCCTGGCTAAAGCTGGAATCCAAGTGTGTTTGTCTGTCCATCTATCTTCTTCTGCTTCAATCTCTCCCATACGTACAGAAATAAAAGTAAAACTATTTCCTTGTTTCTGCGAGGAGTGAAATCGACCGAGTAAATGCTTGAAGCCGGACACTTCCTCTGAAACCTCCACATCCTTTAGCAGTGTCTTAGGACGACGGCAGAGACTTAGCTGTGAAGCCTGCAGATGAAGGAGGTCCAATGGGGAGCTGAGATTTGGAAGTCTAGACCCAGTAGACAAAAGGTGAATGCATTATTTGCTGGAAGCGTGAGAGTTCCCAGAGCGTGAGAGGCCCTACAGGGAAGAGAGGGATTCGGTGATGGAGTCGCAGTGCTGAGCAATGGCAGGGGACAGCACTCAAATCCACATAGATGACAGATGGGTAAACCTTGAGTACATTTTTTTTTTCTTTTTATGGCTGGGGCTGCGGTAAGGTCGTGTGGTGGGCGCTGTGAGCATTTGTGAGCAGGAAGCAGTGAGCTAAGCATGTTCAAAACTGGCAGCAGAGTCTTTCTCAAGTAGAAGCCAGGACATCTGGTGGAGACAAGAGGTGTCAGGAGTGGGGTTACGGGCTGACTGAGAAGTGAAGCCACACAGCCGAGACTTCCCAGCAGACAGACAACACTAGCCAGAATGCAGTCTGACGAGAGGACCTCGAGCTCTGTGGTGCTGAGAAACCGTCACGAGGTGAGAGTCTCCGCAGGAGCTGCATTGCTGGGTGATGACAAGTCTCAGATCGTGAGAAATGTGTGTGGTGTGCAGTGTGAAGTTAGAATGTAAGGTACTCTCCATACCCACGGATAAATGACTGCTATGGTCAAAGCCGCTTCCTGTTTGCAACTCCTACACATTTGCAATGCTATCGGGAAGGCAGATTGCAGAGCCGAACTAGATCTGGATCTGTCCTGCCCTTGAAAGCACTAAGAGGTGGGACTACATCTCCATTACTTTGTTTGTGAGTGGGATGGAGTCCATTCCTATGGAAGCCGGTGCACTGTGATGTGGACTTTACCTTTTCATGATCACATGACATCAATAAATGGAGTCTGTCTTTGGCCCTTCAGTCTGAGCTGGGCTGGTGCTGAGGGGTAAAAGAGATTCCCGTGCTCGTTACGACTCTGCGACTGGTTTAAAGGTTGCACAGTATTTTCTTTCCTTGCCCTCCAGAAATCCGTAGCTGCTGTACAAAAAAGTGAAAGTCCTTGGGCTGCGGGATACAAAGACAAGGTTCAGAAACCTCAGGGGAAGAGACAGGCTGACCCCACTCCAGTGGAGACACCAGATGATAGCGGTTCCATCTAGATTGCTGCAGTGCCCAAGCTGCACACATATGCCAGCACATGTGGATGGAGACCAGCCATTGCCCGTGGACTGTGCCCAAGGGCAGTGCTGAGCGCAGGTCGGTGGCAGTAGCTGGGGAAGCTTGTGAGTGTGGGGAGCTTCCTCGTGCTGCAGTAGAGCGTGAAGCAGGAGTGTTGCAGGGGAGACTACCGGGACCATCGGCGACGGGATGTGTAGAAAGGAAGTTAGCAGCGGCAGATGTGGGAGGATGGGACATGGTGACAGCATCAGGACAGGGGCAAGGCAGGAGCAGCTAGAGGTGCAAGCCAGAAGCAAAGGTGGATCAGCACTGGTGGATCAGCTGCTGACTCCTGTGGTTGAATTAGGGAAAAACTGGAGGAAGCTGAGGAGGAGGGCAACCCTGGAAGAGGACCAGCAGTCTCAATTAACCTGGACCCCTGAGAGCTCTCAGATACTGAACCACCAACCAGGCAGCATACACCAGCTGAGATGAGGCCCCCAACACATACAGCAGAGGACTCTTGGGTCTGGGTTCAGTCAGAGAAGATGCACCTAACCCTCAAGAGACTGGAGGCTCCAGGAAGTTTAGAGATCTGGTGAGGCGGGGACATCCTTGTGGAGACACAGGGGGCAGGAGCAAGGAGGAGGTATGGGATGTAGAACTGGGGGAGGAGGGTAGACCGAGAGGGGAATGAAATCTGGAGTTTATAAACAAACAAACAAACAAACAAGCATTTAAAAACAGAAATGTAGAAACTGACAAACTCTCAGGAAGCCCCTTTCCTGAGCTTCCCAGAGCCTCAGTTATAAATGGAGTCTTGGTGACCTCTTGGCCTATAGTTTCCATGAATAGGTGTGTAAATCCCTTGCTCCCTAAGTATCTTCTTTCTTATAAGTTGATCACATATACATTTTTCTTTGTTAGAACAAACCGTACTGGCCTGAAAGTAGTGAGGTGGATTGAGGCAGCAGACGCGAGCTCTCTCCTGCTTGTTATTAAATGTGTGAAATTTGCAAGTGGAGGTGGCAGAGTTTTTCTTTTTTCCTATACCAGTATCAAAGGATAGCATCGGTTGTATTAAGCAAGAGAATCAGAACTTAGAGGATTTTCTTTTCATTATAGTGGAGATTAGCACTCACCCACTCCGCTGGGATGGATTTGCATAGAGATCCCAATATCAATAATCATTTGGAATCTCTTTCACCCAGATAAATTGGAATCTCCAGCAAAAACAAGCAAGACTTACATGCTGTGTTTCTGAAGAGAAAGACTTGAGCAACGTGGATTTCTTGCTATTGGATCTTGAGTGTGGATGAGTCTTGGAAAGCTCTTTCCCTGGCCATAAGCTCCTCTTCCGTGTAAACATGAGTGGTTGAAATAAAAAGAGGAGATGGAACTTGAAGGTGATATCGGATGGACACAGTGGGGAAGCCATACATTTGAACAATCTGGACACGCTGTGTCCCTCAAGGGAGTTCATCACAGACAGGGAGCTCCAGAAATCATGCTATAAAACCTCCAAGCCCTCTTCCCCATAGCATAGTAGACTCAGTAGTCGCTCTAGTGTGGTTCCCATGCGCTTTCTGGGGTGGGGTTAATAATTTCCCAGTATGGCATCTTGATATAACATCAGTTTCTAGCATTAGTTGTTTTTAGAGTTGCATGGTGGTCTGTCTTACACACGTCAAGAGAATGGACCCAGGCTCACAAATGAGTAGGTTAACAGGCATTCTGAATCCCCTGGTGAATTAGAACTAGGGCAGTGCTGGGGGGACGTCGCAGTCTGAAGGAAAGCCTCAGCTTTCCACAAGCTCTGACTTGGACTCTGGCTTCATGGTTAATGAGATGAAAGGCTTGGCACCTGCGTGTCCAGCATCTGGTGGGCACGTCCAGCAGTGGTTGGTTGGTAGAGCCTTCCGAGTTCTCTTTAGACATCTATTTTTAGTCTTTAACATTTCTTGTCTTCCACTGGTTGGGATTCTTGCTTTCCTTTCAAATGGAGATCTTGTAGGTGCCATTACTTAGCAGTATCCCAAATGTACCATGTGCAGAATTAAATATAACCTGCATTTAGGGCTTCAATAATAATCGTATTTCATCAGAATTCGAATTCTCTCTCCTGCGCGATTAAGGTTAAACAACAGAAAAGTATTTCTCCATCAGGTGGCATTTTAAACTGCATTGTGCGTGTGACAGATGGGATCTTACAAATGCATTAGGCTTGCTTATTTTAATATCTAAGCATATGCAAAAGTTCTAGAAATATTTTACATGCAAATGTCTGGGGCTCCACCAGGACCCATAAAAGAAATCTGTGCTCTGCGACTTCAAAGCCTCGGTCTCGACAACTAATCACTGCACTATTTCCAAATCAAATTCCTTCAAACAAATCAAAGGCGTTTGTCCTACCTAAGAACCAAGTTCAGTGGCAAGTTTGACATTTGAAAATTGGCATGCTTATTGAGATATTCACACACTGAAAAAGGCACCTAGAATTCCTTTCAGGGGAAGAGAAACGCTTTTCTTCACGCTCTAGTGATTCAGAGATCTGTCAAAGAGAATTTTATCAAATTTTCTACACACGCACACACACACACACACACACACACAGAGAGAGAGAGAGAGAGAGAGAGAGAGAGAGAGAGAGAGACTCAGCCTCACCTTTGTCATAATTTCAGCTCAAAAGATTTCTGTTTTCTGAAAGGTTGTAACCCCTGAGACTTCCGCCCTCCAGAGCTATAATCGCCATGTTGCTTCTGAGACGCTAACAATAACACTAATTGGAAGAAGGGAAGGGAGGTAAGCCACGTGCCAAAATGAAATGGCCTCTCCAAGCAGAAATATCTTAAACACTGTGGCACTTGTAGTGAGTAGATGAAGTACCCAATCTGCCGCGTAGCCAAGCAGAACAGAAGAGAAGGGAGGGTAATGACAAATAACCAACCTTTCTCCAGGGCTTCCTGCACACAAGACTCCGGGCAGGCGAAGTTCTTCACACGCATTCCTTCATTTAATCTACCCAGCAGCCTTGCGGCTCAGTGTACCTTTGACCATCAGGAAACCGAAGTCAGCAGACATTGAATAACTTAGCTGGGGTTTCCCACTAAAATCCCAGAGAAGGTTGATATCTTATTTGTTCAGCTATGCTACCACCTCCTCTATGGGGACAGAAAACTCAAAGCCCTGAGAGGAACAATCTTTGACACTAAGATCCACGCCTCTGCTTGTAAGCACCAGCTGCCAGCCAACACTCTTGTAAGTCAAGCGTGACCATGCAGAAGCAACCAAGACAATGTAAGACACCATAGAGACATGCTGACCCTACAGCCCCCAGTACCCACCCATTCTAGCCTGTCCTTGCCAGCATCTCCCATCTCTCATGATCCTTCCCACCCCTCCAGACAGTGCTGCAGGTATCTGTCAGGAGCCAGAGGCCTGTTAACAGCCCCTCCCTCTCCTGTCCTTTGAAGCCAGAGTTCTACCTGAGACAGTGCCATTCTCCATACTGGCCATAATTCAGAATCCAGAGTTCAGAAGACCTAGGGCACCCCTGACTTGTGGGATATGTGTTCACCTTCCTTCTCTCCCAGTCAAACTATTAGCTTCTCTAAAGGCGACTGTTGGCTAGTCTGACACTGTTGTGCTACATCTTTCCTACCCAGCATGACCAGGGACATGGTTGTTATCCAGTCAACATCTGTCCTGAAATTAGTTATGAATGCATGGGTGGATGAGCCCTCTGGAATTTCCCTATGAAGATTGTCAACTTGATACTATTGTCATTAATAGTTTTTGTTAAAACAGTATGCTATTTGGAAATACTTCCATTTAGAAACAATGTTACAGATTCCAGAGTGTCTTGGGTATTCTGATTGTTCAGTAAGTAAATCCTTTCCATGTACTCAGTGAGACCTCCAGGCTTTGGGATAGATAGATAGATGGATGGATGGATAGATGGATGGATGGATGGATGGATGGATAGATAGATAGATAGACAGACAGACAGACAGATAGATAATAGATAGATACATCAAAAGATAGTCATTGACCTTTTTACAATGACTTATTTCCCATCTTCTTTTAAATATATTTGTGGGCATACTCAGGCCCTGCTCCTGGGTAAAAACTCTGATAAAGTTCTACAATTTCTCTGCTCAGTAGTTTACAAAAGGTAGGTTAAGAGGCCTTGAAGTTACAAACTTGCTCTCAATTCAAAAAAAATTGTCCTCCCTCTCAGTTAATCCACCTCCCATCTTCTTACCTCCCAGAGATGGAACACTCCTTTCTCATCAGAGAACTCAGAGCGGGAGTGCGACAAGGAAACAGACTTCCTAAACGCAGCACTTGGCTGTTTCTTGGACCTAGCATATGGTTCCAGTTGTGTGCACAGTTGAGGAAGTTTCCATGTGCTTCTTAGAGCCGTTCCAGCTGGGCCATTCTTCTGGTAATATTGACGCTGGCGTGTTTTCTGTCCTAAAGAGTCTGTGTTGGCCTTGCTTTCACCCCATAGGAGATGCCACAGCGTGAATCTGCAGAGCTCATTTACATGTGTGGTCTGACGGCACACACTTACCTGTGTGCACAATCACCGGTGCACACACTCCCGTATGCATATGCCCACATGTGCACACACCCACCTGTGCACACACCCACATGTGCACACACCCATCTGTGCACTCACCCACACGTGCACACACCCACATGTGCACACACTCCCTTATGTCTAAACCCACATGTGCACATACCCACCTGTGCACACACCCACATGTGCACACACCCATCTGTGCACTCACCCACACGTGCACACACCCACATGTGCACACACTCTCTTATGTCTAAACCCACATGTGCACACACCCATCTGTGCACTCACCCTCATGTGCACACACCCACCTGTGCACACACCCACATGTTGTTCTGATTCCTACCTGACACACTTCTGCCCCATGGGCAGTACTGGCTGGCCAGTCAGAAGTTAGCTGAGCATTGATCCTCACTGTCCTCTGATCAAGAAACAGAGTCTGGGCCTTTTGAGATCCTGTTTAAGATCACTTCCCCAGACACGGACTTTAAGTGGGGACTTCTCCGAGAAGTTCCTCACCTGACCCTCTTCCTCTTCTCACATTCTGTACTATCTGCCTCTCAAAGTGGAGAAGCTAATCCTCAGGCCCTGGACTTTCTCATTTCTTGAAATCTGCATATGGTCGGTGGACCTGCAAAGTCTAATCTCTGTTTACTTGTGGCCTCTGTGGACACTTCAGTTATTTAGTGTAACTTTGTGTAGTGTCCCGTTACACACACAAAATACATAGAACACGGATGTGTTCTCAAATGTGTGGAGTACAACGTGCAGATAACTATTTTGTCCCCTCTCCTATTAAACACACTCAGGTTTTGCTCCGTGTGATTACTCATGTCAGCAATCTTAGCACTTGGGGAAAAGAAGCAGCGGAATTACCAGTTTGAGGTCAGACTGGGATACACAGTAAGCTAGAAAGCAACCTGGGCTTTATAGTGAGTTAGAAGCCAGCCTGGACTACATAGTGTTTGAAATAAATAAAAATGAAATAAAAATTTCTCCTGCTGGGTAAAACTCAATTTGAGCACTTCCATGGGTTTCTGATACTTTTCAGTGAAAAGTATTCAGGCCACTTTAAATAACAAAATGCCCTCCCAGCTCAACACTTTAAATGCACGGCCCCATAGAGCAAGAAAGACACCCCATGCAACTGCGCTCAAAACTGCAGCTGCTCTTCCTGTTCTCAGAGGACCTATGGCTGCTCCAACTGGTCTCCTTCCTAAGCCTGCTCCTCTTTATGATTGCCAGACCCTGTTTACAGGCTGTTTGGAGTTGGAGCATGAGGTAAGGATGAGAAGTGAATTCTCGTCTTACAGGTCGGCCACCAGCTGGCCTCCTAGACTCTGAGTCCAGTCAGTATTGAGAGCCTGTCTGTCATGGTTCACTTTCCTGGGTCTTCAATACCGCCCCAGCCTGTGGTTGGGAGAATCTCAACTGCGCTTCTGTCTTGATGCATTTCTCTCTGTCCCCTTTCATTCCAACTCATTCCATGGTCCTTAGGAATAAGGACAGGGGGAAAGGAGAGCTTGCTTCTGTGTCCCAGTCTCCATTACAAAGTCCTCACTGCAAAGCGTGGTGCTAATAGCTCCTCCTTCTGGGTCCCTTGGGTGCTAATTTGCTTTTCGTCGTGGTGGTACCACCCTGGCTATAAAGCAGCTTGCGGGAGGAAAAGGGCCATTTCATCTTACAAGTTACAGCCCGTCATCGACAGAATCCAAGGCAGGAACTCAAAAAGGAGCAGAGGCAGGAACTAGGAAGGATGGTTGGTTGCCTGTTTGCTTCCTCTGGCAACCCAGGCTGCCCCACGTAGGAATGGCACCAACCATGGTAGACTGCACTTCTCTTACCAATTAGCAATTTCAAATGCCTCACAGATCAAATGAGCCAGACGCTTTTACAGCTGTGTTTCTCTCTTCCCTGGTACCTGACGCCACCATACCCTGTTAACATGTAACAAGGGAAGCACATCTTCAGTTGAGAACCTTGGCAGACTCTTCTGCTGTTGTCGCCAACAGAAGTGACACGATTGGTCGCTGTATCTACCCAGAGGCTGGAAACAGACATCAGATTTCCAACTGGTCCTGTTGGCATCTCTCTGATGGTGTTAGAAGCAAGGGGGTTAGAACACTCTGGGGTGACTCATGGAAAAGATCTTGCCAAAAATGTTCCCCTCAAATTCCTTTCTTTGTCAAACAATTCCTTTGACCAGTGTGTCCGAATTTCTTATGAGCCATGTAATTAGTTTCGCTGTCACCTTTTTGAGCTCTTCAGCCTGGCCTGTCTCATAGATCACTTTGCTGTCTGATATCTGTGAGCCAAGTGTTCAGCCCTAACCTCCGATTTAACACCCGACGTGTTGTACGCAATTTAATGCACAACTACCCTATCTATGGCAAATCCTACTGTTTCTTTTCAGGAAATGAAGGTTCAGAAAAGGTAGGTAACCTGTGCAAAGTGGGCGGCTCCTCTCCTTCTCCCTCTCCCTCTTCCTCTTCCTCCCTTTCTAAGGTAGCAGATTGCTCTCCCAGGACTGTAGGTTCTGTGAGTAGATGAAGAAAGAGAGCTCCCTGTTAGCATTTTACAGGACTAAAAGAGTGATTCAGAAATCCAGACATCGAGTAAACTGAATTCATAAGTGACAAGAGAGTAAATAGAACGCTTTTAATTTCGGATCCGAATTAGTAAGCTCATTTGAAAAACAAAACAAAACAAAGCAGGCTTACAGTGAAAAGAAATTTTAAAAAAACATCCTAAAGACAGGAGCATACAAATAAGTAAAATAAAAGGGTCCATCTATCACAGAAAATGAAACAGCCGATTATTAGAAGAAAACTTAATGTGGCTTGCCCACATCTAAAGGAAAGCTGATTAGCTATTATCTAATATTACCTAATCAGCTAATCACCAGGGACAAACTCTACCCACACCACCTCACCTGTCTTGAGATGCCGACCCATCTCCTGCGTTGTCATGCCGCAGGAATAGGAGGGGGCAGCTGAGTGGCAGGCAGGCTCTTGTCACTCCCCCAGGCACTCAAGATGGCGGACCCAAAGAGCAAAGGACTCAAGTCTGCCATCCCTTCAAAAACATGGCTCCCAATGACCTGACAACCTCCCGCAAGACCCCGCTTCTTAAAGGTTACCCCACCTATAATTGTGCATGGGATGGGGCTTAAACCTCGAACACGTGGGCCACTGGGGTGCATTTCTGACCTGAACCACAGTAGTATGCAAACCTACCATGACTGTGGAGGAAGCCTATAGGGGGCCTGCCTACCCAGCGCACATACGAACAACCTGGAGAAAAATGTCCGGCGAAAATCTAGATGGACCCAAAATAGGCAAGTGGATAATGGTGGCTGGAGTTACGTGCATAAGACTGGAGCACGTGGTTTAAGAAATGTGGGGATCCTGCCAACTGACCTAAGGTCATGCTATTCACCTTTCTTCCATCGTTCTAACAAGTACCCAACTTTCCAGCGTAGAGAGAGGTCATCTTTGTGTGTCTTCTTGTTGGGGCATTTTTTTCCTAGGGTCCCTCTATCTTGAGGGCGATCAGTGCATCTTCTTGTTGGTCCCGAGCCCTTTGTAAAGTCTCATCGGACTTACTTTGTGGGTATCTCGTCCGTCAAGGTCCTCTTTGGATTTGTTTTCCCGTTCACTCGCGTTCCTCACTGACCTTTCAAAGCTGTCTTTGGAAGTTAGGAACATCTGCTGTGAAGCTGCTCGCGCTGGGGGTTCTTCAAGGAGCTGAAGAGGCAGATGCTGCTGCCTGCATTTGGCAGAGTCCAAAAGACATGACCTATAGGCTCACTAAATTGAGAAAAACTGACAAGAGAAGGCGCAGCAGAGTAATCTCCGGAGGGAGGCTTGCAGGCAGCGAGGATGGAGTGGCCATGTGATCCTGGTACCGAGAGCCCTTCCCTCTGTCTCTCTTCTTGTTCCCCCACACCCCTTCTCTTAGGGTTTTGTACTGTAGTCTCAAAGCAACAATTCCTGATTTGAGTTAGTCACACCTGATATATTTTCCCATTCTTTTGCAATTTTTCTTGTGCTGTAAAATGTGAGCCTTTCTAGGCTGCCAGAGAGAACTCTCATATCTGTGGTTTAAGTGTGGTCAGCAATATAGAAATACTGGATAAATCTTTATCCAGTATAGATACAAAATGTGGCTGCTACATTTTTATTTAGTCTATTCTGTTTTTTTTTTTTAACTGTGCGGGTTTTTTTGTTTTTTGTTTGTTTGTTTGTTTGTTTTGTGAATTTCGCATCATGCACTCCAGTCCCACTCATCTCTCCGTCTCCTCATACCTGTGCCCTCCATGTTTGCAACCTCCCCTCTCCACAGAGGAAACAAAAATGATCGTGGAATCTGTAGCGTGTCACAGTGTGTCCCACAGTATACCCTTTTGTTCTCTGCTTCTGAATGTTCATTGCAATGACTCCTTGGTCTGACGCAAGGCCTCTTATGCTATTCTGCCAGTACTGGAACCTCACTGGGGCTCCCCTCAGATATCCTATTGTTGCCCTGTGTCATGGAGGTCCTGTAGTTTGGCTCTGTCAGACTGGCTCCTCATGCACTCCAGGAATTCATCAATGGGATAGATGATGGGGTGGGGCAATTCAAAGCCCTGGATCTGGGCCTGAGAGAGATCTGAGCTGGTCAGCCAGCTTTCCCACTCTCATGCCATTGGAGGCCATCTCACCAGCAATTCTTGCAACCAGGGATAGCTCTACCCTGCTGCCCAGGCAAAGGTGTAGGGCCCGCTCTCCCAAGTGTCACAGCTGGTAAGGGACATGGCCAGTTCTCCTACTCTCATGACCCTGGGACCAACTTTTCCATCTGCCATAGATGGCAAGAAATGAGGGAGAGGAAGGTGTCTCTTCCCAGTTAGTGCCAGCAGACAAGAGGCAGGGCTGACTTTTCCATGTTCACACCCTTAGAGCCTGCTTAACCATAACTGCACCATCAGGCTCAGCTCTACAGTGCTACCAAGGTGAGGGACAGGGCTAGCTCTCCCACTTTGATGACTTGAGGGCCAGCTCTCCTGCCTGCCACAGGTGGTGAGAGGTGAGTGGGTAGCTCTCCCATGCTCACACCCTTGAGGCTGGCCTGCCCACTCCTCTGCCACTAGGGTCATCTCTCCTAGGCTGCCCAAGTGAGGTGCAGAGCCCACTATACTGAGTGCTGCAGCTGGTGAGGGACAGGGCCAGCTCTCCTGCTCTCATGACCCCAGGGCCAGGTCTCCTGCCTGTCACAGGTCAGAGGGGGAGGGGGAGGAGGGATCTCTCCCTTGTCTGTGCCTTCTTTTCTATGTTTTATATTTTTCTCTGTTTTGAGGGCTAAAGGGTGTCTTGGCCACACCACTGAAACCTGTATCATTTGAGCATCTAGCAGACTCATCCCTGACATTCCGCCAGGGCAACCGTACTCTGAGGCAGGTCGCTTCTCCTCTTGAGAGTTTGGTGTCATCACCAAGGTGCTGCTGCAGCACAGGAAGCAGGCGAGCGTTCAGGGTTCCTTTGTAATCTAGAAGAAAGTGTGAAAAACAGCTGTTATTAGTCAAGGTTAAGAATGTTAAGCACCTGTGATGGTGAATCTTAGTTCTCCACTTGACAAGATCCAGACCTCCCAAGTGCCTGTGGGAAAATCATCAGCATTAGATGAACGGAGGTGTGAAGACTCACGCACTGTTGCAGGCACCACTCCTTTGTGTAGGATCCTCCATTGTATGAGGAGGAGACACTGAGCTATGCACAGGCAGTCATGGCTTTCTGCTTCCTGGCTGTGGATACCATGTAGCCAGCAGCCTCAAGCTCCTGAAGCCGTGACTGTCTTGCCATTTTGGATTGTAACCTTGAACTTTGGAGCAGCTCTCTACAAAGTTGCTTTTGACAGGGATTTATCACAGAAAATTTAAATAATAGAATTGCTTTGTTACTAAATATGAGTTCCTTTTTAACCTTCAACCCAGCCTGATAAAGGCAGAATCCAGGCCCTTCTGTACAGTGGTTGAACACTCACTTTTAAGCCAATGAGCATCACACAGAACTATGGGAAGGAAGGTAGCTTAGAATGAATCCAGTTCTCATGCTTTATTTATTTATTCATTCATTCATTCATTCATTCATTCATTCATTTATATTCCAATGTCTCCTCCTCCTGTTACCCCCTTCACAGAGTCCCTCCCCTTGCCCTTCTCCTCTGCATGTTTTATAAATGACTGGTTTCTTATCATTTAGAAGCTGATTGTTCTTGGACAAATTGCTTGAGTTCATCGATGATCTCTCAGGAATGTGGTGGGAGGGACTAGAAAATGAACAGTGAGTCAAATGTCCAAAAGTGTCATTTCAGGAGTCATTGTTACTGAATCTATTGGATAGTTCAGAGTCATCTTGACACAAGCTGAAGTCATCTGAAAAAAAATGCCTCCATACAATGGGGCTGTAGGCAAGACTGTAGGACATTTTTATAATTAGTGACTAATGGGGGAGAACCAAGCCCTTTGTGGGTGTGGCCATCTCTGGCCTGGTGGTCCTGGGTTCTATAAGATAGCAGACTGAGCAGGCCATGGGGAGCAAGCCAGTGTGTAACATCCTTTATGGCCTCTGTATCAGCTCCTGCCTCCGGGATTCTTCCCGTGTGACTTCCTGTCCTTACTTCTTTCAACAATGAACAGGGATAGGAAGGTAAAAGCCAAATGAACCCTACCCTTCCCAAGTTGCTTTGGTCATGGTGTTTCATCACAGCCATAGACCCTCTAACTAAGACAGTGAAGAACTTCAGAAATATAGGCCAAAAGCAGAAGAAACCCATCCACCACATGTTCATATTTCATCATCACATGTGGCAACCTTGTCAAAGAAATTAGTGCTTCCAAGACCCTGCTTCCTTGTGGAACATAGGGTATTACCCACATGATGATGATGACAATGATGAAGAAGGAGAGGGAGAGGAAGAGGAAGAGGAAGAAGAAGAAGAAGAAGAGGAAGAAGAAGAAGAAGAAGAAGAAGAAGAAGAAGAAGAAGAAGAAGAAGAAGAAGAAGAAGAAGAAGAAGAAGAAGAAGAAGAAGAAGAAGAGAAAGAAGATACCTGACAGATTCCTCCTCCTGTTTCTTGCTCCTCCTCATTTTCTGGCCTCTTATTCTTTAACACATGATATCACTTCTAAATTAAACTTGCAGCAATTCTGATTAGACAGCTAGTCCTTTAGAACTGGTTTGTGGCTGAAGTCTAAAGTGTAGTAAGAGGAAAGGTATGAATAGTCCCTCCACTCATATAAAATAATCCACATAACATGCAGATAAGGGTTATTGGAGACCTAAGTACTGAGAAACAACAACAACAACAACAAAAAAAGGATTCTCCCAGCAGACCGTCAGAACAATTCTTCTAGGTGTTAAGGAGGATATGGGTTCTAGGGATTGCCTTTATGAGTTATGAGAAGTTTCCAGGTCTCATTTACAGAGAATTAGTTGCTTGTTAGTAATGATGTGTCAGAGGTTTGGCTGGAAGGGTGAGGGTGAAGGAGGTTCTGTTGGTGTCACAGGTTGGTTTGGACTGTCACCTGAACCTTCTCCAGGCATTGTAGCCTCTGGTAATGTTTTAATACTGGATTAGACATTGGAATCTTTAATGATTGTTTTGGTTTGTTAGAATTATTATATTTCTGAGCCCTCTATAGAATGCAGATTTACTTAAAGGACTTCCCAAGGCTTTGTGGCAGTGCAGGAAGGTCATCCAGAACTACCCCATGCTGTGACTCCCACATGCCCTGGACTTTCTGAGTCTATGGACACTGGAGGCCTGCCATCCACCCATTACCACTTTTCTGACAACCAAAAAAGAAGCTACTGATCCTATGGAGGGAGAGGTGTCATTAAGTTGGGTCCCAGCAGTGACTTTCTTAATGATGACTAGCCAAACTAATTGTATTGCTTTGTTTACCACTGGCTTAGGAGGGCCATCAAACAAATGGGCCGAGACTGTTTCCATATTCTTATCTGTCGAGCAAATGAGAAACAAATGACCCTTCCATATGTCTGCACCAGGAAGTCGCTGCCCTCTAAGGCTGGCTCATCTGTGGCCGCAGGTGGGAGCCTTCCTTGTGACAGAATGGCTAGAGCCAATCTGTAGGGTAACACTTCTTCATATGCATAAAGGAACTGGCAAGTTCAGTAGTCATTACTTTATTTCTCATTTATTTGGGGTGGTAATTCATTTTTTTAAGTGTACAATTTGGATCATTGCCAAAGGTGCCAGATGGTCTGCCTTCTTTGGGAGACCTGTCCATGAGTGTTAATAAGCCTAATTTGAGATTCTCTGAGGAGTTGTCTCTGGAATGGTTGGAGATGAATGAATTCAAATAAAGGGGCTATGCATTCTTAGCCAGGAGTGACTCCCAACTGTGGGCTGCCTGTGTGTGTGTGTGTAGCTGTTAGTCTCTAGCCTGTTATTCTACAAACCAAAAAGAAGGGAGAGGAACACAAGGAGCTGAGGAGTTAGATGGAGCTGAAGAAAGGACAGTACAGTAGCTCCCTCTTATTGGAAGAGGAAAGTCCACACCCCTCAGTGAGAATGAGGTTGGGCTCACTGCCCAGCTGTCCTTCAATAGCCTCGGAGACTCAGGATCCCTGGATAAAAGCTGCAGATGTGCTGTGCCATAGAATTTGGATGTAGCCTCTGTGCATGCGCACTTGCAGATGGTCTCTATCTTACGAGACAAGATACAATGAAACTGTTGATGTGTATCCCCTGCATGCTCTGTACACTGCAGACCATCTCTAGCTGACACACAAGATACGATGGAACTGTTGATGTGTATCCTCTGCATACTCTATACACCGCAGACCTTCTCTACCTGACACACAAGATACAATGGAACTGTTGATGTGTGACACTCAGGGGAAGATGAGAAGGTCAAGTACATGTTCTGGAAAGATGCCTGCTGCAGATAGGAGGAAGACAGCTGAACAGTAGTTGGGAGGGTTGGAATGTTCCCCTTCACTGGGTTCATGAAGCAAAGTGATGTTTATCCTCAAAAGAAATGTAGGGTTTCCAATCTGCTTCAGACAGGATATGGAAAAATACTATATTATCCAATGCAGTGGTTCCATTACAAACAGTCCTAGCCAGCAGGAGCAATACATATTAGGATTATAAATGGCATTATCAGATGATTAATTCAGACTTACTTTATTAATCTAGTTGCACACTACATTTAAGATTACACACTATATATAAAGATGAGAGAGGAGGAGAACCTGTAGCCACTACTTTACTAAACCAGCCTGATCCTTAACAACGATGCAGACAGACATCTGTCCTCCTGCCCACGGAGAAGTGTGGTCCCCACTCCTCATCCAGGAAAGGTCTTGCAACAGATGGAGACCATCATAGAAAACTGTCTACAGCACATTCCCACACCTAGGCTCAGCAGCACTGTGGAGGAGCTGTAGGAAGATTGTAAGAGTTAGGGGATTAGCGACTTTGCAGGGAGACTCTGTTTTCTAGTGATGTCAGAAGCCATACCCATAATCTCACCAACATCATCCCCTAAACGGCAGCTGCACATGACTACAACAACCGACAAGACAGAGTAGATGGAGGAGACCCACAAGGATCCAGCATTACGAAGAGCACAAGAGCGACCAAGGAATGCTGGGAGCCAGAGAAATAGCCTTCCCCAATAAAGAGCACACCAATGGGTTATGTGAGACCAAATAGTCATCCCTGAAAACATGTTTGAGTGACATCATACAGGCTAAGCAGGATAATTCCTGAATGTTGATGTGTTTACCGATGCATATATGCATGCAATAACAATAAGAAAAAAAAAGGTGAATTTGAAAGGAGCCGTACAAGAGAAGGCTGGAAGGGATGAAAAGGAAGGGAACATTATGCAATTATGCTCTCTCAAAAATAAAAGAAATAAAGATTGATACATCTAAAAGAAACCACCTACCTTTGACGTGCATTGAATCGGTATTCCTTAGATGGTTGGGGAGGCCCAATGGTGAATCTGTCACACATGCACTGGAACTGGTTTCTGGCAGTGTCTCACAGAGAGTCAGGGTCCACAGGCCTCTCTGTCTGTTACTTGAGCTGTACAGCACTAGACTTTTACCCCAAATTACAAGGACCTTGCTCCAGTTTCATTCTGTTGCTGTGACAGACATAAAAGAAGCAATGAGAGGTGATAAAGGGTTAACTTGGCTTAGAGTTTGGGGCTACAGTCCATTATTGAGGGGAAGTCAAGGCCCAAACTTAAGCAATCAAGAGCAGAGAAGAGGCGTGCACCCCTGCTGCCTGCCTGCATTACTTGCTCTCTGCTGCCTTCTGTCTTGCATAGCTCAGGAGGCCCCCACCAAAGCCCCCCTCAAGCCCCAGCCTAGGTAATAATGCTGCCCACAGTGGACTGGGTCTGCACACATCAGTTAACAATCAAGGCAACCCCCGAGTATGCCACAGGACCTTGATGGAAGCCATCCGTATTCATGCTTCCTTCCCAGTTGTGGCAAGTTGACAGTTAAAACTGGCTGGCACAGGCTCATTCAGGATCTGGAAATTATTTGTCAGTCCTTCCTGAGGCACGTATGTGGAATTTCACAGCAAAGCTACTAATGCTGATCTTTGAAAGGCTTGTTTATGTAATTATAAGCTTGAAATTTTCTACTTCTTCCTCTCAGGAGTAAAGGCTAATGTCTGATCAATTTTCCCCTTTTTAATGAAAGTCATCAAGGACTCTAATAAGAATAAGAAAGCCTCTGTTGATTGAGAATTCTTTTTTTTTCAGACTAATGTATCTTTCACAGACAGCGAGGTTTGTTCAAAAATGAGTAATGAAGAAAGTTTCCAGTACCCTCAGTAACTTTGAAAAGATCCAAAGATAGTTTCCTTTCTTTTTCAAAGAACGGTTTAAGGAAAGGAACTCCATCTTCTACTTAGGTACTTATGGAATTGTGTATGGAAGTGGGAAAGGGTACAGGATGTATTTTTAAGTCAAAGAACAGACTGCAGAATAGTATTTACAAAACCTCATTTTTCCAAGATAAAAAGGCTGTACCATTAACCGTTGCATACAATACATGTGGTCATGTTCACACGACTATTCTGCAGGGGGCAGGGGAGGCACAGTGATTCCCATTGAGGCTGGGAAGGGAAGAACCTAGAGGAGAAGAGCAAGGGAGAGGAGGAGGGAGAGGAGGAGGGAGAGGAGGAGGAATGAGGAGGAGGGAGAGGAGGAGGAATGAGGAGGAAGGAGAGGAGGAACACGTGTTTCTCTTTTTACTCTCTTTGACATTGCAGTGAAATATTAAATGAAAATTAGTTTGAAACGCATTCCGTCTATTTCCTCTCTCCTCCCACTCACCATTCTTCATTTCAGAGTTTGGTTGCTACTACCTTAACCAAATTAAACTGTCAACCTTCTTATGGGAGAGTGCGAGCCTGCTCGGCAGTTCTCTGTCCCCCTCACATCCTCACGTGTGCTCTGGCACTTAAGCCCTGTCCTGCCTTGACTGTGATGTATATATTGTAGTTTTCCAGGCAAGTGATTCCAACGTCAAAACAAACTCCTTGTCTCGAGGACTTATATGATTAGGTCTTACAAAAGCGAGGACCAGAAGGAAATGGTTGTGTTGAGCCAAATCATGAAGCAGCCAGTTTGTAGAAGATGACGAGAGAAAGCAAATTCCATGAAGTGGAAAGAGAGAAGAGCAAACCCAACAGGCAAGATGTGCAGAATCCTACCAGATACGTGAAGTGTGAAACAGAGTGTGGGAAGTCAGGACTCTGACGTGAGCGTGCTTCTCTAGGGAGATAAGGAGCCAGGCTTCAGAAGCCTCACCATCACGACAGGCATAGGAAGCGTGAAGACTGTGCTCTCCCAGCATCCCTCAGCACTCAAGCAGTGGCGCGTTCTGTCATGATCAGTCTGGTTGGAAGGAGTCACTAGACACGATTTAACCAGTCAGCCATCTTCATGTGGTTCCTTCCTGTGCGTCCTGGTGACTGTTCCTCCTTCTACGAACGTGTCACCCAACACAGTGTTTACGTTCCTCCATGAAGATATCTTTGGAAGATCCCTACCTCCATTACCAGTGTAAAGGTCTTTATTCCATGGAAGGCTACATTCTAAGGCTCCAGGTAGACGACTATGGCTGTGCACCTCACTCTAGTACTGAGTAAACAACCGAGGGAAGAGAAGAAAGTCAGTACGGCTAGGAGAATTATATGTATACCTGTCCATTACACGTATACATGCAAGTCCACTGCGTTCAAAAGTACACAGTGATTTAAATGCCAGTCACATATACAGCAGTGTGGGAGCTCCGTGGACACTTGAAGAACATCCAGTGCTTCTGCGGTGGTGACAACATGCCCATACCATCTGAGTCCTTTAAGTCTGCCATCTCAGAATGAAAAGAGCCCAATGCCATCTTTGTGACGGTCACACGATAAGATTCTCTTACTGTGAAGTTGGTTGTCCCTAGGATTACAGTATTTGTGGTTTGAGCTGTTAAAAGCTGCTGTGTAGTGGTACCTGGTGGTATTATTAGGTGTTCATTCGAAAGGACCACAGATCGGTGTTCTGATACATGGAAGCTCTTTGGCAGGATTCTGCGCACTATGGTGTCTTCGATGAGCTCAGGTCTGCTGCTGCTGCTGCTGTTGCTGCTGCTGGAGATGCAGACCCCACCTCTCCTAGAACAATGTCGACATAAGAACCCAGCATGCCAAGGTGCAGAGCCGTATCAGAACTGGAGTGGGAATAGTGCTGTGTCTAATGTGCCCACTCTCAAGGATAAGTTTGCCTGCTTAGAAATGCTGTACTTATAGGATGTTTAGTCAAGAAAAGGGCAGCCGGGGCCAGTATTGAAAAACACAGGCATACATGCCATACCATATTTAGACAGTTAATCAAACCAGAGCCTGTCCTACATCCTGCTCTTGATGCACAGGAAGCCGCAGTTTTCCACTTTATAAATAGACACACGTAGACCTTGCTGAGGTCCAGATGGGCAAGGCTCAGTGTGATTTGAGAATTTTATTTTGGAAGAGGCAAGGACTTCCCTAAGTTTAGACGCAGAATGAAGCCCGCATCCTTCAAGAGGCGGACGTCTACCCTTTGGCTAGTTAGCGATAGCGAAGTCTGCTTGGCTTTGGTGAATTTCTTTTACTGTTGATGACTTTTAGGAAAGATCTCATGTGTTCCAAACTTACTAGGTAGCCTGCAATGACCTTGAACTCCCGATCCTCCCATCTCCCCTTCCCCAGTACTGGGATGACAGTCACCCACCACCTTGCCAGGTTCCTGCAGTGCTAGGGTTGTCAAGGAGTCCTGCATGCCACCAGACCTCCATTGCCAGATCACTAACAGAGCTCAGGCGAGGGCGTTAAGCTAGACTACCATAAATTGTTCGTTTTCTCTGATTTTCAAAGTCAAAACAGTTTCAAAATGGGCCTGTGAAACAGCGTGCACCTTGGGGAGGGGCATCGTGTGCCTGAGGGAGGGGCAGCGTGCCCACGTGGACGGAGGGCTCTGCACCCAGTGCTGAGAGTTGTGGGTTCGGCTGTTCGTTACTGGTCAGTATTTGATGCCATCGCCATTCTTATTTAACCACGGTGGGAAAGTGAAACGTGTTCCGCTCCTCACTGAAGACATGATCAATATATTTAGCTGTAAAAAGAAATTAAAATGGAGACACGTGTTTTCCCCTTTCTCCTTTCTCCTCACCATCCCTATCACTGTCGAATACCCGGCACCTTTCTCTCACTGGAACTCAGGCTTCTTTTTAATTGTTATTGTCAAATGCACAAACACACACACACACACACACACACACACACACACACACATACACACACACACACACCCGTGTCTAAATAAGTAAATAAGTAAATAAAATAAATACAACTGCTCAATCCATTTACAGTATGGCTGCCTAAGTAAGACCTGAACAATCACATCACCAAGAGGCAGGCTCACTGGGAGGGAAACCCTCACAGGTCCCCAACCCTGAATAAGTTTAAATACAAGCAGCTGAACAACTGTGAGAGGGGGAGAAACAGTCTTCTCTGGGGATGAGACGCCTAACTGGTCTAACCAAGCTGCAAGCCCTAAAATAATTAATCCTCATACACAAATAATACGTGTGCGAGTCACACCCAAGGTAAGCATTGATTACGAAAGGGCTGCCTATGAAATGGAAGCTTTGCATGACACAATATATGCAAATCAACTCTGAATAAGGATAGGGCTCTTTGAAATGGAGCCCGTGAGACCATGGATGGCCATGGTCTTGTATTCCACACAGAGGTCTTAACATCATAACCGTGAGGCCTCTGAAGCCCTATTAGCTGTTCCACTGAAATGTGACGGAGTTTCAAGAGCAGCGGTGACCCTGTGGGAAGACGCACTCGTGTCCCAAGAAGAAGAATCAGACCCAACACAGGCATCTCACTATGAACCCTCAAACGGTCTGTGTCTTTAATAATCCCCCTATCTTTTGGAGAACCACTCAAGTAAGCTTGCACTGCAGCGGGGCTTCCCAGGGCTCCACCCTCGTCTTCTCAGTCATCTCTTGACACAGTTGTCAGTGTAGTAAAACCTGCCCTAAAGTGTGTGGCACAGGTCCGATGCCCTCAACCCATTTCTTATTATTGACCAACTGACCAACTACTGAATCTGACTCCACACCGGGAAACAGATCTGGGGTGTTGTATTAGTCATGGTTTTACTGCTGTGAACAGACACCATGGCCAAGGCAGGTCTTATAAAGGACTTATGAACATTTAGTTGGACTAGCTTACAGGTTCAGAGGTTCAGTCCATTATCATCAAGGTGGGAGTGGGGCAGCAGCATCCAGGCAGGCATGGTGCAGGAGGAGCTGAGAGTTCTGCATCTTCATCTGAAGGCTGCTAGTGGAAGATTGACTTCTCGGGAGCTTGAGTGAGGGTCTTAAAGACCATGTCCACAGTGACACACCTACTCCAACAGGGCCACACCTTCTAATAGTGCCATTCCCTTGGCCGAACAGGTACAAGCCATCCCGTATGTAAGCGTAATTTCCATCCAATAGGGCATGCAAAGTTCAAGAAAATGCCAGTGCCTTACTATAAGGGTGGGGGTGATATTTACCCTTAGTCCTAGCATCAGAGAGGCAAGGCAAGCACATCTTTGTGAATTCGAGGACAGTTTATCTACCTAGTGAATTCCAGGCTAGCTAGGGTTACTTAGAGGAACTCTGTCTCAACATAAATAAATGAGAGACTAATATTAAGGATTTCAGGTCTCAGAGAGGCATCCTAGTAAGAAGACAAGGCTGTAGGCAACCTGTCTAAGGAGGCTTGGATCAGATGACAATAATCAGATCATGTCCTAAGAGCAATTGGCTGTCACCTCTCCCTGTAGGACAGACCATGGAGAGATTACTAGAAGTCAGCAGAAGTAGATATGAATGTTGGCACACTGGAGTGAGCCTGGGAGCATGTCTGCAAGGGAACAGAGATAAATATTTAAGGTGAACGTTCCTAGGGAAATAAAGAAGAATGACTCACCGTCAGGCTCTGCCAGGCATTGTCAGGAAGGAGCAAACAGAAGCAGGCGAATCCACTTCACTATCTCAGTGAATAACAAACTAAGGTTCTGACCACAGCAGGACCGTGTCCCAGGACCTGCTGCCTGTTTGGACCTTGTGCACCCTAAAGTTAACGAAGACGAGGCTATTGGTAGAGGTGCTTAGAGGCAGCAACTCACTGCACGATTGGTAGTGATGGTTAGAGGTGGTAGCATAGGACGTTAACCCGTCTAGGTGGATGGGTAACCAGATAGAGGTGTGAAAAGCAGTAACACAGACAGGTAACTAGGGATAGTTAGATGTGGTAGCAGGGATTGGTAGCCACCTGGAGGGTAAACAGTGAGGCGGCTCAGATAGTGAGCTTTGTGGGAACAGCCATCCTTCCACTTAATTGTAATGTCTTTATTATGATCCAGTTCACACCTGTGTGCACAGGTCAGCAATGTCTGTGCTGAGATCCAGCTCACACCTGTGTGCACAGGTCAGCGATGTGTGTGCTGAGATCCAGCTCACACCTGTGTGTACAGGTCAGCAATGTCTGTGCCGAGATCCAGCTCACACCTGTGTGCACAGGTCAGCGATGTGTGTGCTGAGATCCAGCTCACACCTGTGTGTACAGGTCAGCGATGTCTGTGCTGAGATCTAGCTTGCACTCGAGCGTATAGGTCAGGGGTTCATAGTGTGTTCAGATCTGTAGAGTTGTCCTCTTGATCAACATTCCAGAGCTTACATCACTCCACAGCGAAATGATGGATTCCTAGACACCCTAGCGCCCTCTAGACCTAGGCAGCCTTTAGCCCTGTTTCTGTTTCTGTGGATTTACTCAGAGGTGGGAGTCCTCTTTAATGTGTTCTTTCACTCAGCACAGTGGCTTCCAGGCTCAGCTGCATTGTGGCATATAAGTTTTCGTTCATTTTTGTGACATGAAAATAACACCAGACTTGGGGGGATTTGACCCAGCACAGTGGAGCTGTAAGAACAGGAAAACTTCAATAGTTGAAACTCTATGGTCAGAACAGCCTTGAGGGTATCAGAAAGATACTGAAGGTGAGCATAGCATCACCCAGTACCCCAGCACTTTAGGCTGAAGCAGGAAGTCATGAGTTCAAGGCCACCCGGAGCATGTAGTAAATCTAAGCCAGTTGTAGCTACAGTGAAGGACCCTGGAAAAGAAAGACCCAGGAAAGGTTGCCTTGCATTCCTACATCCTGAAGTTTCCTCCTATGTCCTTAGCCCTTATTGTTGGAGGGAACATCTAGAAGAGACTCTGGGAAGTGGAGGGAGGGAGAGAGAGAGGGAGAGACAGACAGACAGAGAGACAGAGAGACAGACAGAGACACAGAGAGGCAGAGAGAGACAGAGATAGGCAGACAGACAGAGAGACTAGACAGCCAGCAGCAGCCAAAGCCCACTGGAACCTGCGACAGTTTGGAGGACGTCAGGTAACACATACATCGGGTTCTTCTATCATCCCCAGGCTTCCTTACGGCTTCAGAAACATTTACCATTGTTGCTTTGCTGTTAGGAACATTTTCAGCAGATCCCTGCAGTGCTGGACATTTCTCATTTAAGAACCAGTAAGAAAGCATTTTTGTCGCATGAAAATCTATGTAAATTGCCAGGATAACCAGATGCTGAGCTTGGGCTGTCAATGTAGTGAAGACAATATGTATTTAGAATGGATACCTAACTAGGCCAACATTTTCTAGGTCTAGGCTGCTTCTAATATAAGATTCTAAGACTTGAACAGCTTTTCCGTCTTTAAACTCAGTTGAGAAGTAAGAATGGAATTGTTTTCACTGGAAAAAAAACCCAACAGTTTAATTTTTGATATGAAGTGAATAGATTTGAAATTTCATGTCTAAGAAAGTGCCTTTTGTTTCTTGATGCAGAGAAAACAAAAGGACAGCCAACAGACAGGGGTGCAAGGATAAAGAACGGGCTTGCAGTCATCGAATCTGCTGTCCGGTTTGTGCTTGGAGACTTTGCAGGAACATAGAGACTGGCCCGGACTGACATTTTCCTTAGAAACAGACACAGATGCGGCTGGAAAGATGGCACAGCCCAGCCGTTAGGAGTGCTTCCTGCTCTTTCAGAGGACCCAAGTTTGTCAGCATGCACACGAGGCAGTTCACCATTGCCTATGACTCCCAGATCACCCAACACCCCCAGTGTCCTTATAGATACCCATAGAGTCACACAGACACACACAAGTCAAAGTAAAATAAACCTTCAAGAAGGAGAGATAGGCAGGGGTGTCTAGTATTGTTATTGTTTGGCTATATTCCAATAATTGCTTAGAAAATATAAGAACTATGATGATTTTAACATTTAGAATATAAAGACATTTACCATGGCATTAGATCCCATCAACCGGCACCTTGGGGTCTGGACTGGAGCGTTTGGCTTGGGGAAGTGTCAGGTTCCTCCTTGCTGTTCTGTGATGACTGACAGTTCCTCAGAGTGTCAGGCATTCAGCTTCTTACCGCTCTGAGGAAGATGCCCAAGACAGGCTAGCAGTGCCAGACACCTGCTGGCCATCTGTCTCTTTTCCTTTTACAGGAAGAAGAGGTTTTCCCACCTTCTCTGCTCATGGCCCACTTCACTGACCTCTGAAACTGTCTACCTGTCTCCTTTTTGGATTTTCCTTTTACCTCTCTCTCTCTCTTTACAGACCCTGTTCAAAATTTAACTGGAAGGGAACATATTTCCAGGTTTGCTGAATAATCTGGGGGCATTTTGAGGGCATCATCCTGTCTTCCGTGGTCCTTCAAACACGAGTCTGTTGGACATTTAGGAAGGATGTCTTTAGAGAGCTGGACCAAACTGTGCAGGAGCATAATTAAGCTGGAGTAGACCCTCCTTCCCCGCCTGCTGCTGATACTGATTCAAAGGCTGGTGAGGCTTGAGTTTTCCACACTGGAGTCAGACGTCTGTGTGCAAATACGAAAAGCAGGATTTAACCAGAGTACACTGATCCTCTGGACGGGGACTTTAGAATGGATGTTCATACTGAATTTGATTTCTTTACGTGTTTAAAGCATGGCTATGAACCAAAAATAGTGTGTGTAAAATACTATATGGGTTAGACAGCACTCGACACAAAAATATCTTCAGGCCTCTGTGCCAGGGGGTGTGGGGTATGCCGGAAGGAGGACTCAGGAAGATGCAGACTCTGCAGTCTAGAGTCTGCAGCACACTCTCCGGATGTATGGGATGATATGAGCACTGAATGAGCTGAGAGAATAAGGAGAGGGAGACTGGGAGGAGTGGGGGATGAGGCCACACACACACAGACACACACACAGACACACACAGACACACATGCACACACACACTCACACAGGCACTGACATGCACACACACAGAGACATACACACATGCACACACACACACAGACACACATGCACACACACACTCACACAGGCACTGACATGCACACACACACAGAGACATACACACATGCACACACACACAGACACACACAGACACACATGCACACACACACTCACACAGGCACTGACATGCACACACACACAGACATACACACATGCACACACACACAGACACACAGACACACACAGACGCACATGCACACACACAGGCACTGACATGCACACACACACACACAGACATACACATATTCACACACAGACACACATGCACAGAGAGAGAGAGGGGGAGAGGGGGAGAGGGGGAGAGAGATAGAGAGAGAGAGAGAGACAGAGACAGACAGAGAGAGAGAGAGACAGAGACAGAGACAGAGACAGAGAGAGAACAAGAACCCAACAAGAATGATGTCTACCTGGTGTTTCCTACATGCTACCCACCTTCATCTGTAACTACTCATGTGCCCTCCTTACGTTCCACATCCATCCTCCTAATAACCCGGTTTATTTATCTGGTTTATCAATAGCAGATGCATTTCCTTGGGCTCACAGTCTGAGGAATACAGTCCATTGTAGTCACCGTGGCTGGTCACACCGCATCCACAGTCATGAAGCAGGGATACATGCTGGTGTCAGCTGGCTTTCCACTCGGCGGTTAGTACCCCAGCCCACTGGACAGTGTTGTCCACATTTGTGGCAGATTGTCCCTCACTTGAACCTCTCTAGAAAGATCCTCACAGACCCAGAGGTGTGTGCTTACAGTGATTCTAAATCAAAGGAAGTCGAGAATGAAGATCAAGCACCACATCGCACAATCCTTGCGGCCCACAGCTAGTAAGCGGACTTCCTAGACAGGGTTTCTCAGACGCATCCCCACTTCCCCTGTCTAATGGTGCGGCTCTGGCTTGGGGCACAGAGGTCTTTTCCAGTGTCTAACCCTCTTACTGTATCTCATGCATCTTATGATGCACCTGCAAAGGAAACCTAACTCTGCAGCTTAAAGCTCCTCAGAGAGTGTCCAGCATCGGGTATGCTGTCCTTAACCCATCAATGGAGCGCTGGGGTGCTCCCCACTTATGACCTCCCCATCCCTCTTTTCTCACCGGCTTTAACCCCTTAGAGTCTGTAAAGAATGGGCTTTGCCTCCTTACAGACACCCTGTGCTGTTCCCTCCTCAGCTACCTGCCCTCCGCCTCTGGCCTTCCCTTCTAACCGCTGTGCCTACTCATGGTGGCTTGTGCCCCTTCACCCTCTGGCCTTCCCAGGAAGTTTGGCTGTTTATTCCCCAGGTAAGGATGGTGAAATTCTGTTTAGTTCTGGCTTCTGCACAGGACAGGGCACAACAAAGCCAGCAGCCAGTGTTTGCTTCATTTAACCAAACCGAGCAGGAAGGCATCCTTTGTAGGGTGACTGCCTTTTCGCCATTTGAATGGCGGTACAATCCTGTGTGATTCGAGGACACTTTAAAGTGGAGAGAGCTACACATCAAAGCCTCTTGAGTGTCGTGAAATGAATATCCGAATCAATAGTCTACTCGGATCGGGAATGTGAATAAATGATTTCTGATGGATTAAATTTCCCTCTCAATGTTAAGCACTAGAAGGGAATGAATTCGTAGGTGGCACGGATGAGATGATGGTGCTCCCGACGCCTGTAGAGTGCTCCTCTTTTCTCCCCGGCTCTCCGTACTGTGTGCGGTGGAGGTCTGAGAGGTTCGTCTCCATGGCCAGTCCCCTGAAAGACAGTGACCAGAGACTCTCTTCCTCCTGTGCCCCTGTGAAACCACTTCTCCTCTGAATGCAGGTTTTACATGAGAAACCTCAGATCGAATGATTTGTGGGGGAGTTTTCTGTGGGATAAAGCAGCTGGAAGTTTCTCGGGGCCCTCAGCCCCGCTCAGCGCACAGACTGGCTCTGGCCAGGCTGCCCACCTGCACATGTGTGCTCCAGTTCACATGCAGTGTGCTCAGTTTTCAATACTCTGATGACTGAGTACTGCTTAGGAGGGGAGGGGAAGGTGGATCCCAGAACCCACATGAATGCTGGGTGGGTGGTGTAGCATCCTCCCTGCACCTCCAGTCCATGGGAAGACAGAAACAGCAGGAGGTCCTGGGATCCAGCTAGCCACAGAGGCCAGCTACGTCGGGGAGCTCTGTGTCAAGTGAGAGACCCAGCCTCAATATATAAGGTGGGAATGCAACCTCTGGTCTCCACATGTGCACACGCCCATAGATGCACAGCTCACATGTGCACTGCATATACATCTGTAGCACAAGAATCTTCTTGTCAGAAAGGCTTGCAGGTTATTTGTGTATGAAGATATCACATGCTTGAGTATCTCCATACGTGATATATGCACATGTCCACACACGCATGTTCCTTCTGTTTGCCTTTAATGAGTATGTGGTTCCTCTCTCAGTTCTTGCTTAAACCCCTTGAAATAGTTTTGTAAAACTAGGAACTGAAAGACCCTTTCTACACGTTTTCCTGTTGCCGAGCAGGTGGGCCTTCTGTGTAAGTGCACGACTCTTGGTGAGAGAGCTTCTAGAACTGCGCTTTTCCTTTCGAGTTTTAGAAGCATGAGCACTTTATATTTTGATAGCTACTAGCTGACAGATTGCTAAAAAAGGGATTCTTGAATGGCATCTACTCTCTTTCGTGCTCCTCTTTTGCATATTCAAAAATTTTGTGAATCCTTTTCACGTTCTTAATCTAATCAGCCAGATTTATCATGATTTTTATTTTTATTTTTCTACATTAATGAACTGAGAAATGTTGCCTAGACTTTTAAGCCATATTTCTTCTATGAATGGTTCAGGTTTATGAGTGGGTGAATGCATGTGTGTGTGAAAGTGTGTGTGTGTGTGTGTGTGAGAGAGAGAGAGAGAGAGAGAGAGAGAGAGAGAGAGAGAGAGAGAGTTTAAATGTATGTTTGAGTCTGTATGTGAGAGTAAGTTTAAATGTATGTGTGTGTGTTTGTGCATGTGCACATGTGGGCATGAAGATCAGAGATCAACTATTGATGTATTCCTCAAATACATTCCCTTACCAGCCTGAAGCTTGCCATTATGCTCGTCCTGCTGACCAGAAATCCTGGCGGAATCTGCCTGCTCTGCTTCCTGGCTCTGATATTACCATTGCATAGCACACTCACCTTTCTTATGTCCGTCCTGGGCATTGAACCCGATACTCACGTAGCTTTGAGCAGTTTACCCATGTAGCCATCAACCCAGCTTCTCTCGGTGGCTTTTCCTTGTGTAGGGGCTCTGACGGGGGCTTTGGCCATGTTGGGCACACTTCCTGCCGCCGAGTGCCACCCCTTTGGTTTACGTTATTTCTAGCACATTTTTAGAGTTTCTATAACACAAATATTAAGTCTTTGTATGTTAGACATGCTGTTACTATTCCCTCCCAGTTATACCTTGACTTTATCAGTTATATTTTTCCAACGTAGAATTTTTAAACATGTATATCCAGCCTTGTTTTCTAAACTTCTCAATCGTTTCATTTAAAAAATCTAAGTCTAGTATGGTAGATCTTTGAGATTCTTATACATTTCATTGTAAGATCTTCACTGCCATTCTATTAACATGATAAATTTATTTAAATGTGGACTCCCTGCCCCGGGAACTTCCTAGACTGCTTCATTTATTCAAGCCTGATTTTATGTATTCCAGCAAAACATTTCCTTCAGATTTATCTTACATGTGTTTGGTAGTTTTATCTGTGTGTATTACAGCTTTATTATTATAGTGAGTATTAGGGATTAAGCCTGCTTTATTGTTATATTTTTGGCATGTAGAAAAATTGTTTTTATTTTCTTCAGACTTGTCATGTATGGACTCTGTTCCTGGAAGGAGCCCCTTTTACTGTGGTTTATCGGAATACATTTTAAGGTATTTTAACGTGGAATAGCACATTGATAGGTTTACTTTCCAACAGTTTGTTAACTGTTGGCCTCTCTTCTCTTTTTTTATTATTTAGTATCTTTCAAAGCCAATTTTCCCTTTGATTTTCTTTGTGGGGACCCATTTAGATATTTATTTGCTGCCAGTCCCTTCTGAACAGACTGTGATTTTGATTTTTCTCTTAAAATCGTGTCTTAACTTTGCCTCTGTAACAGACACCTGCAAGTGAATCAATTAAAGTGACATGTTAGTGTGACCAGAATACCTGTCTGAACCAACTTAAGGGTGGTTGATAGTCTGAGGGGAGAGGTCCACCATGGCAGGGAGTGCGTGGAGGCAGGAGCATGAGGCCGATGGATCCACTGCATCCACCACTGGGAGTCTGGAGACGGAGGCTCAGCAGACTCACTCCTCTCACGAGGCTGGGTTAGATCCGTGGGACACTGCTTAAGCTCGGTCTTTCCGCCTCAGTCAGTCGACTGTGGAAGTTCCTTCGCGGGCGTGGCTTGAGCTGTGTCTCCTTGGTAATTGATTCTAGTTCTTCTCAAGTTAACAGTAACCACTGTAATTTGTTAATGTCAGGTTGCTGGGAGGCAGTGTCTCATGACAGGACATCGTGTCAGGAGCACTTGGTGGGCAGGGCCATGGCTCCTTGAAGGTTGCAGACCCAGTGACCTAGTTTCCTTCTGCCAGACCTTGCCTCCTAAAAGTGCCACTGTCAACCAATAATACTGGTGACACACTGGTGACCACACCTTTAACACAGAGGCCTCCTGGAGACATTGTGGACATGTAATACAGCAAGTGTCACACACACACACACACACACACACAATGTCTTCTTAACTTGCAATGGATATTTTCTTTTTGTTACTTATTTTTTGGGGGTAAGAGACCAAAGATTTTATTTCCTTTCACCATTAGGTTAGAGAATATAGACCTCGATTTCTGCTTTAAATTATACATAATTCTTTTGGAGATTTCTATTCAGTTTTGTAAGTATTCTTGGATTTTGTAGATTGTGATCGGATTTTGTAAATAAGTAGATTGTAATCATATAATTTTAAGTATTAAATAATATGTATTACTGAGGGGTTCTCTGCAGGTGTCAGGCGGGGAAGTGAGATTCGAAGAGATGCGAATGACAACTTGTTTCCGACGTTACTGACCTGGATCAAGGTGCCTGAAGAGCTTAGTGCCAGGAGGTCCATTGCTGGGTGTATTTACAAGACAGAACAGTCTGGGAGGGGGGTTTCCGCAGTAATACAATCCCCAATGCATAAGGAAGTGTAAAGCTCAACTCACTGTACATGTCATTTCCTCAAAGAAGATGATCCTAGAGAAAGGCTACCTGTGCTTGACGGAGAGCCTGGGGATGACTCTGGCCTGGTCTCAGCCATTCCAACAGATAGCACAGAGGTCATTTGGGCCATTGGCCACTTCTGGTGCTGGTTCTGGGAGCTTGATGTGGCCTGGCCCAACAGATAACACACATCACCAGGCTGTTACTTTCTTCTAGTCTCCAGCTTTCTGGACGAAAGAACAGGTTTGTTTGTTTGTTTTGTTTGTTTGTTTCCATTTGTCCCTTTGGAAAGACAACCCTACCTCTACATGCTTAACATTCCTGGTTTCTCTGGAGATCTTCATGCTATGCTCTGAACGTATTAATGCTTCTGCCTTTTTTACTTCAGTAACGTTGAAAGCAGCATACACATAGCGTCCAGGTATAACTGTGAATGCGTAAAAGCTTTTTTGTAAAATTCCAAAAGGTTTACTTTATTTTTGATGCATGCTTCAAAGTAAGGCTCCATACTATATAGATTTTATGTCTGAGAGACTGGAGAGATGTCTCAGTGGTTAAGAACACTAACTGGCCTTTCAGAGGTCCTAGGTTCAATTCCTGACAACTACAAGGTGGCTCACAACCATCTGTGATGGGATCCGACGCCCTCTTCTGGTGTGTCTGGCGATAGCGGCAGTGCGCTCACATACATAAAATAAATAAATAATTTTTTAAAGAAAAAAAAGCAAGACTACAGCTGGAATTGTATGTTTGAGTCAGTTCCTCCAAGACTAGAGGTTGGCACAGTATACATACATGCCGTCGCTCATGCAACCACATGATACACACAGGCAATAATAAAACTGACCAATTCATCACCCACTCTACACTCTAGACTTACAGCCTTCTCACTGTTTCTGATCTTACTAGATATGGCTTCCTCTGTCTCTGTCTCTCTGTCTCTCTCTGTCTCTCTCTCTCTCTGTCTCTCTGTCTCTCTGTCTCTCTCTGTCTCTGTCTCTCTCTCTCTCTCTCTGTCTCTCTCTCTCTCTCTCTCTCTGTCTCTCTCTCTGTTGATAAAATTCCCTTACTCTCATTTTTTGGTTGTGAACTGAGCCTTTAATGGCTGAGCCATCTCCCCAGCCCCCTTATTTTCATTTTATGATTTATTAGTTCCAGAGTCCTGATAGGTTTTATTTTACTGGATACCTTTAGAGTTGGCATATCTCCATGGCATTCTGATGCTTGCCCTTGTGATACGTCGAGCAGTGTTCTGCTTTACGGACATGTTTGCTGGCACCGGTGTATGGCACCTGTTTGCAGCATGTGATTAAACATTGCTCATCATCTTGCTCTGACTCCTTGCCCATCAAATGTGAGTCAGGGGACGATCAAAAATCTGGCCCCTAAATGAAATATCACTGAAACCACAGCCTGTGAAGAACTGGGACAAGTGTTGTTGGTCCTCGTGTGTTTTAGAATATTCTCATAGAGTCTACATTAACCCTTTCTTCATTTTCTTTACCCATGGCTGACCTCGAAGTGTGAAACTCCACTGCTAAACCTTCTAACCTTAAAGTGACTGTCCAACCAAATAGAAAACTCGATACATTGGATGATAGCGGACTCTGGTTTTAATTGTCTGATAAAACCTTCCACATCTCACTTTTCTCTCTTCCATTCCTCTTTTGTCCGTAGTAAGCAGGTGTCCCCATGTCATGTATGACGTCTGCGGTCAGCGTCATACATGAACCTATTTCTATTCCCTTCACTTGCTTCCTGATTTTCCAGCACACGGTCTTTTCTCTTCCCACACCTACACTGATTTCAGTGAGTGCAGAGAGCCTGCAGCATTGAAAAGGTCCCACATGTTACTGGCAGAGGATCCTGGCATCCTCTGTGCAGATAGGGTAAGGGTAGGGAAAGGGACTTCATTTATGCAGGAACAGCTGGGTCTGGACAAGGGGGAAGTTATGGCTCCGCCCAGCTCTGGGTTTGCTCACGTGCGTCTGGGAACTCAGCACCTCTTGCGTTCCTCAGTCAGAGTCATGGAGAAACTTTCATTTCTTAGGCTCAGAAAGGCACAAATGGTTTTCTTCTTCCCACAGTTCATCGCTCATGCTGTCAGACCTGCCATGTGCACCTTTAGAACTTGGGGAACACGTTGAGGGGTGAATCTGAGGTGTGCTCCTCGGGTGACCACCTCAGTGATCAGAGTTTGTGATGTCCTTCCGTTGAGGTACCAACGTGTCTCTTGGTGTCTCTTCTCCTTCCAGCTCATTCTAGGGATGGCTGACTTCTAAGCTCACTCATGCCAAGTATCAGCCTGAAGGCCAGAGAAGGGAAATGCCACTGAAAATCATTATTATGTGTTTGTTCAGGAGTTTTCCTCATCCAGGGCATTCAGCTCACACCCTCCCTTCCCTCTGCGGCTTCTCCCTGTATTCCTCAAAACAGTTCACCCTGGTTTTCCTTTTTAAAATTCTCAACAAGTAAATTGGCCAACTGAAAATCACTTTGATCTTCCTGGAACAAACAGGCCTACCAATTCATTTTTAACCTGTGAGCATTTCCCAAGTTTCTGCCAGTGTACTGCACTGTTGTTAGGAAGAGCGGTCCCTTATGTTACTGTCTGTCTCTGTCTGTCTGTCGGTCAGTCTGTCTGTCTGTCTTTCTCCTCACCTCCCCCTCCATCACTGTTTGTCATGTCTTTTCACTAGTAGTGTGAGAAGGCAGACAGGTGTCTGCTCCCTCAGTAAGCCATTCTGGGCTAGCACTTGGGATTCCTTGCTCTATATTATGGTTATATCTGTCCCCGCTCTAACATCATACGTTTCTCCAGGTTAAAGATGACGTGTCCTTCAGGTCCATGCTTGACTTAGTTAATCATACAGTTAAAGTGCTCGCCATTTACTTACTGTATAGTTACGAAATGAAGGAGAATGACATGGTCAGCAACCAACTATTCTCACCTTAGTTCTCCCTTCTTGTTACTATTTTGGCTTGCTTTTGTGAGTTAACTTCTCACCATGTAGCCCAGGCTGTACTCAGATCCACGAATGTGTTGGGAAGCACAGCCTGTGCCTCAGCCTGTCTAGTTTTTCAGGTGCAGGCCCTGCAGGTGTCAACTGCCATTCCTGCACCGACTGCCACCTTCAGTAGGGTAAATGGTGTTGCTTTTAACAAAGCAACGTTATCCTTAACCTCAGAGAGATACAGATATTTTATTTTATTACAGAACCTGGGACAGTCTGTGCCTCTAAAAAAAAAAAAACCCTTAAATAATAAAAATAAGTATCAACTTCTGGGATTTCTTAAAGAGATTTTTTTTAAAAGATGAAGAACTTTAATCATAGTGTCCCTGCAGACTTGGTAGTTGGTGGGGGATATATGTGGATATGTGTATCCTGCTCTGTTTCCCACCCAGCACAGACACTTACATTCCTCCTTAAAAAAGAAAAATTCACCACACAGAGAGAAATTGAAGAGAAATATACCGACACAAAACACACAAAAGCCTTACCTTTCAAAAACGATGTTCCCATTTCATCATGAGCTACCCTCTTTATGAAATAGTAGTGCAGTTCTAGTCACGAACAAGGCCCTGAAAAGAAGACAAATAGCCATTCAAGTTACAACTATTGTAATTTGATGCTGCAAAAATTAACTCATTAAAATAGTTGGAAGGCAAGTTTAAGAAATGCAGAAGACCGGGAGCTCGATGTGGAGGAATCGGCAAACACTGGCTTGGATTTAAATTTACAAGATAAACAAACAAGATCCTGGGAGTATCCTGGAAAATCAAGGACTCTAAAAGACAGTGCTATACTTCTGTTCTGCATCCCAGACAGAGGGCCAGAAAAGGGCTAATTGCATGAGGAATTAAATTGCCACCGTTCCTAGCTATGAGAGAGAAATTCCAAAGTGGCCAGCCTCTGCAACTTTCTTCCTAACTCAGAAACAAATCCTGGCTCTATGTATCTCAGAAACCACAGAGCAAATGGCTTTTGGTTTGGCAGCATTCCAGCTATGAGGGAGATTCTCACCATGATATCTATTTCATAGCCCTTATAAGAGCATCGATACTGTCAGATGTCGAGGCTCATGTGTGCAGTCCCAGCTCTTGGGGGGTTGACACAGGAGGATTAGTATAAATTCTAGGCAAGCCTGGGCTACATAGTAAATTATAAGCCAGCCTGAGTTATACAGAATAATACTTTGTTCTTAAGTAAGACTACTGACTAATAGGGCTACCATTATCTACCAAATTCCCAGCCCCCTTTAACTCTCACATTCTAGGATTTTCTTTTGTTCTTTAAGACCTTCTCATTGTTCAGTTGACAACTGTTTATCTAACTTGTTGCAAGGACAGAGAGAGTTCCCTCAGCAGAGCTCCACCAAACCCTAAACTGTTACCATCCAAGGCTTCATTCCGACTCCTCTGTGTTAGGTCATGAAGGTGGCTGACAGAGCGAGCAGAGTCACAAAATGGGCTTCAGAGCAGCCAAGGAGCCTAACTGTTCTTTCCTTTCGACTGTCCTCTGAATACAGTGTCCCTGCGTTTCCACTCCCTGGCTGGAACAAAGACACAGCTTCTCCCTCTCTCCACCCCTCTCCAGTGGGAGCTTTTCTTCCCTGTACTCATGCTCTCCACATGGTTCCTGGCCCTGCCAGCTCAGCCGTTGGGAATCAGGTAGCTCTGTCTCCAGCCCTGTTCATGAGTCAGTGAACATGTGACCAAAGTGGAGCGAACGTTCTTTAGATTCTGGTCCAATCTAACTTCTGCGGTTTCATGTCAAAGAGAGAGCCGTAGTTCTCCCTAGATATTCATGCGTGAGGCTCATGAGTGATTTTCTTCCCTCAGTAACTGAAGATGAATCCTTTCGTTTGAAGTGGCCCGAACACTAATGAGTCATGTCATTACTGTGGGATCCTTTAAGTTGGCTTTTATTTTTTTTCTCTTGGACTCAGCGAGGTAGAAATTAAGGACAACTCTCATTAGCTTTTATATTTCCTGAAGCATCTGTTCGTGGCTGCAAATTGATCCATCCTAAATATTTATTTGTCTATAAATGCCATGGAGTCAATACTTCACTTTATAGCTCTTTCTTTTGATTCCCAAACACAACGTCTCCTTTGAAAGTTCCATCAATACTATCATTTGCAATTTAAAGGCTTTGAAATATTACCCTTCCCGCTGTGTTTCTGAATACTTCCTTCATATTTAATTGGTGCAGACACTTTAGTTCCTAATTAAACTTTATTGTTTATGAGGTTGCTCTCATTAATAGACATAATGGTAGAAGAGAGAAAGAAGGGTAGAAGGAAAGAAATGGAGAGAGAGGCGAGTTCTGGCAAATTCTCTGACCTCAGATTCCACTCTTGATAGTTCTCATGACTGAATTCACAGAACAAGAGAACGGTCAGAAAGGACGGAGCAGGGCAACCACACAGCTCATGGTTTTGAGGATTTACTAGGCGCTCTGCAAGACAAGTGGTTAGCTCAGAAGCAGTGCCTGAAGCGCCTGCAAGATGAATCTCCTCATTCTGGGCTCTCTCCCCTCAGCACACACCCAGTCTCTCGCTGGTGACAAAGAGGCACACAGATTGCACATTCAATGGTTGTAAGAAAAGGGACACTCGAAGAACCCGATGGTGTCTGGTCCTGAGAAGATTTGCTGTATTGCATCGAGGTTGAAATGCCCACGAGGCTGACAAGCTTATTGCCCATTGCTGATATTAAATAGTATGGGGGCAATGTCCTTTCCTGGCCATTGTGATTGTGTCTGTGAAGTCGGTGTTCATTCCTTCCAAGCACCGGGGATTGAGCGTTGATGTCTATAACTTCCGTTTATGTGACTAATTCTAACAAACGCACAGACAAAATACATTTTAAAGCGTGACCAATTAACCAGTGAGCTTGATAACATCTCCCCTGTCCACCATTAATAGGCAATCACAGGCAGTGCCCCATCTCTGTTATCCTAGACTGCCTTTGTAGCTGGTTGAGGAAAGTAAGAGACACAGAAAACAACAAACAAAAAAACAGAAAAACCCACAACAAAACAAAACAAAAATCCCCCACCCTTCCTGCTTCAACCTGTGCTTGTTGAAACAGCCAAAAACTAACACCAGGAGCCTCGAGAGTCTTATATGTGTGCAAGCAGTATTTGTGAGTGGCCGAGCTGATTGTTTAGGTGCTAGGATTTCCAGAGCACCCAAAGGAAGCAGAATACCACCCCAAACAAAAGAAAAGGAAAGGAAAGGAAAGGAAAGGAAAGGAAAGGAAAGGAACGAAACCTATATGTAGAATCTTCATAGACAAATCAGCTACCCCACCCCGCCCTTGCCCAGAATTGACACTGCATGGCATTCAGCCAACTGCTGACAAGCATCTGACCCCTTGGGTGGTTTAGAATATTTCTGGCTGCGTTCTGGCTGGAAAATGATCACTCAGTGTTAACGCAGACCACAGTATATTCCTCTTTCCCAGGTAATCATCGATTATCTCAGGCTTTATCATTTTAAGGTAGTTTCAATAACAAACCTCGGAATTGAAAGTGGGACTATCAAAGAAGCCCGGAGACAGTTAATAATATTTACTTTCTAAGCATCTGCCGTGCACCTCACATAGCCCTGAGCCCGTGATTATTATTTTATCTCCTAGAGTTTACCGAGGCAGGTTTGACAGCTTCTCCTCCCAGCGGAAACACACTCAGAGAGACTGAGCAACTCTCCAGGTTAGGGGCAACGTCAATCATTTTGAACCAAGCTCTTGCTCAACCTAGGCCTTGACCTGGACATTACTGTCCGGTGCTGCTTCCTCTTTAATTTCTAAAGTCTGAGAAAGCAACATGAGCTGGCGTAAGGAAAGATGATTATTCACTGGCCAGACGGGTGCCCTGCATGTGAGTCTAAAGTCCATCATTTATGACATTGGAGGAGTAGGTGTGTCTTCAAGTGACAAAGAGATCTGTAATGAGAATCAACAAACTAGATACTAATACCATACAATAATTTTAGCCTGGAATAGACAACAGGAGCTGGGATGTAAGTATAGAAATGTCATTAAAATGTATGACATGGAGCACTTGTTAATGAGTGGGCATGACCGTTGGGAGGGTCGAGGGATTAGAGACCAGGGACGATTGCTGCTTTACTATGGTTTAACCATTCAGAAGTGAGTAATTTATAGTATACAACTCTTACTATTGAAGGCCGCACCAAGGGCAAGCTTCCACAAGGTCAGGGTCTGTTCCCCCCACGCTCACCGCCCCCGACTCACTGTTGTTCTTGGATGTTGGTTCCCTGTTGCTTGGCTATGCAGTTCTTTACTTCCTTCCTCTTCTCCATCAAGTATTTAGATCCAGGAGGTAGAGAGATCAGAGGCGGGGCCTGGCTCACACGGACATGGTAGGGATTCATGAGGTAACATCTTCTGAAATGTTTTAGAAGGCGAAGTGCTATCTGAGTGTCGGGAGTGATTAACTAGCAGCCGAGTTATTAGGCACCTGAACATTATGCATCTTTCCCGTATTTCAGAAAATGGATGTGCATATTTATCTGCAGCGGCACGGTTATTTGAATGATGTTCAGACACTTGAGTCTAGCCTGATCCTAATTATCTCTTCCCAGACCGGTCATGCAGCCTATTTACATAGTGTGAGTACGGCAGACACAATCACTAACCTTGTGGAGTTCTTGATGTACCTAAGAAAAGATTCACAGTCAAAATACAAGTTTCTCCCTCTTCTGGTATAGGATGGCGGGAGGTAGCAAAGCCTGGGGGCTCAGAGCAGGAAGTCTAGACCAAGCGCTGGCGATGTGACACCAGGCAGGAAATTATCTGGAAATTGGAGTCAGAGGAAGCACGCGCTCCACGGTCTGAGATGCTGAGAACAGCAGCTCCTTACATACAGGGGTTTCCGCCTACGAGTGAATGAATTAGCATTTACAGCCATCAGAAATACCAGGCCATTCGCCCCTCAAAAGGTTCGCATGCACTGCTGTGTGCTGTAACCTTCACAGCTAGGTCAGGTCAGTGGAGAATAGCTTTCATTTCTGCATTATTTGACCGATAAGGCTTTTAGCCTGCCCTTAAAGTTTCTGTTTAATTATCTTTTGAGATTATGATCTAACAACATAATTTATCCTCTTCCTTCCGTCCTTCCAGATCCTCCTCTATATGTGTCTTTGCTCTCCTTCAAATCCATGGTTTCTATTTTCATTAATTGTTGTTACACACACACACACACACACACACACACACACCTACACACACACATACACACACCCACACACACACACACACACACACACACACACACACACACACACACACACACACACACACACACACACACACAGACACACACACACACACACACACACACACACAGACACACACACAGACACACAGACACACACATACACACACATACACACACACACACAGACACACACACACACACACACACACACACACACACAGTGCAACCTGCTCAGTTTGTATATTACTCCTGTATGTTTTCAGGGTTGACCATTGAGTGTTGGATAGCCATTCGGTGTATTCTTCCTTGGAGAAGACACTTTCTCCCACTCTCAGAACTCTTTAGCCATCTGTAGTCCTTTGTGTAGGGTTGAGGACTCCTGGGCTTTCCCCCCTCCACTTTAGCATCAACTGGTGTCGTCCTTGTTCAGTTCATGCTCAGACCATCATGTTGTGAGACTTGATGGGTATAAAACTTCTGATGTTGTGTCTCCTAGGAACACTTTCTCTTCCTTTAGCATCTCTTTGAGCCTGCTGTACAGAGAAGAGCTTAGTGTCCTCATGCCTGGCCAATCATAGTGTATAGAACCGGAAGATAAATATGTAAACCAGCAGACCCTGAAGTCTCCTGAAGATAGGATGAAAAGCTAAGGCCACAACACCCTGCCTCTGGCTTCCTGGCCCTAGAAGAGCGAGACTGGAGCTGGCAGAGATGAGCTTTGATGAGTGAAGAAAAGTATAGTTGTAGCCCAAAACAATGATGCTTGCCAGAGATGAGCTGAGGCGAACGATGAAGAGAGATATGGGCTCTGGGGCCTTTAACTCATTCCAGGCATTTGGGCCTTAGACCCATGCTTTGATCTGCTCACAAAGCCCAACATCCCTTTCAGGTAGGAGGGCCAGTCTGCTCACATAGCCCAACATCCCTTTCAGGTAGGAGGGCCAGTCTGCTCACATAGCCCAACATCCCTTTCAGGTAGGAGGGCCAGTAAACACATTTCTTTTGCTTTCCTTAAAAGAATTTGCACTAGGTTTCTCACCGATGCTGCCCGAAACCTTATTAAGACCAACACGCTGATTTACTCATTTTCTGGACAAGGGAATTGAGGACCACAGGCGTTAAGTGCCTGCTCGAGGTAATGTCGGCAGAGATGTGCAGGACTGGAAATGCATACCCTATTTAATGACCCCCAAATCTACATTCTCCTTAAAAGAACAAGGCTTCGGAACCACAAGAGGGGGGATAGATATTAATCCAGGGGAAGAAAAGTCACAGGGTACCATTCTGGCTATTTATGTAGCCCATTCATTTACTGGTTCATTGACTATTTCTCCAGGTAATGAGAAAAAATATAAGGCAGTTGCAGGAAGGCGAGTGTTCCTCTGGAGCCAGCAGCTCTAAAGAGTGGGCATCTGCTCTGAAGGGGAACAATGTCACCAAGCCACCCTGTGTCTTGGGGGGGGGCAATGTATGCAGAACATGTGTCCCACTCGAGCCTCTTAGAAAATTGATTAAGCGTCTTGGCCCTTCCTCAGGAGGCAAGGTTTCCTTTTTATCAGCATGTGTAAACATGGAATGACTTTTGAATGCAAATGCGGGTGACATTTTATTGTTCTGTCAGATTTAAAAGCTGCCCAGAGCAAGGTGGCTGTGATTCAGTAAACATGGATGGGTGCTGCCCTGGGGATCTGTCACCTCTGTGCACTGCTGATGGCTGGGGACATGTGCTCTGCAGTAGCATGTTTGCTGACATGGGACCGGGCTGGGCAAAGCTGCAGCATGAGCTTCTGGCCACCCAGAAATAGCCTGTGCCAGCCAGATGCAGAATTCCAGCAAGGTCATTTGAGGAGTAATTTCCATTTTGTGTGCTTTTTTTTTCCCCCTCATTGACTGTAAGAGAATGTGATCTGCCTCATTACAGTGTGATTCCAGGTGCAGAACACAATAATGACCTTTATGCCCAAGACTGAAGTTCACCAAATTGATAAGGTGGACTCAGTTCAGCAAAGAGAGGGCACCCTTAGCTGGAGGTGGAAACCACGTTAACTTCCTAGCACAGAGGTCAAAGGTCAAGGTGAGGGTGCTGGCTTCAGGCAATCCTGGACTGAGCTGCGAGCTGCCCGGCAGCTTTGAAGCTGTCTGCTCTCCCTGAGAACAGCAGAGTCATGTCGGGGCATGCACAGGTAAGGGATATCATTGTCAAGATGGAGGACGAGTAAGCCAGCAGCCAATCCCCACTCCTCAGTGACAAGCTGGAGTGAAATCTGACCTCTCCAGACAGACAGACTGTGTTGACATCACCTCTGACTCCGTTTACATAGCTTTTTACTCTGCTTCACATCCGCAGTGATTTGAAGATGAAATGGTGGCCGTAGACTCATGTGTTTATTAAGCAATTGGTCTCCAGACACTGGAGCTGTTTTGGAAGATCATAGCAGCTTTGGAAGGTGGAGCCTTGCAGGAGGAAGTGGGTCACTGGGGTGGGCCTTGAGAGTTTGTCATACTGCATCTTCTTGTTCCTTCTTGGCTGTTGATCCAGTACGGGTCACATGCTGCCACGTACAGCCACTCATGCCATTACAGACATTATCTCGTCATATATACAAATACACAGATACACAGACAGACAGACACATAGACTGACTGACAGACACACATACACACACACACACACACACACGTCTTCCTCTGCTTTGCTTTGTTTAGTGATAGGTCTTGTGTAGCCCAGGTTGGCCTCAAATTCACTATGTAGCTGAAGATGACCCTGAACCTTTAGTCCTTCCTCCTGGTTTAACCAACCAAGTGTCAGGATTATAGATAGGGGTTGCAATGATGAACCTACTGGGTGCTGGGAATGGGCCTCAGGGCTTCCTGCATTCTACCAACAGAGCTAGATCCCCAATCCTACACCAGTAGAATACCTGGTCTCAGATTCTACTGATGGCGTTAAAGTTCCAACACTCTCCTCTCGTGGATTCTGCCGTTTTAGTGCTTAAGCAGGAAGTCAGGGGTGTTCTTCAGAACGGCAAGCCTCAGCGTTCTGTTTTCTCCATGCAGGGCAGGTCTCCCTCCCACACCGTCTGGTATTGAAAGTGCCCAACCAAGCAAGCCATGACTTTCAAGCGGAGGCCGTAACAGTTTTGACCACAGTTATGCTAAAGCAGTCTTCTACAAATGGCTCCAAATGTTGAGTAATCCCAACAAAATGTTGTCAGAGGTACTTGTCCCAGCCCTGGCACTCATTCCCTTTGCTGCGTAGACAGTTGAACTCCAAGCCCATTGCTCCATCTCCCCTAGAAACTATAGAAGCCCAAACCTAGCATAAAATGGGGGTGGGGGTGGGTGAGAAGGAACAGTCAAAAACCTGATTAACTGAAAGCTTGTAAATAAAATAGACCACCAGAATGTAATGTACTTGGCCAAAGGGAACATGGATTTGAGGGGCTGAGACAAAGGCACTAAGTGATTAAGTGGTTTGTCTGTGTCCCTGAAGCATGGCTCTGACCTTGGGTTTGTGGGATGGAAGGAGGGCCTTCTGGGCATGCTTACAGAGCTGCGTTTCCAGTTTCTCTCCCAGACAAGGACAAAGACTCTTGAATATTCACGTGCCGGTAGAGGACTACCTCTCTGTGGACTCTGCCATGTCTTCAGATCCCCGGGGACTCTGTTCATTAGGATGTGGTCGCAGAGGTGGCACGGGTTAATTTCATATTTATCGTGAGATCTTCGATGATTTCCCTGGAAGATATTTAATTTCCACTGGGCATAATGACTTGCAGCTGTTGGACTGTGCTGTGTACCAGTGGTGAGCTCTCCTCTTTGGAGATTCATGCAAGTCATTATTTAAAAATAGAGATCCGGGAGTTACAGCTGGCTAATTAATCTACCACTAAGGACAGCTGAGCCAGTGACCCAGTTAACCGCTTCCAGGAGCTACTGGTGGGTGTGCGGAAGCAAACTTTCAAACGCCCTTTACCGAGGACCGATGGGACACGGCCCCGTGGCATTGCTGGAGCCTCCTCAGGGAGCAAGGCTGCATTAATCAGCTTCCCGTTGCCATCATGGAATACCTGAGACTGGGTCGTTTGAAAGGGAGGGCCTCTCTTTAGCTTGTAGCTCTGAGACTTGGAACTGCAAGACAAGGCGTTGGCGTCATGCGTGTTTTCCAACTATGCTACAACAGGGTGGAAGGTAACTTTACCTTCTCTGCGAGTGGACACCACATACACATGACCTCATGGCTCCTGGGTCCTCCTTCCTGAGGAGATTCACCTCATTCTCTCATTCCTTGGCCCGGACACCTGTTCAGGGAAAGCAGTTAAGGGGTTCGCTGCCTCAACCCCAGATCCCTGCCTGGGTCGCATCCCTCTATACGCAGTTTCTCCCCCTTATCCCTCAGCCCTGTCACCCTGTCCTCATATACATTGTCTTTCCCAGTCTTCTGTTAGCCAAAATGTGGCCTGATCACGCTGTATTCATCTACTCTACTGAATACTCGCTGTATTCAACTACTCTAGACCCTGCCCCCTCCCCCCCCCGATTTAATGGAAGAAAGTTGGACAAAACCAGACCACAGTGCTTTCATGGTCGGTCTTAGGGCTTGGATCTGTGTGGGGGACAGCTAGGGCGTTCGCCGTGTTTATTGCCGTTCACTCGCCCTACCCACTCAGTCGGACATTCTGTTCTGTATGTGCCTTTGTTGGAATGCCAAGGGCTGAACTTGGGACTTCCCTTTTGTGCTTCGTGTGCGTCTCACTGCGGTCCTCCTTGCCCCAGTTTTGTGCTGTCTGCACGTGTATTTTAGTTGAGTGAATGATGCTGAACTCCCATTGTCTCCACACATCCTATGGAAGGCGCTTTATACCTCTGCTGTCTCCCTAGCATACACACTCAGGTCTCTTACACTCAGATCCTCTCAATATTAGTCCAGCCATCGTGTGCCTCTATAGCCGTGCCAGAATATGTTTAGTGAGAAAGTCCAAGAGAATGGTGACGGACTCTGGCGATGGCCTCTGTACAGTCTCAGAACGTTAGAGCAGTGTGTGCGTGTGTGTGTGTGTGTGTGTGTGTGTGTGTGTGTGTGTGTGTGTGTGTGTGTCTGAGACAGGCCAAAAGACCCACATGAAGTTTATTTACCAACAAAGCCAGTCTGCTCAGTAGAAATACTCACTTTTGAGGACAGAGTCCTGATCATCGCTCAAGGCTATACCTCCTAGTACTGTTACAGTGGCAATTAAATTCGTAGTTCTGAGACTACCATGGTTTTTAGAGGGAGCATTCAAACTAAAATAACACCTCCCATCCCTTGCCATCTGCTTGGTATTCATTAACCACACATCTGGGCTTGTGATCTCGAGTGCGCGGTGTTTTAGACTTTACTCTGAACCCGTGGTCTTCCTCTGTATTTTATGATCTCTCAGATCAAGGGCCATTCCTAATGTTCTTCCTTCCCCTTAACTTCACCCATCACCTCCACAGACCGTCTTTGAAGCTCTCTAGGTAATTGGTGCTCAATGAATCTCTAATTATCTTGTGACTTGAATTGTATAACTGTACAAGAATAGGCATTCGTGTTCATAACCGTATCTCTTCGTCTGAGACAGTGTCTGTAGTTTCGGAGGTAGTCATGGAGTAGATTTGAAGTGAATGGGGTTTCCCTTCACATAAGGAATGGACCCAGGAATATTTGAGGTCAGGATGGCTATGTTCTGTTTCCACCACTGAGGCATATGACACTGTGTAAGTCCTCTCAGTCCCGGGTCCACCGAATGACCTATCAAATTCTCACTCTCTCTAACATCCTAAGACTGCGACTTTATCAGCAATCTTTCCTAACAAAGCAAGGCCATCTCCAGCACGAAATTACAGACAGAGTCACCAGCCTCAGAAGTGAGCATGCGAAAGGCAGCGTCACGTGAAGGTGACCGTGTGTCCTATGGCTCTGGTCTTAGGCCCTTAGCAAGGTTGAGAGAGCAAAACAAATGGCTCCCTGGAAAGTGCTCAGGGAAGTGTGTGGCAAACGGTAAGTGGCGTGTGCATGTTTGCCGTTGGTTTTTATAAATGGAGGGAGGTCTGTGAGCCTTGAGATGACCTGCTGTCTGGCATTCAGAAGATTGATCATCATGGCCGCGTGTGAAGTAGGGTTCCAGGAACGCCAGCGTCATTGTTAAAATGAGGTGTTTTTTACAAGGTAGTCATCTCCAGCCACAATATGATTTCTTTCAGGGCCAGACAGTTTTCTCTCTGGAAATTGACAAGGACTAATTTTTATTACTTTGACAAGGTGAAGCAAAGGAAACAATCAATATTGTCTTTCAAGACCACATAGCTGCCGAGAAGCGTGCTGAGATCAGAATCCCAAATTTGCTATCTACCAAACATGGCCGGTTTTCTACAGAGCAACCACATAGACATGGAGGTAGAGCTGTAATGTGCGGATATCGTAGGCAGATACTGTTCCCTCTTGGGTAGGGAAGTACGAAGGAATCTAATTTGGTTTCTCTTATCCTAAGGGAAGTGAGTCCGTGAATGGGGACCAATTGTGCTTAAGAATCCTGAACAGCACTTAAGCCATGGGCTTTCTTGTTGCTCTATGGCTTCCTTTTTTTCAACGTCAAAAGACAGCAGTGTTTATCTTGAAAAAGATTATGTGGGATTGATAAGGGCTGCAGATTTTATAACAGCTACATTTGCTGCGTGAACAAAACAAACAAAAAAAATAGCATTTGATAGCCATTGTTCCACTTGGCAGAAGACGTCTTAATCAAGATTCAGTCCAGTTTATTTGTCTTCCGGTCCCAGGCGCTGTGGGAGCCGCAGCTTACCGTGCAGACATGGCCAAGGCCAAGAACCACACCACACACAACCAGTCCCGCAAATGGCACAGAAATGGCATCAAGAAACCCTGGTCACAAAGATTTGAATCTCTTAAGGGGGTTGACCCCAAGTTTCTGAGGAACATGCGCTTTACCAAGAAGCACAATAAGAAAGGCCTGAGGAAGATGCAGGCCAACACTGCCAAGGCAGTGAGTGCACGAGCAGAGGCCATCAAGGCCCTTGTGGAGTCTCAGGCCATCAAGCCCAAGATGCCAAAGGGCTCCAGCTGCAAACTCAGCCGTCTGGCTTTCATCGTTCACCCCAAGCTTGGGAAGAAGCTACATGGCCAAGGGTCGTAGGCTCTGCCAACCAAAGCCCCAGTCTCAAACCAAGGCAGAGGCCACAGCTCCAGCCCAGGCTCCCAAGGGTGCCAGGAAAAGGTGTCTGCCATTGTTAAGACAGACAGACTGCTGTGACACACCCACCTACACACTATTTGCAGATGACCTGTGTCCTATGCTGTTTTTACAAATAAACTTGAGACAAGGAGAAAAAAAAAAAGATTCGGTCCAGTTTAATGTTTACACTCAAAATCCGAGTTGTGAATTCATCCGCCAACTTAAAAGCTAACCCCCAAAAAGTCTTATAAAAATACAAACTGAGAGCTCGCAAGTCCGCTGAGGCTAGAAATGTATGCTACAGGAAATTACATCGTTTAAAAGCAGCTTGAGAATCACAAGTCCCATACACATAAATAAAAACCAAAAGAGCATGCCAGGAGGTGTTCTGTACCCTCAGAGATTCACAAAGGAACAACAAGAAGGATGTTTGCCCTGAGGATTTCATACATATGCTAGGGAGACAGACGCATAAACAGAGGTCTTCAGCGTAGTCGTGTAGTCGCTACTGCGGTAGGAAGAGGTGGTGTGCCCAGGTGCTTGGAAGCGCAGGGCCGAGTGCCTGACCAAGCTTTCAAGGTATTGAGAAAAGCTCAGGGAGGAGAGAGATGAGTGTCAGAGGGGGATTGGCATGAATACCGTGGGGTTGTCTGAGTTGCAGTGTGAATGTACTGGGACTTAGAACACGAAGCAGAGGAAACTGAGAGGCCAGATTTGGAGGTGTGGGGGAGTATGATGGCGTTGGAATTCTCTGAAGCAGGGACCGCAGGTTGTGGATTAAGTAGTCAGGCATTTCTGTGGTCCAGGCAAAGAGCCTCAACTGAGGCAGGAGTAGATGAGTGAACTAGAGATAAATGACTTGAAAAGAACCTAAGAAAGGCCAGTGTGGCGAATGACGGCACAGGGAAGGGGTGTCCCTCCAGTTTATAGTTGACTAATTGAACAATGTGCATTGTAAAATGTGCATAAGATACACAGGCATGCAGACAAAGAGCATGATGACTCTCATTGTGTTTATTTAAGCTCCTGTCTGACACTTGAGCAGAAGTATCCAACAGTAACTGGAAGTAATACTAGGAACTGCAAGCAACAGGCAGGGCTGAGGAGGAAATTCTGATCTGTAAAGCAGAGGCCTGGAAGTAAGAGTTAAAACTCTGAGAGGAGAAACAGAAGATGGACCCAGGGACCCAGCTCTGGAGAGTACACTGAAACGAGAGCCACAGGTGCATTCTGGGAGGAAGCGATCAGAGAAGCATCATTCACACAGGTCTGTCTGCGGTGGTGTCTGTGCGGTTGTGGAGAGCATGAACAGAGTCCTTCCTCGTGGAGAACCTCAGATGGGAGGAAGGAGCCCAGCAGATAGGACAGTGGTTTGAGGGATTTCAGGATCTTGAGTGGGCTACTCAAAGAGGAGAGAAAGTCTGGAGGCTAGGAAAGAGCCACCAGTACGTCAACACAGAAATGTAGATGAAAGAGAGAAAAATGATGCATTATACTCCCAGAGGAACCTCAGGGATGGAAGGATGGGATTCAGAAGAAAGGATGTCCCAGAGCAGGAGGGACTTAAATCTTTTATACCTATGAGGCTGAGAGGGTGAGAAGTCAGGAATCAATAAACATCGAGAGGAGGGACAGAAAAGGTCGGTCCTACCCTGTGACTTCAAGCCAGAGGACATCAGCACTGACCCATTCCTCCAGCACTGGCTACAAGATTGCACAGGTGTTTTCCACTGGGAGAGGCACCTCCCCTCTCCTCCTGGGTTCCCCTTTATTTCCTCACACTGCTGAATTGCTTCTCAGAGCCCCTGCCTCAAGCATCTGGTCCTTTCTCTAGCCTGCATGCCAAAGCTGTGGTCCAGAAGGGCTGGATATCCTGCTGCAGCAGCCTTCTCCTTAAGGCATCATCTGTTGTCTTCATCCGAGCATGTTCTAAGTTATTCCACATTAGACTGTGGAGGTCTGCGGTCTAAGTAACTGCTCAGCCTGTATTGGGGATGTCTATGTACCCTTTCCCTGGCCATTGTGGCTTGTAAAACCTTCCCTTACCACACACAGCCAGGTCTGTCATCCTCCACCCCATAAACAGATGTCCTCAGCCCTAGCCATATGTAACCCTTCACTTTTGTAGCCGTATGGCTGAATAGATTATCAGGCCACTAAATACGATTACAGGCAGGTAAATGGCTCTGAATCTCTACTGCCATCCAGGATGGGGGAAGCACCACAGTGTGTCTGTGCCAGGGCACAGTTCAGGAAACACTACCTTGGGAGATCTCAAGTTTTCCACTAAGGAATAGGGGTCCTAACCATGTGTTTTGTCATAACAGAAACTTAGGAAAAAATATTTCAAAACACTTTATCTTAGGGTCTTACTGCTGTGAACAGACACCATGATCAATGCAAGTCTTAGAAAGGACAACATTTAATTGGGGCTGGCTTACAGGTTCAGAAGTTCAGTCCATTATCATCAAGGCAGGAGCATGGCAGCATCCAGGCAGGCATGGTGCAGGAGGAGCTGAGTTCTACATCTTCACCCGAAGGAAGCCAGAAACAGACTGAGCATCCTCAGGCAGCTAGGAGGAGGGTCTCCAAGCCCACCCCACAGTGACACACTTCCTCCAACAAGGCCACCCCTTCTAATAGTGCCACTTCCTGGGCCAAAGCATATGCAAACCATCACATTCCACTCCCTGGCCGCCGTAGGCTTGTTCAAACACATGAGTCTATGGAGGCCATACCTAAACACAGCATGCATTTAGTCCAACTTCCAAAGTCCCCATAGTCTATAGCAGTATCAATAATGTTAAAAGTCTAAAGTTCAAAGTCTCTTCTGACATCCATCCAATCACTTAACTGTAATCCTGGAATTAAGACAGGCAACCAGCTGGGCAAACTTCACACTCCGCCGTCTCCACGTCTGATGTCAAAGCGGTCTGCAGATCTTCAACTCCTTTTTCATCTTTATTGACTGCAACAAGCTTCCTTCTCCTGAGCTGGCTCCACTCCCTGTTAGCAGCTTTCCTCAGCAGATATCCCTTTAACATCCTTGGGTCTCCAAGGCAGCTTCAATGTTACAGTTTGTTTCAGTGTCTGGGATCCACACACGGTCCTCCAAAGCGCTGGCTTTACTTCTCCAGCTCTGCCCTCTGTAGCAGTTTAACTTCAGGTTGATCCACACTCCACTGTTGCTGTTGTTCTTGGTGATCATCCCATGGTACTGGTGTCTCCAATACACTGAGGTCTTCCGTCGGAGCTAGGCTTCACCAATAGCCTCTCATAGGCTCTCTTCATGTGCCGAGCCTCAAATCCTTTGCGTGACCGTCACCAATGGCTTCCCAAGGCCTCTCACACACTACTCTGGAATATCAGGCTTAATGGCTATGTACTAATTACTACTGCAAAAACAGAAGTAAAGACATAGGCCATTTTCCCCCTAACAGACAAACATGGTTTCCCACTGTGCTCAAGTCTCCAGACTGACAGAAGGAGCAATCCCTAGAGAAGGTCCTGGCCTTGCACTTACATATGGACACCGTCATCCTGGCATCTTCAGTATTCTCCGTATTCTAATTTGCCTTCTGTTGCTGTGATAAAGCACCAAGCAGCCAAACTTGGGGGAGAAAGGATTTATTTGGCTTACATTTCTACATCACAAGCCAGGGTAGGAGTTCAAGGCAGGAATGGAAGCACGGGCCATGGAAGACCACTTTTTATTAGCTTGCTTTCCATAGCTTGCTTTAGCTACTTTTTTATACAACCCAGATCCACTCACTGCCTGGGGTGGCAGTGCCCACAGTGGGCTGGGCCCTCCTCCATTAACTAACAAGAAAGAAAATGTTCCACATCCATGCCAGTCTAATGAAAGTGAGCCTCAGTCGAGTTTCCCTCTTCTTGGGTGTCTTTAGTTTGTGTCAAATTGACAATAACTAACTAACATGACCAGGCTGGTTGGTAGGACAGGCTGGGAGGACAGGCTAGGCACTGTGTCCTGTCCAGTGTGGAACTAGAACATACAGCATTATGCTCTCGGAGGCAAGCCAATGTCTGCCTACATTGTCACATCCAATCTGTGAGCCGTCCCAGAAGACTGTTGTCAGGTTGTGTGACTGTGAGTTTGAAGAGCTGAGATTCTTTGCTAACATACAGCAAGTGCACAATTACGGACTCTGCTATGAAATGATTACTTCCACTATGGATGTCCTAATTTAGAGAGTTGCCGGGTTTAGCCAGTAGCAGGCAGAAGCTGGGGCTACTGCGTCTTCTAACTTGAGCTGTACAAATATGAAACACATCTCCCTTGTCTGGAACACACACACACACACACACACACACACACACACACACACACACACACACACACGCTGTGCACCCACTTTTCTCTAATGGTTAGTGTCTACTCTCAGTATTCAATTGAAGTGATCAGCTGTTTTGAGTCATCAGGTCCCTAAGAACAGAGTGTGCTCACCCTCATTGGCCCCCACAGGAATGCAGTTAATCCTTTCCTAATAATACCCACTTAGTAGATAGGCAGGTTACACATGAGAAGTGCGGTGATAAGCTACCTCCTGTTTGCTCACTCATTAGGGACCTCGGTCCCCGATATTAATGGAACGCCACAATCCAATTAGAGAGCTGGTTGCAGGTGGCAGTGCTGCCACAGGAGGCGCAGATGCCTGTTGGGAAATGCCGCCACCATCTGGGCCCCGCCCCTACCCTCCTTTCCACTGCTTCCACTGTGATGCCCCAGTCTTCCTTTCCGTGGGCATGTCTGGAATGCTGCCATTTTCCAAGTGCCGATAATGTGGCAATCAGCTTGCCGCTCTACAGAGCAACTCATCCCTGGAAAAGTTGGTAATGATTTCAGAAGTTCTTTTGAGTTTTTAATCACAACACAGAGGAAATGACCCATTTGCGTGTGATTGTGACAGAGAAGAAAAGCGATTTCGGATCACTGGAGAACATTTGACAGCTGCAGAAGCCTCCAGTTAAGTGCAGGCTGCGTTGTTTCGACAGGAGTGCCTGTCTTGGACAGCCACTTACTCAGAGAAGGTCAGGATCAGGAACATCTGAACCTCAATAAATAATTCGATGTAATAGCTCAAGTACAGTGCTGCGAGATGCTCCTGGGGCCGTGCCTCTGATGGGCTGGCCTGGCCTTTGTTTTTCTAACTGTGATGAACTCAGATGCCATAGAGCCAAGTAGAATGTGGGCTCAGGTTTACTTCTAATGATTTTTCTCTTTATAACTTAGAATCAAGTCAGACACTAACACGCTGCCAGGTCCTCCCAGAACGCAAAGCTCCCGTTTGAGGTAGACACTGTGTAGCTCAATTCTCCCACTTGTCTGGCATTCAGTCATGAGTTCCAGAGTCATGACTAGAGCCTGGGTCTCATAAGAGCTAGAGCTAGAGTTAGACCAAAGAAACTGATCCATCCCGGAGAGCAGGGTATCCCTGAAAGGCCATCTGCATAGCCCTCCTGATCACACCCAGGGTACACACGAATGTGTGTTTTTTCAAATACAAAGCAGCCATTCCCAGACCTTTCAGTCCTAGGGACCAGGACACAAAAGTTCTTTCTGATCAGTGTCTTAAAAGGTTGATGACACTATGTGCATGTTTGCGGCTCTGATCATGCACTCACTGGATTTATTAATCCATCTATATGCTTGGAGAATGTGATGAAGCAAAACTATAGAGAACCCATGCCCTTAGAGATTGTAGCTTCTAAAAGGGGAGATAGAGGCAGTAATTACCTATCAACTGTTAATTAATCTATATGCCAACATATGTGTGTAGCTGTATGCCTGTGTTATGTGCAGGCACATGTACTTGTGTGCTTCTGTGTGCACATGTGTATATGTGTGCATGAGTGTATGATTGTGTGCATGTATGTGTGTATGTGTGCATATGTGTGTACAAATATGTATAAATATGTGTACAAATGTATACACATGTATTATGCATGTCTATATGTGCATATGTGTATGTGTATATGAGCATGTGTATGCATATGTATGTACATGCATATGTGCTTGTGTGTGCATGCACATATGTGTTTGTGTGTGTACATGTGTGTATGTTGTGTGCATATGTGTGTATCTGCGTGTGTGTGAATGTGTATATATGTATGTACAAATGTGTGTGCATGCATGTATGTGTGCATGTCTGTATTGCATGTGTGTATACATATGTATGTACATGCATATATACTTATGTGTGCATGTATATGTGTGCATGTATGTGTACATGTGTGCATGTATGTGTACATGTGTGCATGTATGTGTGCATGTGTATGTATGTGCATGTGTGTATGCATGTGTGTGAGTATGTGTGCATGCATGTGGCATGTGTTTGCATGATGTATTTTTATGTCTGTGCCATATAGTGGTAGGTGCTCTGATGGAGACAAACTTGGCTGTTAGTAAGCACTTGACATGTTAATTGAGGATGCCACAGAGTGTTAGGGAAATCATCCCTTTACAGTTTATGCTTGCATTTGATGAACCTGAGATTGCAGCACCTTTCAGGCCACCATAAGGACTCTGAATTTCATCATAAGAGTAATAGAATGTCATTAAACAATTCTAAGCAGAATTGGTATTTTGAAAGGTTTCTCTGGATGCTACTGAGGAGTGGTTTGACAGGAAGCAAAGGTAGAAGGGGAGGGAGCGTTGGGATGGGACACGGATGGCCTAGATGTGACAAGGTTTTGCCTGGTGCCATGAACTAGTTTAATTTGAAGCCTATTTTGCAATTCAGATTTCTTCACCCACCCATGGATGAGGGGATCGAGGAAAAGCTTATCAAAGATGATTTTTACGTTTGGGGCCAGATAAAGTTGCCACATAAAATATGTGCATGAGAGAGACATAAGTCAGGAGGATACGGGACATTGGAAGCATGAGGGAGTGTTTTGCTGCTGGATATACATGTAGCATACATGCTATATACATAATCAGTATACATATGTCTACATAAGTCTTTTAAGCCATACATGGAGATACATTTTCATGGTGTCCCACATTATGGAACTTGTAACATTCAAAGCACAGTCTACAGTGGGCCGGCTGACCAGCTGGGAAGGAGCCACAAAGGAGAAAGAACAGTGTGTCAGCCCTCTTAAGTGAGTAGCATGGAGTCCTTTCTCTTGTGTCTTTATTGTGCTACAGACCCTGGGGTTTCTGCAAACACCACAGGCAGGGATGTCCTTCTTCAGAAACACAAAACCTTGTCTACACCCACTCAGACTTGAAGTTAAGGTACGCCTGTAGTTTCTGATTTACTTTTTTATATATGCAAGTACACTGTCTTCAGTCACACCAGAAGAAGGCATCGGATCCCATTACAGATGGTTGTGAGCCACCATGTGTTTTCTGGGAATTGAGCTCAGGACCTCTGGAAGAGCAGTCAGTGCTCTTAACCGCTGAGCCATCTCTCCAGCCCCCACCTGTAGTTTCTGAATTGACAAAAGCCCGAGTTCCACAGTCCCTCTTTGGACACCAGATCCCTCCTATCCTACAGGCAATTACATCCCTAAGGTACACGGCCACGTCACACAGTGGGGCCCAGTCACTGTGTGAAGCAACTCCAGAAGATACAAGGGCATCCCTTCTTCCTGTCCACCCTGGGGTAGGCACTGCTGCAGCCTTCTCGTCTACTGAACTGACAGGTTTCTGAACTCTGCACCACCGTCCACGGCAGGCCAGATCAGTCAGCTTCGGTGTGAGCGATGACATTCCTTATGGTGCTGAACAGTAATGGTGACAATAGCTATCAGTCTCATTACCGCGCTTGCAGCTGGGACGAGCAATGACATTCTTAGTGCTTGCAGCACGAACTTCACTTCCTGTTGCTTTCAGCTCACACAAACCTTAACCATAAATTAGAAATCGGCAACATTTTGCAGGTAGGGAAACTCGAAGTTGAAATTTCAATATCCTTGGTTTCTGTTTCCTTTTTTCCTCCCATCCTTTTGTGGGCATTCAGATTTGCATGCATATATATTTTACGAGTGCCTGTGTGCGGACTCAATTTTATGTCAATTACTCTCCCCCCTTATTTATTGAGGCTGATGACTCAGTCAAACCCCAAACTCCACTGTGGTGATTCTGGTTGGCCAGCTTGCTCTGGGGAACCTTCTGAGGCTGTAATCTCGGCCAGACAGCTTGGATGCCATTTCCACAGTGGTTTCTTTTTGGATCTGAACTCCCGCCGTCCTTTCCTCCCGAACCCCATTTCACTACGTCTATGTGTTGTATCTTAATCCCCTCTCATAATCCACCATAGGAGACATTTACTCCCGAAGACTATGGCTTTGCCCTTTCTCTATTTGTAACTCCGGTACCTGGCAGTCGAGTTTATTAAATACTCAATGATGGAAGCCCTCATGCCTTCCTCGGTAAGAGAACTTGGGAAAGGCGTGCACAGTGTCTTAAATGATTGGGGCTTGTATAGGACCTGATGCAATACTCAAGGGGTGTTTACAAGACCGGGCATCAGGGTTTCAGCTGGCCAAAGACCCCTGGTAAAGTAAGTTTCCCAGCGACAGTGACAAGGTGAGTGGCAGGATTGCAGAGAGGATCAGGAAGTTCCACCCCATGCATCCTTACTGCCCTGTGGACCCGACTCTTAGAAGGAAGGAGCTGCCGTCTTTTGGAGTTCACTGTTGACTCCAGTTTGGAAGTAACTGTAAGCACACTGGCCAGACGTAACATGTAAATGGCCGTTGAGGTTTGTGGCATAGGAGCAGGGAATAATAACTTCATGAACACTTGGAAGAGGCCAGGCAGAGAACACACCTGTGCAAAGAGTCCAAACACTGCTTCTCTGGGAAGCAGACTCTAGCTTCCCTGCCAAAGTAGGCACAGGAGGCCCGAGATGTGCAGATTAAACCCACGGAGACTGGAAGGCTGCCTGGGCAGAAGGACACACGATAATGACTCCTATGTGGGCAGCCTTGCCAAGCGCCACCTGTCACCCGTGCTACGCCTGGCCTCATGGCTTGCAGAGCTCCTGCAATCTGGAGGAGCTGCAGACAGTAGTAACACCAGTGGATGGACTCAGGAGCGTGAGCCCTACAGGTTAGCTGCAGAGAGCTAACGGGAAGAGAAAAGAGCCAGGTCCGTCTTAAAACAGCTGAGAGGAAACTTGCAGAATACCCAAAAATGAAGATTTTTTTTCAGGTGGAAAGTGGATGCGTTCCTCCAAAGGCATGGGCCGCTTGCCTGACATGGCACTCAGCCTATCCAGGTGCTTGGTAAACACCATCTTATAAAAACACCTCCATTTGCCAAAAGGCATAGAATCTGGGAAGCCGACCAACCACACACACACACACACACACACACACACACACACACACACACACACACCCATCAGCCAGCCCTTTGCGTGGCGCCCAGTAAGGACAGGATTAAAGGGACTGGATACTGGATTTGTGTTGTTCAGGTCAGACTCCTCAGCCGCAGTGAGGTCGCCTCTTCCCATTCATACACACAGAGAACTTAATAGAAACCTTTTCAGTCCAGGATTGCCTGGGGCATGCTTGGCTACGCTCTGGTTAAATCCTACCAGGGCAATTTACTTTATGTCAAAGAGAAAAAGACAAGAATTCACCACCACACCCAACCCAGGCTGCTACCTGGGAGCGGGTGCGGGAGGCCGTGGCTTTAGACGGAGGGAGGCTCCACTTTCAGATTAGCCATGGTATCTAAGTCATGAGTCAGGCTAATTGCCTTAGAGTGGTGAGCTCTCTCTGCAGATCATTAGCTGCAGGTTCTCACCACCACCGAGGGGTCTGGATCCAGCCTCCCAGCTTGTCTGGGTTAACAAAGGAGAGAAAACCATACTGCTAGTGTCTTAGGCTGGTCAATGTCAGTTCATCACATGACTAGAATGAAATGCAAAGTCAAGCTTTGGATGCAGACACCGTAGCACAGTGGTGTGTCAGACGCCATGACTCAGCAGAATCCCAGCTTAGCCCATCTATGACTGTGTCCCTCTCTGCCACTGGCTGATGTCTCCAGGTCTTCCTCCAAGTCTCTGCCTTTTCACTTAAGAAAGGAACATCATCCACAGAGTCACTCCTTTGTGTCTGGTGTTTGGGAAGCCCTAATTAGCTTTCCAACTTCCTTAGTACAGGACAACAAAGGACAAGGAATTTAAATACCTTCTGGGCTTGTTCCCCCAGGGTACTGGTACAGGGGGATTATGGACCTGCAAAATATGATGTCAGATGAACATCCTTAGGTCATGAGTAGCATGCCCTTCTGGGGGTTTGAGGGTTCTAGCCCTTTCTATCTCTCTGCTTCCTACTTTACGATGTATGCAGTTCACTCCTGGAAGGGCCACCACATCTTGAGATGAAATATAAGCTGACATGAACCTTTTTCTCCTTATACATGGGTTGCTCCAGGTATTTTGTTATAGCTATGCAGTGCTAACTAATATACTAGCTTTATCCTAATGGGTGGTAGACATTACCAACATTACATAATCTGATCCCTAGATGGAGAGAAGGAAGGAACAGCTTATCCTACTATTACAACCCCTTCAGAAGACAGAATTCTGGCTAGCAAAAGACGTTAAGACCCCCTTTGCATCTATTGCAGAAGATCTCAAATATACCAGGGATATATTGGGAAAAATCATGATCATTCTAATATCCATCATTGAATTCACAAATCCCTGACCACTGTGCTCTATTGATGTTGTGTTTTAAGAGAAAAAGATCTCAAATATGCTAGGTCCCTAGTGTCTCTTTCCGTGGTTTGTGTTCCTGTCTTATTTTTTTCTAGAGGTAGTGACCGCCCTGACGTTGGATCTATTGCCCTACCGTGTGTGCTCTCCCATGATGACTTTCTGTAAAAAAAAAAAAAGCCCCTCACTTTTTAAGTCATACGTTAATCTTACATCTTAATAAAAAAAAAAAAAAAAAAAAAAAAACCACTCCGAATCATATAAATTCTAAAAGGCATTTTATCTTTGCAGTTACGTGTGGGATGATGTCATCACGCAGGTGTAGGCCGGTACAAGATAGAACGAGGCCTGTCATTGGATGAGAAGGAAGGAGGGGCGGGAGGAAAGTTTGACGGAGGAGGAGACGGGAAGAGAAGTCACTGAGAGGACATGGAGGCTGACGTTAAGATTCCTCTCTGCACATTTACAGGTTGTAATGAATGTTCTTAAGGATGGATGTGTGCAGGGCTCTGTATGTTTAGGTGGGCATCAATTGGAACAGAGGTTATTGTGTTGTGTGTTCTTTCAAGTAACGATTTAAGTGTAAGAGAGTGTGCGGCGGCAGAGACACTGGGCCGCCACGGAGTTGGGATGTGTGTTTCTGGCAAGATATCTAACAGACATCTTGGGGCACTGTGGTGCCAGACCTAGTGGGGTAAAAGGCACTATTTTATTTTTTATAATTTTACAGCAACAGTCATGTTTTGTTACTGACGACTGAAGTTCGTATGTTCAGGTTACGTTTCAGCAGACGGACACTCCGCGTTCCTTCTTCCATGTCTGAATCGACAATTTTTTTTTAATCTTTTACAGTTTTTCCTCTTGCAAATAATGCTTCGTTCGATTCGTTTTCCTTGCATATTTTTTTTTTTTGCCATGCCCTTAAGGGTTTCTTAGTCTAAGATACACATCCGGAAATGAGTTCACAGGGCAAGCTTTGTCAACTTGATGCAACCTAGAATCACCTGGAAAGACTCTCAGGCAGGGACTGTCTGTGTGGGATTGGTCTGTGGGTCAGCCATTAGGGGACTGGCTTGATATGGGAAGCCCCAACTTAATTGTGGTGGCGCCATTTCCTAGACATGGAGTCCTGAACTGTTGAAGAGTAGAGAAGTTGAGCTGAGCACAAACAAGCAAGGAAAGCGTGCGTGCATTCATCTCTCTCTGCTTTTGAGTTTGGATGTGCTGTACCCAGCCGTTTGATGCCCCTGCCTTGGCTTTCCTGCAACGATGAGTTAACCCGAAAGTGTTAGCCGTGAAAACCTCTTCACCCCCAATGACACAACAGCACACTGCTTGGCAGACAGAGTCCTTCTGTTTTCCTCGGCTTTGCAGACAGACAGTGTTTTACGGAGCAGTCGTTTTTGTTGGTAACTCCGAAAGCACTGCCTGAGTGTGGCCCGGGGGTGCTGACCTGTAACTCCAGCCACTGTGAGGATCAGACAGGAGGCTAGCAACGCTGAGACTTGGCTGTAGAGTGGGGCGAGTACAAGACCAGTCAACTTAATGAAACCTTTGTCTCAACCTTGAAAGTGAAAACAGGCCTGGGAATGTAGCATTTGCCCAGCCCGGTGTTGCCAAACTGTAAAACACAGACAAAATCAAATGAAATAAAACAAAACAGTGACTGAAGAGAAAGCCTCTCTGATTAGTAGGTACAAGTACTACCCTTGGGACTTTGTTTCGGTTGGTGTAAAATGCTAAATTTTTATTTCATTTTATTTTTTATATGCTCTAAAGTTCGTACTCTAGACAGTGGAGGGGTGCTCTCTTAACAGCCATGTTGGTCAGCCGGCTTTTCTTTTCTGAAAACTATCGGTGTGCTTCCATGTCCTTTATGAGTGGATGGAGAATTGTTCTTATTGACTCATAAAGCTCTTTATATATTCTAGATAACAGTCTTCATTGCTCACATGCATTGAAAAATGTGTTTCCCCAGATGGTTCCTGGATTTTTCACGTCATTTATGACTTTGCTTTATGAATAGTATTGAATTTTAATATAGTGATATTTATCAACCTATTAGTCTGTGACATGTGTATAATGTGTAATGATTAGATCAGGGTACCTGTCATATCTGTAACCTCAGACATTCATCATATCTTTGTGTTGCAAGTATTGGGGCCCTGCCTACAGGCTATTCAAAACAACCTCTTGTTCTTAAGCCACGGCTGTCTTCTACGGAACACTGGGACCACAATGCATTGGGAGTCACTCCTCCTATTCCATACATCCTGTTTACCAGCCATTCTCCTGGCCCCTCCCACACTTCCAGATGCTGCCTACCACCTTCTTTAAGATCAAGTTCTCAGCGCTTATATTATAAATAGACATAGAAATGTGTCCCATCTTCTTGACGTGTGTGACATTTTACTTACTATATTAATATACCCGCTAGTTCTATCCATATTGTGACTTTGAAATTCCATGATAACATCTCATCATTTTATATTCAACATATATGTCCAATGTAAATACATACTGTATGTATCATCATATAAAATGCAACACACACACACACACACACACACACACACACACACACACGGGAACAGGGCCACCCAGTTTGGGGTGTGTGGTGAAGGAGGGCAGGATTGACCTGCATCTCTTGTATGACTGTTGACTTTGAATATTTTATAACCTGACTGTTGGACATTTTTTCCTGTGTTCTGAGAAGTGTCTCTGGAGGCTCTCTGTTTGTCATTGGATTGTTCGGAGGGCTTGTTGTTGAATTGTTTGAACTCATTATATATTCTGGAGATTAACTGCTTGTCAGATAAATTGCAAATGCTTTCTCCCATTCTGCAGGTTGCAACTGAATGTCTCCTTTGCTGTAGAGAAAAAGCTTTAGGGTTTGGTGTAATTCCATCTGTACCTTTGTTTTCCCTTGATTACCTCTGCATTTGAAGTCGTAGCTAAAATAACTTTGCCCAAACCAACGTTGAAGCATTTTCCTACATTTTCTTGTAGTTGTCTCATAGTTCCATGTCCTATGCTTGAATATTTTACAAATGATGAGTTGTGTTTTATCTACGATGAGAGAGAGGGGAGTTTATTTCATTCCCTCGTTACAGTGGGGGATTTATTTCATTTCCCCTGCATCAGGATATTCAGTTTTTCCAGCATGATTTGTTGGAAGAAGTTTTCCTTTTGCTAATAGCTTTCAACCTCTGAGATAGGTTGGTTAGGGGTAGATATGTAGGTTAATTTCTGTGTCTGCTTTGTTTCACTATGTTGTTCTGTGTGTTCTGATGTTCATACCACACTGGTTTTGTAACAAGCTTTGGTGTTAGATGTTCTGTGGTGTTTGTTGTTCAGGAGACTTGTGTAGCTTCATAAATTTCAGGAGTGCTTTTTCCTACATCTGTGAAGAATTGATTCATTGATATTTTGAAAAGGAATGATGTAATTAGTTCCTTTTGGCATTGCGAACATTATTTTAATTCTTTCCAGTCCATGAACATAGTATCTTCTCCTGAAGAAAAAGGGGAAGCTTGTTCTGTTGAGAAGTTCTCTTGATCAGCTTGATTGGTCAACTGGTCCCTTGGGGATGGAATTGATTGTCTTCATTGAGGTAGCAGGGCATGGGCCATGGTAGCTGATGCCATTTTCTGGGCCAGCTGTCCTGGGTTGTATAAGGAAGCTGATTTAAAATGTGCCTCTGAGCACATCTGAGAGCAAGCCAGCAGTTAGCATCCCTACCTCCATGGTTCCCGCCTTTTAGTTGTTGCCCTGGAGTTGTTACCCTGAATTCCTTCAGTAATGGCCGTGACCCGGAATAGCAATGCACATAACCCCCCTCTTCTGCCTAATTGTCTTTGACCAAGTCTTTACCAGGTAACAGGAAGGAAAACAATGGCTTTGCAACTTTTATGAGATTATTGACTTTCTTGGTGAACTTTGTTCTTAACTGTTGTTTCCTTGGTTGGTTGTTTGCTCTGTTTATTGTTTGGATGCTGGCTGTTGGCTTAGGTTTCTATTTATAGATATTCTGAACGGGATTGTTTCATTTACATATTTTGAAGAGATGGTGGTTGTTATAGTTGATTTTTGTATCCCGACACCTCATTTAATCAGTTTAATAGTGTCGTAGTGGTGGAATTAGGTGTTCTTAACATATAAAGTCACGCAACATTTGGTTGGGAATTATTTGTTCCCCCACTTCCCTACTGGATGTGCGTTCCTTCTCATATCTCAATGGCTGTGCCTTCTACCATAACCGTGAGTGAAAGAATGCTGACCTTCCTGCCATGCATGTGCTCTTGGAGAAACCAGCCAGCCCTTTCTGGAGGTCAAAGAACAGCTTAAGAAAGTCAGCTCTTTGTCCCACTGTGAGGGTCCTGTTGAAAAAACTTGTTCTCAAAGCTCTACTGCAAGTATGCTAACCCACCCACAGAGACAACCAACCACTGGCCCAGCATATCCTTCCGATATCTACTTTTTGTCATTTCTTAATCATAGAACATAGTCAAACTTTATAGGATGTTTTTGCTGCACATAGGTTTCTGTCTTACTGAATTCGCTAAGTCCTCCTGTAACCAGCATCCTTACTCCCTAACCCCAACGGCGGCACTGCTAGGTTTTACGATTAACTTGGATGCTTTTGCTCAGTATTTTTAGGCAGTAGATAATATTTATAAAGTTGAAAAGGCTCTCTTGATTTGTAATTTGCTAAGATTTTAAATACAAACGAATAAATATAAATGTTAAAGTTCTTAAGTATCTATCGGCCCATCTATAGATTTTAGCATAGATTGATTGTCATTTGTTAATATCAAATAACGTCCGTAGGTTTTATGTTAAAGCATCTTTCCATTCCTAAGACAATACTCCCAAGAAACATGTGATTCTTTTTCCAAAGGTTGCACATCCTGCAGGTTTTGAGCAGATAGTTTTTTATTTTTAAGTCAGTTGCTTAATCTGCTAATTTTTCTTTATTTTAAAACTGGATTCTACTCAACGTATACAGTAGTCTAGAAGGATATGAACAGAAGTGCTCGCCACCATGCATAAGTTAACCTGATTTCATCCCTAGGACCCACGTGGTTTAAAGAGAGAACCAATGGCTTCAGGTGTCCTGTGACCTCCTCGTGCACACCGTGAGTGAACGAAGAGAACATAAGGGCCTGTCGGGCGTGAACGGAGGGAGGTGGGGAGGGCAGGATTGTTCACTCCCCTCGGGGAGGTTTATAAATCTCCTCAGATGTACCACAGGCCTGTGAAAAGTACTTTTCTGCAAAAGAATTCTTGAGAAACTTAGTCTGGGTCCATGTTTGCTGAGAATATACTTCATGTCAGACATTTATCTACGGAGTTGGAGACTCCTGTACCCAGAATCATTAGAACTTCTATCTCTAGCTACTTTAGGCAAGTGACTGCTATCTTGAACCTGGAGGGCCGATCTTCTTGGAAGTTGTCCTGAGTTCAGGGGTGATGCCTCCTGGTGATGGATGCTTATCTGGTTTGAGCCACTTTATTTTCCTTCATCGTTGGTGTTTATGTCGTTTTGAGACTTACGTACATTTAACCTTTTCCATGGCTCTGAGACTCAGCAAAGGAGTTCTGAGTTCTATGTTCTGTTCCACTATCAGGTCTTAGATGTTACAAAATAATCTCATATAATTGCTTGCGGTGGAAAAAATGCCAAACTAGTGTCGAAGTACGGCCTTGGTGGTTGCTGCACGGTTCTGTTTCTGAGTATCCGCACCAATCGCATGAGCATATGCATGCAATTACCGAGAAATGGCTGCACACAAGGATCGTGTACACATAGATATAATGGCAAGATGACCTGCTCTGTTGACTTTAAAGGAGATTTCAAAAATTGATTAGAACATTTAGTGCTGTTCCTTCCCTCAAGGATTTGTGAACCAAACACCTTATTTCAATTAGAAACACAAAGACCGAGTCTTTCCTGCTCCCCTCTCCTCACTGTGTAGAATATAGGGGGGAAGATGTGACCCTCCTGGGATTTTCTCCTTGATTAACTGTGAAGTAATAAACAGAGGAAGGCAGTAACAATTCACACAGGCGGGCCCTAAATCTTCACCTTTATGGCCTGCGTTTGCCAACTGTCTCCAGGTTTGACAGACAAAGTGCTTCTGTGAATCCGAAGCATCTCAGGCTATAGTTGAGGTACGTAATTAGATTTCCAGATATACATCTTCACCCCAAACTTCTGCTATGGTGGGGGAAAAGCCAATTAAGGAAGTGTACCTTGACCTAAAGAAAATTCAACCTAAAACAAGCTGGAAGAACCTGTCAGTGGGGAGGCTCCTTCTAACGGAGGCCATGAACATAGGCCAGCTAAAGTCAAGAGCTTCGTTCAGCTAACGAAACTTGGTATTTTTAAAACGCGCAGCTTGACATAGGCTTGACGTAGAAACTGGTGCTTTTTAAAAGTTACACTTCTGTGTGTATTCAGACTTATTAGAAGAGAGCTAGAAACCTGGGGGAAAACTGATAAACTCAAAATAGGCTAATGAGGGTCTACTTCAGCATCCTGAAGGGAAACAAATTGGAATCATTGGAACACTGTGAGCTAGTAGAAACACCCCCATTGCTCAGAGAAACTATGGGAAAAGTATGGAGTTTCCAGGGCAGATATCCGGCACAACTGTTCACTCGATAATCAGTAGTTGTTGTATTGTTTATTGCCCAGAAACGGTACTGAAGGGGCATTAAAATGAGCCTGAGAAAGCTGTGTAAGTGACCTGAGGATACACAAATGTGTTATTTGGCAAAGTAAACCTTGTCTCCTTTTGGAAATGGAAACAGATCAGTTTGTAGATTATAAAACACCCTAATACCCTACAGAATTACCTCAGCTTGGTCTCCAGCTCACTATGTAACCCAGGCTGACCTTTAACTCCCTGTCTTCCGGCCACCATCCCCATGCGCTGGAGTTACAGGTGTACACCAGCACATCCAGATGGCGGCTCTGTGTTCTTAAGAATAAATGCTTCGTTGAATAATGTACAGAGAAACGTGTGAGAAGGCACTAGGAACGCCAGCTCATCGGAGTAGGTACATATTTTATTAACAGGCGCTAAAATGAAATGAAGGCACTGTAAATCCTCGAGAAGATCATAATCCAATCAGGTGAAGCAAATACATGTTATTTGAAGTAATTAAAGAACAAAATGTCAACAAATGCAAAGTAGGCCAGTACGGAGTGTTGCAATACGGCCGCTCTGGGATTTTCTACTTCAGCCTCGCGATGCATTGGGGTGGGACAGACAAGGGATTCTCACCGCCAAGCTAAGCTGGTACCGAAGCGAGGCGAGGCTTGGCTTCCAGAGAAGGTCACAAAGCCCAGGTCTAACAGTCGAGGCCACAGACAGGTGCATTATAAAAGAAAAAAATGTCATCCTCACAGTGAATGATGTTAATGCTATAAGCACATGAAGAACCAGAGAGTTTGGATCCCTATGTCACATGATGCACAAAGTAAGGAAGCAAAGTACAGGAGCTAAGAGTAAGAAACAACCAGAGGTCGTAAATAAAGGAATCAGATTTCATGCACTTAACTTAGGCAGCAGACTGATCGGGGAAACAAGAAGTATAAGCAGCAACAGCAAAATAAAATAGACAAAAAGACTCTGCTGAAATTAAAATCGTTTGTACATCACGGGAAGGGGACAAAGTGAAGAGAGCAGAGTGTGCAACACAATTGCAAATTACATATTTTGTGTGTGTGTGTGTGCGCGCGCGCGTGCGTGTGTGAACACGTTCCCATGCATACGAGTGCATGTGTGTGCCCAGTGCTCTCACATATGCACATATGTGGATGGAATCCTGACATTAATGATGTCATTCTAAATCACTCAGAAACTGAAGCAGTCGAACCATCTGTAGCAAGTACTGGGGAGGAAGGAGAAACCTAGGCTCCCCATGCTGCTGGTTGGGATGCAGAATGTGCCACTGCTTTGAAGAAGTCTAACCATTCTTCAAATTATTATGCAGAAGTGATTTAGTGTATGTGTTTAGAAGTGTGTAGTTTAGTAATTCTGGTTCAAGGAAAAGGAAAGCACATCTACACCAAAGTTTATACCTGGATGTTCTTGTCAGAAATATTCTTGGAGCCAAAGACTGTGCCCCAAACCAAACCAAACAAACGAAAACCCTGAGCTGAATCTTGACGACATTGTGCTGAGCAAAGGGAGCCATGCGGGTTGTGGCTCTGTGGATTTAACAACTCTGGGACAGAGACTGTCGAGGCAGAAGGTTGGCTCTCCAGGAACTGGTGAACGAGCAGGAGCAGGAGCGAGAGCGGACACAAATGGTACCTGACGGGTTTGGGCTGAAGAGAATGCTCTACCATTAGATTTCGGTGAGTCCTCCATGGTGTAATTATGCTGGCTAATTTTAACTGTCAACTTAACACATCCCAGAATCACTTTGGAAGAAGAGCTTTATTGAGAAAGTGTCTGTATCAGGTCCGTATAAACCAAACAAAAGAGAAGACCGAGCTAGGGTCTCCCCACCCCCTTCTGAGTAAGCCTGAGTAGCTAGAGAACTGCTTTAAAGAATTCTACTGTTTGAAGCAAAATTCTCTTGTCTGCAACCTCTACCTGTACTCTTTGGTTCTGTCTTGTCAAGATAGACATGTCATTATGACAACATTTGTAAGTGTTTGTTCGTACATCCTAGAATGTATAAATATTTGTACAAACAGGGTCAGAAAGACAAATTCTCAAGTTAGCATCGCATTTTTTTTAAAAGTAAGCTGTTAGCCAGATGTACGGAAGAATCGGGCACCATGTAGCTGGCCCGGCCCTTCCCCGTGGGTTCGTGCCTCTTGTACATGAGAGGCAGGGCTGCTTTGGCGTTGGGTAGAGCGTTTACTGAGGGCGCATTGATGGGATACTGAGAAAGTATTAGTGGCACTCCTAACATTCAGCGTAATCAAGGTATGACCCTTCAGCCAACCTAACACTGTGTTTATATTACACAGACAGAAATTTTCCCTTAATATCCCATTAAATATTTAGTTAACACCACCAAAGCATGGTCCAGGCAGCAGTGTGGCTGATTCTGGATGGGAAATCAATCGGGTTTCAGTCTTACTCGACAACCTTGCACTGCACTGGCTGAGAGCAGACCCACCCAAGGGAGGAAGGAATGGCTGGCCTTGAGCCAGAGTGAAGCTGGGCCTCTTTCGGTGACACCACACGCTGACAAAGATCTGAACTTAGAGAGGCAGGCGCACACTGCCTGTTTTATGTGAGGATGGCCCAGAGGCCCCACTGACTGTCTCAGGAACGTTCTTTAAATCTCTGCTCATTCCAACCTCATACCCTTCTTTCATTGACTCGAAGCAAGATAAGACTGAGTCTCCTGACTCAGCAACACCCAGGTAGCCAAGTCAGGCGTATTTTTTTCGTTACTTGTGTGTATGTGGTGTGTTTGTGGGCAGGTTCCTATGAAACCCAGGAGGGAATGTCATTCCATGGAGCTGTAACTACAGGTGGTTGTGTCAGGAGCAGCCTGATATGGACGCTGAGAACTGAACTTGGGTTCTCTGGGACAAGGCTGCCCGTGCTTGTAACCACTGAGCCATTTTTCCAGCCCCACATCAGGCCTTCTTAAAAGCCTATTTATCCCCCGTGTCCCCAAAGCAATAGAAGTACCAACTACCATAACAGTGAATAATAAGAGTTCATGTTTATCTAAAGTAATCACATAATTGCTTTATTTAATTTACCCAGCGGAGGTAGCCAGGTTGTTTAGCCATTCCACATGGAGTCTCATTTTCCTATAAGTGTGTGAAGTGAGAAACATACTCCAAGGAAAATAAAACAATGTCCATAGAATCATTATTTATTACTATAGCTTCCTAAAGAGTATTCAGCAAAAGTTTTTTTTTTTCTTTCTGCTCCTCAAAAGACATTCTGACTAGAAGGAAGCAGGGCTTGAGTATTAACATAGTTCATTGCATAGACGTGCAAAACTGTCATATTTAAAGAGCTTAAAAAATTTTTAGAAGAAATTAAAATTATGAATTTTGAAATGATCTTTGTACATCATCCCAATACACTGCTGTACTAAATTATTCAAAATATTGCCTATGTATTTATTTCTTCAAGCTCTTACATGAGTACCTGGATTGTTTGTAAATAAAGACATAGTATTTCATACTCCAATAAAAATTTTTTGACACCAGGAGAAAAAAAGTTACTCTGGAAAATCGAGATAATTATTCCTCCCACATTTGGGGCATAAAGGGTCTATTAAGCATCTTAGCTACTTTTCTGTTGCTGTGGTAAAACACCCAGGACCTAAAGCAATGTACAGATGAAGGAGTTCATGTAAAGGAGTTCATGCTGGCTCAAGGCTGCAGAGTCTGTCCTCATGGTAGAGATGTACGGTAGTTGGAGCAGGAGGTGATGGAGCTCACATTGGCTCATGGGTCTAGAGTCTGTCCTCATGGCGGAGTTGCATGGTAGTCAGAGCAGAAAGCTGAGAATCGCATCACCAGCCTGAAGCCAGGAGCAGAGATGATGAACACAAAACAGCCAGACTTTAAAAATCAAAAATACTTCCTTTAGGGACATCTTCAAGGGGGGCCACACCTTCCAAACCTTCCCAAATAGCGTCCCTAACCAGAGACTAAATATTCAAATACCCAAGCTGATTGGGAAACAGTTCCCATTCAAACCACTGCACACCCAAAATCCAGTAAGGATAACTGGGTGCCAGGATGGGGGAAAGGGCAGAAGTGAGTCCTGGTGGGATAGCGTACCTAGTCTCCAGCAGGGATGGTCCTGGGGACACAGCAGGCTGTGCTCTTCTGGACAGAGAGCTTGGTACTCACCAGACTTAATCTCACCAGAAAACAGACGACTCCGTGAAGTATGCACAGTAGCAGGGATTTAACTGGAGCTGAGGAGGCTTAGTCATCTGCATCACTCACATGTACCCCCGTGTGAGGAAAGAGACCACAGACGACCCCCAAACCTCTGTCTCTAACAATCGCTTGTGATTTTTTTCTTTGCTTTGGACCTTTAATTTTGTACCTAACTTGGGGTATTTGTTTTTTTGCTTTTTGTTTTGTTTTGCTTTTGAGCATTTTTTGTTTTGTTGTTGTTTTGGTTGTTGTTCTTCTTCTTCTTCTTAACTTCTGGCGTCCCCTAATTGTTAAGGCTGTAAAATCTACACAACACAAATCCACCCATGCAGAGAACTTTATTCAGAGAAAACATCGACATTAATAGCACCATTCACCTCAAGGTCAGATGTATGGTGGATCTACTATGGATGCCAAACTAGGAGTGGTGGTGGTCATGGTGATAATAATTTAATATTTAATAATAATAAGAAGAAGAAGGAGGAGGAGGAGGAGGAGGAGAAGGAAGAAGAAAGAGAAGAAGAAGAAAGAAGGAGAAGGAGAAGAAGAAGAAAGAAAGAGAAGAAGGAGAAGAAAAGTCAGGGTAGCAGCTCCACAGTTCAGAAACCACTCATGCTTGTCCCAGTGAACCCACAAATGCTAGGTTTTCCCCCATCTTCCTTTTACTGTGAATATACTCCTTTTAAGAAAACCCAAACACTTTACAACTCTTCTTAGACTTTCTGATTGCAGGATGGTGCTGCTGCGTGTGAAAGAGCATCAGGCCTTTCTCCTGTCCTGTAGGAAACCAACACAAGGCAGGGAAAGAAGTAATGATTAGAAGAGGAGAAGAGGGCTCAAGGGAGACTCCAGGGTTAGGAGCATGGTCTCCTCTTCCAGAAGACCTGGCTTCAACTCCCAGCACCCACACGAGAGCTCAAAGCATCTATAACTCCAGTTCCAGGGATCTTGCATTCTCCAGGGTAAATAAAATCACTAAAAATATTTGTTTTTTGAATAAAATAGGAAATAGAAAAGATGGTGGGTGGCCATTTCTGTTCTAGGCATCCCATAGTAAAAGGCCTGTAAAGGAACCCTGTAAGACTAGAAGATGAGATATGGGATCTTGGGCACAAGAAAGACAATTTCCAGCCTGCCAGTGTCCCCCAATATTTACTTGGAAATTGGGATTAACCTACCAAGCTGCAGAGTTTAACAACTAAAAGTTGAAGGGCCATATACAGCAGGTCTGGTCTCTTTCTTCCAGCCCTCCCTCCTCAGGGCTTTTCCTGTGCCTGGTGGACTCTGTCTTTACACTTCCTTCATACCCTGCTCAGATGTCATGTAAGCACCAAGGGCTGTCCAGGCACAGGGCCTCCTGATTATCCCACAAGCTCCCTTATCTCTGATAAAAGCCTTCTTCCTGGCACCTCCATTGTCAGGATGCCTTTCTGCCTCCTTCAGTAGAAAGTGTACTGAAGGTCTGGTCTGTTGGCCACTGAATATCTAACATGTAGAATAGCACCAGACACAAAGTAGCCCCTCAGTTCCAGAGTCCAGCTCACTCAGATGACCTAAGGACTCCTCAGTTTCAGCAAAGAAAATTCCACACAGCAGCATCCTACTGTATCTCTGGCAATCCCAGACCACACTGTGGCCACTCTATGTTCAACAAATTGATTTCAAAAGAAACAGAATAAGAGGGAAGGCAAGGAGCTGGGACAATAGAGGGAGAAAAAAGATACTAATAAATGAATCTATTTCTCTGTTTGGAGAGCAAAAGAGATACACTGTTTCAGGGGCTGTCTGGATCAAACCGAAGCTGTTGTTTAGAGCTGTGATACCTCTTTCTTTCGGCTTTAACATTTCACAGCACCATAATACATTGGGTTGGAATTTTAATAGCAGGTTTAATATACCATGCGAGCTAGTGTAGACGCTCAGATTATACACATTCATGGGATCAATCACAGCTTCGCCTCTGAGATGACTGGCAAAGCAGGGTATCAACAAGAGAACAACAATCAAAGAAACAGGAGGGTATTCCAGTTGCTGTTTACTTACGGCAACTTTCTAGGGAAAATAAGAAAAATGAAAGATCGTTTCTAATGATACCCTAGAACTAAGAAACAGCGTTCTGAACTGTCATGTTTTTCCCCCTTCTCATACAATAAAGCGTTTTAAAGCAGCACCACAAGGCACCGTTTCTGCCAGATGCAGTGACATCTGAGTGCGAAGTCGGTTAATAATACTGCGGCTTTAATTCCTTCCCAAAGATATCCTTTGAGCAGCTCAAATCAAATCAAGCCGGTACTTGTGGGAAATAGATATCTCTAGTGGATCTTGGTGTTTTCATTCGCAAGAACCCCCTGTGAATTGTGGTTATTTGCCTTGACGGTCCTTCAGCCCAGGGTGGGCGGAACTTCATAATCAGTCTGCAGGCTCTGATAAGGTGAGACCGGCCTCCTCCACCCTCTGGCTTGCAAGTGTCAGCTAATGTTGGACCAACCCTAGGAGTTTGTGTTATAGTTTCCCTGATGAATCTTTGTGCCTCAGTGACAAAAATAAGAAGGTTGTGGCCTTGGGTTCTTAGGACAGTGGGAAGAGGGCTTTGGGATCAAAGATGAGGAAAACACTTTAAACGGAGCACTGGAGTTCTCTCTGGATCTCCTGTTGGCCTGTCCGCCTGGCAGGATGTCTGGTTCACTGCCTGTGAGCATGAGGGTGGAGCCCATCCCTGTGCCACTTCACCCTGTAGGCCGCCATGTGCAGCCATTGTCTTCACATTCTATTGGTAGAACTGAGAGACCTCTCGTGGCTTACTCAAGATCAGACCCCAGGTACATGGCAGAGGCCTGATTTGAGCCCTGTCCTCCCAGGACACCCGCACATCTCTCCTGAACACTCAGCCGATTTGTATGAAAAGCGGCTCACGTTGTTTTAACACACCATCTCCATCTGTAGAAGTTCTGTGAAAGGCCCGTGGCCAAGCCTGCCTCCGTGTCATGTTGGCGCTTGCCGCCTGCCACTCTCTTTGCACACCATCTCCGTCTCAGCGTGTGAGCTGTCTGCAGACCCAGGGCTTTCTCACTGTAATTTGGAATGTCAACAGGAGCTCGGTTATACTGAACCAGTGTGTGGACTAACACCCACTCTAGCGCATGTGCAGCTATTGTGTGCTTGCTGGTAATGCTCACCCCCCAATGACAACAGACCGAGGTTCCTCCTTCCAGAGAACAGGACATGGGCAGTCCAGTCGCCCTGGAAACCCTGACATTCAGCACATTCCTCAGCATGCAGATGCATTAATGAGCCTCAGATCCCAGGTTTGCAGATGCCACTGTCCGTGCATCAAAGCAGTGGCATGTGGCGCGTGGGTGGCTGTGCGAGTCACAGCCGTGCCTGAATTAAATGCTTCCTGGAACCCACCGCAAAGGGTTCATTTTCCAAATGGGTTTTGTTAATTTAATTTATTTTCTCTCTCTCTCTCTCTCTCTCTCTCTCTCTCTCTCTCTCTCTTTTTTTTTTTTTTTTTTTTTTTTTTTTTTTTTTTTTTGTGGCTAGAAACGTGAGGAAAATTGAGATGGATAAACAGGGTTAAAGTGCCCCAGGGGATGGCTTGTCTGCAGACCACTTTCCAGGCGGGGAACTGCATATAGAACGCACGGTAATGACTACTGCTTGTCAAAGGACCTGATATGTGTTTTGCAGAATAGAACAGCTCGTATTTTCAGCACTTGATAAACCATTCTCGGGGGAAATGAGTGAAGGCTGCGTGCTGCTGTCTCTGCCGCCTAAACACACACTTTTTTGAAGTGAAGGCAGCGGAAAAACACGGCAGAAGTAAACCCCCCGCTGCCGCTCACCGGGCATATTTTCTCTCCATCACACATTTTCCTGTACTGTTGAAAAACAAGTTCGGGAAACGCAAGAGGAAATATTCCTGAAAATGGATCTGGGCTCGGCCAAATGAGGGAGGCGGACCACAGAGGGTCGCCCGTTCAGTCAAGTTCAGAGGTCTGCTAGACGAAGAGGGGCGTGAGTCCCGATGCCGCCAGAGAAGCCTGGGTCGGTCCTGCAGAGGAATTAGCTCAGACGGATCAAAAAAAAAAAAAAAAAAAAAAAAAAAAGACCCATAGGCAAATCGAGAACATGCAGGTTCGAAACAAACGGTTGAGTGTGTACGCGATTTTCTTCGTGAGTCAACTTTGGGTGAAGTGGATGCTTGACTGCTCTGGGGGAAGATCCCATTCTCCACCTACACACTCTTCTTCCGGATACAATGCAATTAAAGCCACCTGGGCTGGTGTGTGGGGCTTTCCTTCAATTTCCTCTGCCCTGCCTATTACTTACGATTCCGGGTTGGGTCATACCCCGAATGTCGCATTTCTCACAAGAAACAACACTGAGTGACTGGATGCTGCCCGGCTCTCTGTTCAGCGTTGAGACATTTCAGTTAGAGCCCTAGTTGAGCTGCTTAAGGTTCCTCAAGCTGTGAAAACCCCGTTCTTGCATTTCATGTTCAGAAAACAGAGGGAAACTATTTTGGCCGCTTGCTTTTCTCTTCCGGAACCAAAGTGGCACACTAGCTCATGCGGGTCAAGGCAGTCTAAGTCACTGGATGCTTTCTGCCTGGGCCGTTTCCTGTGGTAAAGCTCAGAAGAAGGGCCTGGGGCTGTGCTCTGAACTGCAGAAGTCGTCAATCGAATGCAGATAGCGAAGCCAGCCACTCACCTGCAGCGAATGCTTGCATTGGTTGAGCTAGCACTTCCCATCCTAAATCAATAAGGATTTTAAACTTTTATGGGATACCTTTATAAAAAATATCTTTATGAAATATAAATCTTTGTGGAATATCATTTAAAATGCATGTATCATATTCCTCTTCTCCTTCACTTCTCGGCCCTCAAACAAAAGGCTTTTTACCTCACCACCAGACCTTCCTTATCTTCCTTGTGTTATTGTTTTTTTTTTTTTTTTTTTTATTGCCGCATGAAGTTGTGGTTCCATCTCCTGTTGCCTTCGCCCCAATACCACACCATCCCCAACTGTAGAAGAAGTGTGTCCCTGCGATGTCTCCTTCTCTAGTACTCGGGAGATCATATTGTGAGTGGATGTTGGGTTTTGTCAAAGGCCATTTGTAAATCCACACAGATGATCCTGGGATGGATTACTTTCCTTTTTACATATGTAAAACCATCCGGTCCTCGGTCACCACAAGAGGCCTTACGATGTGCAACTGAGTTCTGTTTGCCAGTATTTTACTCAGAAGTTTTACATTTGTGTTCATGAGGGAGGAGGGAGGAAGGATTTTCTTTTCTTTCCAGCTTTTGTTTTGTTTTGTTTTAGTTTTGTTTTTATCCCCATATCTATATCCAGTCTGGGTATCAGAATAACACTGATTTTGTAGGATGAATTGGTAGTGTATCTTTCCTCTCTGTTTTACGGAGTATTTTGAGAAACCTTGGGTTAGCTGCACTTTGAAGCAATGACCAGAGTCCATCGGTGAGTCAGTCTATGCATGGGCCAGTTCAGACGGGCAGCTAATTTCGAGGCCAGTCTCGTTTACCATGTCGAAGTTGTTTATGTTCTTGGTTTAATTTTAGTAGATCCTATGGGTTTAGAAATTATGTCTTCTAGATTTCCAGTTCTTTTGGATGTAACTTTTCAAAGTATGCCCTAACTATCTTTGGAATTGGATTGGTTTCTGCTGTTTATCTCTTGCTTTATTCATTTGAATTCTTTTCTTTCCTTCCTTTAGGCTGGCTAACAATCTGTTAATCAGATTTCTCAGATGGCCAATTTCTCGTTTCTTTGATTCTTTTTTCATTTTCAGTTCATTAATTGTGTCCTGAATTTTATTATGTCTTCTTATCTGTTGACTGAAGGTTTGCCTACTCCCCCTAGGTTGTAAGGTATACCATTGCTACTTATATGACAGTTCTCTGCTTCTCTAACATGCACAAAATTCCTCCTCAGAATTGCTTTCATTGTATCCCACAGGTTCTGCTGGGCTGTATTTTCATTTTTTTTTATTTGATTCTAGAAAATTTTAAGTTTCCTTCCAGATTTAAGGACATGATATTTGATAATAATGTTATTTGGTCTCTATGTGTTCATCTGTATGTAGAGTCTCTTGTTTTTGAATTGTTCAATTGTGATCATGTGGAATACAAATCATTTCATTTTTCATACATTTCTTATGCTTGCTTTGTGTTCTAAATTGTGATCTATTTTAGAAAATGCCTATCCATGGTCTTTTGAAAATAGTTTTTCTTCAGTATTTGGATAGAATGTTCTGTACATTTGTGTTATGTGGATTTAATCTGTAAGGCTGTTGAACTCTGATGTTCCTTGTTAATTTTTTTTCATCTGGGTGACCTATCTGGTGGTCTGAGTGGGGTCCTGAGGCCAGCAGCTATTGTTGTGTTAAGGTTCATCTGTTCCCTTACCTTAGAAGTACCTCTTTCATGAAACTGACTGTGTGAATGTTTATGTATGTGATGGTTAGCTTTAACTGCCAGCTTGATCCAACCTAGACTCAACTAGGAAAAGAGTCTCAATAAGGGTTGGCCTGTGGTATGTCATAAATTAATTGATTGACATGGAAAAATCCAGCACACTGTGGGCAGATGCATTCCCTAGGCATGAGGTCCTGAAGAGTAGAGAAATCAAACTGAGCACAAGTGAGGTGAGCGCAAGCGAGTGAGCAAGCAAGCAAGCAAGCAAGCTGAGTGCAAGCAAGCAAGCTGAGCACAAGCAAGCATGCAAGCAAGCAAGGTAGTAAGCAAGCAAGTAAGAGAGTAAGCAAGTGAGCAAGCAAGTGTACATACATTCATGTGTCTCTGCTCTTGGCTGTGGATGTGAAGTAGCTACAGTGTGTGTACAGATCAAAAAACAGTTGTGTGGAGTTATTCTCTCCTATCATCATGTGGATCATAGGGATCAAACTCAGTTCACACAGTTTGCACGGCAAGCACCTTTGAGTCATCTCGTTAAACCTGAGCGTTTTATGTATTCTTGATGACTATTTCCCTTAACCAATATTTCTTCTGACTAACTTTAGCTTAATGTTTATTTCTCAGAGATACCCTTATCTGTTTGCTTTCTAATTCTATTTGTTTGGAATGCCTTTATCCACCCTTTCAACCTGTAATTCTGTTTTTCTTTGCTAGTAAGGTATGTTTCTTTCAGATGACAAATGTGTAGGTCCTATGCAGTTTTGTTTGTTTTGTTTTGTTTAGAAATAAGAGTAAGCTAGCTGGGTGGAAGAGATGGCCCAATGGTTAAGAGTACAGACTATTTAGTTCAGTTCTAAGCATCTTTGTTGGTGGCTTGCAACCATCTATAACTCCAGCCCCAGGGGGATCTGATGGCTCCGGCTTCTAGAGGCTCCTGCACTCAGAAGTATACACTCCGCCCATGCATACATGCATACATATATACATGCCTTCATTTATTAAAAATGAAGGCATCTTAATAAAGAAGGTATGCCAGTCCATGTAGCATGATTATGTGACTGAGACCATTCGCATCCGGAGTTATTACTGAATGATCTGTGTTCATTCATCCCACATCACTGTTTTCAAAACACTTGGTGCTTCCCTATTCCTTAACTGCTTAGTTAGTATCCTACTGTGTTTTGTTCTTCCCGGTAGTTTCATAAGTTAGTGTGTTACCTTTCTCTTCAGTGTATCTGATTCTGCCAAGTATCCTATATAGTGGTAGTAATTGTTTCAGTTTGTGCTTATTTTGGAACATTTTCTTCCTCCTTCTGTTAGGGAGGATACTGTTGCTGAATAGTAATGTGAGTTGTCAGCTACTGTTTCAGAAACTGTTTCATGCCCCACCCAGGCCCAGGCTGTAGATCTTCTGCTAAGGAACCCTTTGTTATTCTGATGGGTCTGTTTCTCTTTGTGACTCGATTGAGCTTTCATATTCTTCCCTGTCCTCTTCATTCTGTAACCCAGTATGACATGATGAGGTTGTGTGATGGACCTGTGTGTCTGCGATTCTAAATGCCTCCATTATCTTGATGACCATCTCTTTAGATGTGGGAAATTTTCTGTATGATTTTGCTGAATGTATTTCATATGTATTTAAATTATACTTCTCCTTCTTCCATGTTCACGATTCATTAGTTTGATCTTTCATTAGTGTTCCATAGATTTTGCGTGTTGTCTTAGCTTCTTCCTATTTAATATTTGCTATTATCTAAATGTGCTAATCTCCCCCATCTTTAAACCCCAATATTCTGTTTTCTACTTTATTTTTTCCATAAAAAAGAAAAGATTTTTACATTTTCATTCATTAAATATTTACTTTGAAATTTTCAGTTTGACTTTTTCAGCATTTTTATCTCTTTATTGAATTTCCCTTTCACTTTCTGAATTGGCTTCCTTTTTTAAAAAAATTCAACTGTTTGCTTTTTTGTCTTTGAATTAATTTATTAGTCTGTTTCCTCTTCTGTTTCATTGAACATACTTATAATGGTTGTTTTGAACTCTTTGTCTGGGATTTCACCTAATTCACTCTAATTTGTGCAATTGATGCTTGCTTCCAGAATTTCCCAACTACCTTCTTCTCTAGGATCTTTTTAAAATGATGTTTTGTCAATGCTACAGTTGAGTGCCAAGAAAAAATTATTTCCCCAGCACACACATAGTATACAGACCTCAAGGATCCTGTCAGGTTGACTGCTGGGTAATGAATATGTCTACTGTTAACAGCAATTCTGAGTTTCTGACTTTGTCTCTACTCTGAGTTTTTTGATTTTTAACAACATACTTGTTACAGAAAGAACAGTGAAATTTTTTGAGACTTCCTTTTTGTCTTAAGCAGATAGTCTGAGCCGTGTGGTTTCATTAACTCTTCATGGGGACAGACCACACCTAAGCTGTGCCTGAACCTTTAGAGCCTGACTCTGAACTCCAGATACTCTTGTTATTCTTTATAAAGTTTTCTGTCCCCCTTCACTGTTGGAACTAATATTTTTCATTATTACATAAAGGAAGCTGTTTTTCACTATCTCCAGTTGATTATCTAACTGTATTGCATGGGTTTGTGCATGAGCACCATATACTTTCTGTTTATGTATGTGTAATGTTCAAGTGGGACTAAATTGTAACAGAATTGAGATGACCTTTATCCCCACTGGACTGGGGATGTAGATGAGAAACTGATCCATCAATCACCTGCTCTGGATGTTAGGCCGGCTCTCCAGCACTAGTCTGGGAGTAGTATCCTATCTACAGCAGGAGGAGCACCTGCAACTGATGGATAATCCCAGTACGACATATACTACTTCCCAATTTAAACAACTTCCCTTTCAACTCAAATCATTTTGGGAAGTAGAAGAGCATTGATAATAAAGGATATACTGGGACGTTAATTACTAAGGGGAAGAATGCAAGAATATAAACACAGTAAGACTAGCAATTATTTTTAGAACAATGGAGAAAATAGAGGTGGGCAATACGAAGGAGAGAGAAGACCAAGCAATTCCAGCTAAAGGCAGAGTGCAAAGAGAATGAGGCTGACATGCAGTTAGAAAATCTGATACAATCCGGCTCTCAAAAAGTAAGAGAGGAGAGCTACCTTCTACAGTTTAGGCCAACCTGTGTTCTTCAAGAAAACTGGTTTCAAAATGGAAGATTAGATTTAGCTCAGCAAGTAACTTGCTTCTTTGGTTCTTTAGTTTTTCATTCTTTGTTTCTTTGTTTGTTTGTTTGTTTTCCTCTCTTCATTCCCCACCAAACCAGCAGATGACTTTTTTCCAGGCCATGGCTTTAGTTACTGCTCTTCTGTTCATATCATCAGTTTATGCCAGCTGAGATTCTGATGCAAATATCAGCAATCTTCCAGATATCATCCTTGAAAATCTTTGTAGGCAACTGAAAGGCTAAGCATCCATAACTAAGCACACACTCCTTTCCAAAGCTGCTGCCTGGCTCATATCCTACACTTGATGATGATAGGCACTTCTGTGTGTCACTAAGGTCAGGATCCCTAATATACAAGTGTCTTCTACCATCCTCGGCATTGGGTTTTATAGCCCTTTTTACCTATTATGCCTTAGGTCTCCCTTCCTTACATTTTCCCCACTTAATTACTATTAGATCTTCTAAAACATTTGTGCTTCCAGAATAGATGCAAAAATACAAATTCAATCACATCGTATCCTTACTTTAAGTCTTTGACTGATTCTTCCTTGGTTTTAGACCTTAGTTTAGCATATGCAACCTGAGACTATTTCAGCCACAATATATCCAATTCTCCCCCATGACTCCCTCTTCTTATCCTAGCAGCTACATCAGGCCAAGGGTACATCAAATCTTTTTTAGACTGCTTTGTGTTTTCTTTTGCTACAGGGCACATGACAAACTCTGGTATGCCTTCAACTTAGACCAGTCTTGCCTAAAGACCACTCTGAGGGTCACAAACTCCCTCCTCTCTTAGTACCTGTTCACACTGCTGAACTCTTGAAAGGCCTATTGACTTTCACTTGAGCGTCTCATATATTGGGCTCAATCTATGCCTGACTTTGAGTTATTCATTGTTGTATAAAGCCATAATTTTTGACTATGTATTACCATAAGAGACTCCACTCTACAGGCAGAATTTGAATCCCATTTCAGGGAGGATGACTGCAGTGCTCTGTGGACCCAGATGTCGGTTAGCCATCACCCATCCATCACAGACTGATGAATGATTTTTCTTGGGACTACCTAATCCAGAAACATAGACAAACAGGCTTGTCTGTCCACAGCTCTCAGAATTTACTGAATTATATTAAGTTCACCAGATTTAGAAATTTCAGTGACAGCCATCTATCACGCCTGCCTACTTTGCTCGCGCACAGAGGTAAGTGCAGGTTATTTGTCCTTATCTTAATTATGGATATTAACTCCCACTTTGCACAGCACATAGTAAATCGACCCACATATGTGTGTACCTATATGTGGGTCACAGGACAAATACAAGTTAGAGAGGCCGTAGCAAAATTCATTCAGAAGTAGGTAGGGAAAGGGTCTATATAAGACACCAGACAGAGTTGCTCCTAGAGCTTTTGAGTTAAGTTTGAGAGCCAAACTGCAGAGTTTGTCTGTGAGGGGAAGTGCCAATCTAGGTGTAGAGTAGGAAATATGTCAGGACTAAAAAGCTTACCCTGGTAAGCAGATAGCTAGGAAGTTCTAGAAGCAATCATCAGTTCATCCTCCCTGCCCACCCCCGTCGTCTTTAAGCCCTGATATTCTGTCTTCCCTTTTATCCTTTCTGTAGCTAAGGAACTTTTGAATTTCATTTATTAAATTTTTACTTTCAAAATTTCAATTGACTTTTTCAGCATTTATATCTCTACTGAATTTCTCTTTCTTGTGCTGTGTTGACTTCCTTTAAAAAGCAACTGTGTACTTATATTCTCTTCAAATCAAGGAGTTCGTGTTCTCCTGTGTGTCACTGAATATATTTACAGTTTTTCTGCAGGCATAGATTGTTCACAACCTACTTTAATAAGGATTCAAACCTCCCCTTTAGCCCACCAACCACCAGAGGTAGTGGAAAAGAAAGGTTATAAGGATACAGGGGAAGAGGATCTGTTTAGAAATTGTTCTTTGGAGGAGATTCCAGCTTTCATTGTTCTCAGTCCAGTGCACTAACAAACACCATACATGAACCAGCAGCTGCAGTCCAGTTCACTGACAGACACAACACACAAATCAGCAAGGGCAGTCCAATCCAGAAGAACCCGCAAGGCTCACCAATTGACTTGAGTCCCCGGAAGCAGCAAGAAGCCACAGGAATCTCGTGAGACGTTCCTTGGCGAGTTTCTCTCTATGAAGTCACTACAAGAGAACCAATACATGCATGCCGTCATCGAAGACTAGCAAGGAGGAGCAACGCAAACTAAAGCTCAAGCACCCAGTCTTTGTTGGAGTCGTATTTATATGCTTAGCAAACATGTGTTTGCTATAGCGAAACGTTCTTTCACCTGTCTGCCCCAGCAAATCATCATTCTAACCTAACTGAATCTCCCAAGAAGTCAGAAATTTCCACTTTATCTTTCTTTTGAACGCTTTGTCCGGGATTTCAACCAATACACTCTCCTTCAAACCCATGACTTTGAAATTGAGCTACCTTACCAATTTGATACAGAGACTTGAAACTGATTAGGGATGGGGACATGGGTATATTAAAAACCATACAGGGAAACCAGAACCAAGAACTTACTGGACACATGAGGCCATGGAAAGGGTATAACTTCCCCTCTTGTCCCCATAAAGTGATGGATAAGTAATACCAAGGTCGCATTGTCCTTTGTCAACCTAGATGCTAGTGTGTGCATAAAGGACCAAGGACTTCTGTCATTGACACAGCCTACATACAACACTAACATTCACCTGTTCACTGATCTACACCTGACCCTGCAGTTTCTTGCTTCTGACCTATCTTCTACTCTATACCCAGATTGACCTTTCACCTCACAGCCAAACTCTGTAACTTTGCTCTCAAACTTAACTCAAAAGCTCTAGGAGCAACTCCACCTAGTGACTCTTTCTCCTTTCAGAACGCTCTTGAATTTTGCTACAGCCTCTCTAACTTGTATTTGTCCTGTGACCCGCATATAGGTACAGACATATGTGGGTAGATTTACTATGTGCTGTGAGAAGTGGGAGTTAATATCAATAATTAAGATAAGGACAAATAACCTGCACTTACCTCTCTGTGCATGAGCAAAGTAGGCAGACGTGATAGATGGCTGTCACTGAAATTTCTAAATCTGGTGAACTTAATATTATTATTCAATAAATTCTGATAACCGTGGGAAAAACTCGGGCTTGTTCGTCTGTTTTTGGCATAGCGTGCTCATGACAAATGAAATACTCAGTAAGTGTTTTTAGAACAAATGAATGGAAGACAGAATACATAAATGAACCCCTCTTGAACTTATGACCCCCCCAAGCCACTGGCCACCAGTATTGATGTACTTTTAAAAAGGATACTTTTCACCTCTCTGGAGGCTACAAGGGTCCGTGTGCCCAAGGAAGGGCTTCACAGCTATGACATTCCCACCTGCTGTAGAGCTGCTTCCTGTCTCTTAGCGATCATGTCTTCCCACTCCCACAGAGCTGCTTCCTCTCTCATTTAGCAATCACCTTTTTTTCCTTAGAGAATTGTGTCCTTCACCTCAAGCTACAAGCATTTACACTCTTACAAATGCAAACACTTGTTTCTCTTGCATGAAGGAAGAGGAAGTTGCCAGGGTTAGAAATGGGAGCTGTCCATGGTGTCTCTGTAGTTGCTGCTCTTCGTTTACTGTGTCTGAAGAGTAGCTGAGTTCTTAACACTGGGTGTGTGTGTGTGTGTGTGTGTGTGTGTGTGTGTGTGTGTGTGTGTGTTGATTTGAGAGGATCGTGGCACTCATTTCACCATTGCTCTTTTACAGTTTTGCAAGTAAGGATTTGTGCAACACCTAGACACGTTTACTGAGTTCTTTATGAAGGGAAAAAACGAGATTATTTGTGTAGGTGTGTGACATGCTCTGTACTCTGAGATGGAAACTCTCTTAACAAAATAATTGCCTTTCTAAGCAAAACTCTTAATGTTAACATCCCTAACTACTGCTCGCTCTCTCTCTCTCTCTTCTCTTCTCTCTCTCCTTCCTTTTTTCTCCCTTCTTTCTGTTCATTTGTTCTTTCTTTCTTCCTTCCCGTCTTTCATGTTTCATTTTATTTGGTGTTCACACCCAAGCGACTGGTGGACTGATCACATTCATAATATTTATGAGCTATCCTTTTCCTGACCCAGCTTCCAGTCTAGTTTATAAACAATATAACGAATTTTCTTAGCCACACAACATACCCTTCCCTTTTTTTTAATAATACACGAAGAGAGTTTACCTCACTGACAGATTAAAGCCCACACATATTCACTGCTCAGAGTTGCCTCGGTGCTCCTCAGCGGCATCAGTCAGCGACCTCGGAGGACAGGTAAAGACAACAGATAGCAAACAGGACCGGAACTGTAAGTAGCAGCTTTTGATTATTTAGTATCCATCACCTGTCGGTAGTTTTCCCAAGAATTCTTAATTGTCCACATGACTGAGGCTTCACATCCTCATGTCACCTGCTTCTTCTCCCCCCATCACCGACTTTGGAAAGAGTTCTGTCAGACCGCCAGATGTACACTGTTAGCTACTGAAGGATCTCTGGGCTGCCTCTTTAGCTGCTCTGTGAATACGCTCATTTGTCTCCTCATTTGTTTTTAAGGCAATGCTGTCTGGGTAATCATGTGTGAATCTTTATTGAACACTTATGGATGAGCCACCTGTTCATACAAATTAGCCAAGTTCTCGAGAAGGCCTGAATTAGTGAATTAGTTGATGAAGGAAATTTGTTGCAGAGACAGCAGGCAGCTAAGGACTTTCCCAGCTTGTCAAAAGTATTGTTAGTCCCGGAAACTGGCGAGGAACCGCAGAGATACCAAATGAACAAGTCTAGGCAGTGACCTAATACCTTAAACTCACTGGGAGGAAGTGAAATGGCCAGTCGCATCATTTGAAGAGAATCTGCTGATCTCAGGCCATAGCCCAGAAAGTTAACTAACTTTTGTAGAAGTGAGCATCTTTCCCCAGTGATCAATGTGGAGAGATCAGGAGGGAATTACAGGAAACTCGCGGGGAAATAGGCTTTCTTGTCCATTTGTGCTTCTGGCCACTTCAGACATCGAACAAACCTCAGAAATTGCCCAGCCTCATCATAGCCCAGGAGCACAACGTGAAGTCTTCACTTCCCATGGTCACTTAAGTGACAGACAGATCTGGTGAGTGGAGCTGCCCTCCGGGTCCTTGCTTGGGCCCCTAGTCCCATGCTAGAACCTTGGATGAAGGTAATACAAACCCACTGATAGCACGGTGGCCACCTTACTGTAGTTTAGATGTCCTGTAGCTGGTCACCTCTCTGCAGCGTCACATTCTATCTCAACACAGCACTCATGTCTGGGGAGCAGTGCTCCGTGACCACAGCACTTTAAATGTCTTCTCAGCCCAGTCCTTTGGGTGAGCCTATAACTTGCGTCACATTGTCGTGGTTTTATTCACTCAGGAAGAAGGAATGATAACCCTCCATTCCATTTTTATGGAGATACTGGGTTAATTGTCATGGAAATGTTGCCAGAGAGTTATTTCCCTCTCTTTAGGTTTGCATAATGTGGGATATAAAATTTCATTTGAGAAACTTAAAAAAAAATTACATTTATTGTATGGGTATATGTGCATGTGTGAGCACGTACGTGTGTCTGTATGACTGTGTGTACATGTGTCTGTATGACTGTGTGTACGTGTGTCTGTGTGACTGTGTGTCTGTGTGACTGTGTGTATCTATGTGTGTCTCTGTATTGCTCTGTGTGTGTGTGTGTGTGTCTGTGTGTCTGTGTGAGTGTGTGTCTGTATGACTGTGTGTATCTATGTGTTTCTCTCCATTGCTCTGTGTGTGTGTGTGTGTGTGTGTGTGTGTGTGTGTGTGAACACACATACATAAGAGGTCAGAGGATGACTAACAGGAGTCTGCCTCCTTCTTTCACAGCTTTGGTTCTGGGGATTGGACTTGGGCTGTCAGGGTGGCAGGACAGAGAGAGCCCTTACTCAATGAGCTATTTTACTGCCCCCCAAAGAAGTAACCATTAACATGAAAAAGCCTAAGGAAGAAAATCTAAACATGTTCCCCAGTTTCATACATGTGTGTGTTTTACTGTTAACAGTTCAAATTGATCCTGGGTGTATGTGCCTGGAGAGTTCCGAATCGTGTAAGCGTGTTCCTGGAATCCTTCCTGTGGGTGGCTGAGTGGAAGGGGCAGTAGAGAAGGCCTAAGGAGAGCATGTTCTCTGGATAGGGAGATGACTTTGTCTTTTCTATGCACTCTTGGGATAAGAAAACGCAGATTATTCGCCACCGATCCGCAGAACACCCTCTGTATCCCAAACACTGTAACCTATAGAAAGCAAGAAAGAGTTTAGAAACGCAAAGTCTGGCAAGATGACACAATCTGTAGCCAGACTGTTTCAGATCAGCCCATCCAACACTGAACCTAGCATGGGTTTAGTGCTCGCCTGATAAATTCAAATTCGGGAATGTTTATCTGAATTGTGTCTAAAGTAGTCACTTGTAGACAGATTAGTCTCGTTCCACCAGACACTGTATGGCCTTTTGAGAAATATATAAGTCAAAGTAGACTTTATCACTAGTGATGGAAATCTCAGGGCCGTCATGTTTCCCGGGTTAACTTGTCCTGAGTGCGGGTGGCCTCCTGTTCCCACCCCTCTGCAAACGCCTCTCCCTGGCAGAGTCTTCTCCCCGACATAGCCAATGTTAACATCAGCATCTTTGTGAAGCTTTTAGAACAGGAAGGCCACTCCTTCGTGAGGTTACCCATTCTACTACTTACACTAAGCTGACATCTCCAGTTTCCTGTGTTGAAATAAACCTCATATTTCTGGGAGCTTTCTTGAGCAGTGGAATGAAGGAGCTCATCGCTCTCATGTGATTCAAAGACTGAACAGCCAAGCAAAGAAAACCCCTTAAAGAGTCTGAAGCCTTCAGTTCTTCCAGGAACTAATGAAGGAATCATGGTGTGTGTCACAGAACACCGGAGGCTTGCTGTGATGAGGGGCCTTGCCTTGGCATCTGTCATATGGACAGTGGTTGGCTGACTGGGCCAGTTGAGAGGGTGGCCTTCCTTCCTCACTGAGTTGTAACACTTGAGTTATAGGAGGAGGCAGACTTGGTCTTCTGAGCACAGGGACATGGGGGTTTGAAGAGCTGACTGTCTTAGTGGAAACTGTAACTATGGAACTGCAGTTTGAAACAGTGTAGCTGTCCTCATAGCTGTGAGGACCTTCCGCTATACAGAGGATGGGGTCATGAAGAGGCCAGGGATGGAACATCTTGATCTAAGCAAACACAAACGTTTGTCTTTCTGTATGAATGAAATGAAAATCAATTTTAATTACCAGTTCATTGCTTTCTGCCCAGCATCCATGAACATTCATTGTTAAAAGAAAAAGCAGGTGCTTGTGAATTACAGCAGCATCTGAACACTAGTGTCAAACTCAGCCACGCCCGGTGTTCAGGCAGGATGACAGACGATGTTTACAGATTGTATCCTTGATTTATTTATCGCCAAACACAAAGCACTAAAGATTCACAGAGTAGTAACAGAACACACACTCCCCCCCACACCACAGCACACACATACTACTCACCATACATAAACTACATACACATACATCCCCCACCCCACATACATACCACATACCACACACCATACCCAGACATACCACATACATACCTTATACTCAATACTACATACATATACCACACACAGCATACCCACCATACACACACACCCCACACCACACACACATACAACACACATACAACACACATACAACACACATACTCCATACATACACCACATACATACCACAAACCATACATATACACCCCACACATACTACATATTTATCACACTGTGCATATACACTGTACATACATATACATACATGCCACATACTCACTTTAAATGTACACACCATACACAGCATACACACATACACACATACACCCCCCCACACACACACACACAAACTCACACACGGACCTTATGAGGACCTTATGACATTTGAGTTTTGAGGAGTTTTGAGTTCAGAGTAGCACAGGGTTGGAAACATCTTTCCAAGGATGAACCAGGATTACTTACAGAAAATCACACACACACACACACACACACACACACACACACACACACACACACACACACACACACACACCCCTTGAATCATTATCACATGATGTAGATACCATCTAAAGGCAGAAGGAACTAAAACGCTGGAAGGAAGGAAGTACCCCACGGTCCATGTATCACTTCCTTGTATGTTACTTGACTAAATGCCTAAAACATCTACTTAAAGAAGAAAGGGTTCCCTCTGCCCTGTAGTTTGAGAGCACAGTCTGGGGGTCGGGGGGACTCATGGTGGCAAGAGACTGAGGCAGAGATGGAGGGTGGTTCTCAGCCATATCTAGGGTAGGCTTGCCCGCCTCAGTTCACCCAGTGTGGAAAGTCTTTCACAGACAAGCCCAGAGGTCTGTAGATACTGTCATGCTGACAGGATTAACCGTCCCAGCACGTTAGGGCAGGTTGGGAGCATGTAATGATACATGGGGAAGAGTTAGGGGAAACAGGGCAGCTTCACCCAGGAATGAGCTGCAACCCACTTTGTACTCAAGTGAGACCAATCGAGAGCCTAGGATAAGGCTGTGGAGTGGACACAGATGGCTGTGACTGAGACACAAAGTGTCCCTGAGAGAGAGCTGATGAAAATGAGGGAGCAGAGGAGACAACAGGAACAACTGTTTGTTACATGATGCAGGGGGTTGGAAGTAAACACTGTTTCAGGTCATGGCGTGAAGGAGCAGAAGACAAAAAGAATTCACGCGGAAGTAACAGTGGTCACTGGTGTGGTCTCAGGGGGAGCTGGGGTGCCTCGGGGATTGACTTCTTAGGTCTGGGAGCTCAGGCTTGGTCGGGATGTGGGTTGCAGGGTGGAGAACGACATCTGTGGAGACTAACTTTCCCTTTTTTAAGTAAGAGCTCCTGGTTAAAAGCTGTGTGTCACATCCCATATGGGGGCTCTGAGATCTAATTTTACTGAAGGGCCCCAAGGCACAGAGGCTAGCCAAGATTCTGAGAAAATATCAAATAAAAATCTTGCAACCAATGGAAAGCCCTTTTCATAATTAGGAAGAACACATCACCCCATACATCATCGTTAGTCTGAGACAAGCAACAGAAGGCCGGTGGGGAGGATGGTTTTTCTAACCAGGGAACAGGTGGTCAGGGCAAGCAGGCCAGCGTGGGAGACTTTAGTCCACTCTGCTAAAAGAAATCTCTGTTCCTCCCCAGGAGATGGTCATATGAGGTGAGGAAGGGGGTGAGGGGGGCTGTAACTGTTTGACAGTGGTCTTTCAGACCAGACAGTGAAAGGCCAGGGAAAGGATTTAATGGTGCCCAGAGACACTGTGGAGAATGCAGTGGTCCCCAATCTCCTTGTACAGCAAAAGTTTGGATATTATAGACTATCCAAAAACAAATTTAGCTTTCATTTGAGTTGCTTCTTGTGGGTTGATTGCTTATTCTCCAGCCATAATTGATGATAGCTGTTGCCCAAGGTTGTTGGACTGGGGTGGGGGTCCTGGCAGCCTTTTATGTAGCAGCCAAAGACAGAATAACACCCTGAAGTGTCAATATGTTAGTCCCCCGAGACACAGGATTGCAACTCTCTGGTTTATGAAGAAAACAGTTACATTTTCCAGTCATCAGGATCTTAAATGCTGTTCTATCAATTTGAATCAGACAGGAGCCTCATCCAGAGAAAAGCCAGAAGAGGGCACATTTCCAGGGAGCCTAGGTTAACCCTCTTCACAGTAGACAGAGCAATGTGGCTTCTTGTGGTCCAAGAAGTTCATCTGCATATAGAACATGCCCTTTTTTGGAGCCACTAATTATACCTGTTATCTGGTTTCCAAGTACCATCATTTATCTAGTAGGATCCCTTGTGAAGATCCTTCGCTGATCCAGTCCTGATGTCCATGGTTTTCATTCTTTCTGAACCATGAGAGTCTAGGACCTCAGACAAATGGAATCCCTCACCTTGGCTCTTTGATAGATCTTTCCCCTCCCTCTCTAACCTGGGAGACCCCAGCCAGCTCAGGATCAAGTCTTATTCTACTCTAGATGCAGCACACTGTGAACACAGGAGCAGCGGAACTCCACACCCTCCCACCTCCCAAACTTAAGAGGAAGGGACAGTGAAACAATGAAACAAAGGAAGGCAAACAACATATTTTTGTAATTCAAAGACCAAATTGTGGCTTTGTGCAAAGTTCTTTTCCTTCGTGGATTTGCTGCCTGGCTCATCAGATGGGTTAACATAAAAGGAGAATTGTTAGATGTAAATAACTCTAAGTGCCTTCCGGCTTCTTTGTCTACTTTGTTTTCCCCAATTTCCCCCATTAAATCCAAGAACAGTGATTCATCTTCCCATTGCTCCAACTTTGATTTCGGCACTGCGAAGTGGAAATTATTAGGATTCCTGCAGTTGTGCTGTCTTACAAGAAGGGCCAGGCTGGTTGTGGTTGCTTGTGTGTCCGCTGGGAAGGCAGTCTTCACCAGGAGTGACCCCTTTATCTTTTCTCGGAAATAGCTCCGGTGAAAATGAACATCCAATAGTTATCTTGGCTCACTAATTCATGCTATGTTAAAACCAAAATTAAAACATTAAAGTTTCATAGATATAATATCATTTATAAATCATATCATAAAAACATCCATTTTTCCCCATAGCTCTTGAAAACTGGCAAGCCTCCTCCCCACCCCTTACCCCTACCCCAGCTGTTGTGTGAGAATCTGGAAAAAGACAAAGACATAATAGAGTGTAGAGATACTTAGCATCAGCACTCCCAAAGCTGCAAGGCTGCTTCCAGGAACGGAAATGCAGTGGGAGGTGCCTCCCCATTTGTATTAACAGAGCCTGTGTCTTTCTAGTGTTCGTGCCTCATTCTGTTCCACTGCAGAAAGAACATTTACCGTTCTCCCCAAGCTCCTCTCTCGTAAGTTTCAATATGTTTAGCTGTGGGTAAGTACAGCCAAGTAATTATCTCCCACATTTCAAAAATGACAAACAGAGAGGACTCTTTCCAAGTATCTTTAGAAAGTGTAGGGTGTGGCAACTGTTTGATTGACAGAAATTAGTTGCTCTTGCTTACTACCCAGATTTCTAAATTTAGATTATTTCTGTATGTACATGAGTGTTTTATCTGCATGTATGCATGCATATGGACCACATGTGTGTCTGGTGTCTGCAGAGGTCAGAAACAGGTTATAGGTCCCTCTGGAGCTAGTGTAATGGAGGATGGTTATGAGCCACCGAGTGGGTACTGGGACTCGAACCCAGGTCCTCTGCAAGAGCAGCAAGTGCTCTTAACTGCTGAGCTGTTTCTTCAGCTACCTGGATCTTGTCCTTAAATAATCATTGCCTGAATGAAAATCCTTTTGTTTGTTTGCAGTGTCTGAAAGCTTACCTGTTTCCTATGGGAATGTGGCAAATTGCTGGGCTTTGCGGATGCTAATGAGTTCACTGTCACAGTTCCGACCAGCAAAATCCTGCTGGTAAAAGCATGTCATCTACAAGAATCCATGATTTTCAACCACATCTGACCTTTATAATCCTCATTATAGTCGGAAGTAACTCGTTCAGTTCTGGGAACCTCTCTCACCAGATCTAAGTTCCCGGGAAGTCAAGACCATATTAAATAAGCAGCACAAGTATTGCAAACATTAAAAAAAAAAAAAAAAAAGAAGAAGAAAAAGAAAAGAAAAAGAAAAGGAGTCCACCACTTTTGTGAAATGTGCTAGGCTGTACTAGTGTTGGGAAGACTCATTAGGCTTCCTGTGTAGCATAAGCAGCCAGATGAGGTCAGGGCACAGATCCTGTACTAGCACGGTGTAGAGATCATGCCTGGAGCTGGAGATTGTCTGGGGAGCTGGAAGTCATTCTGAAGCTAGACGTTGTCCTAGGAGCTGGAGGTCATTGTCCCTTGTCATTCTAGGAGCTGGAGGTCGTCTGAGGAGGTAGAGGTGGTTCTAGGAGCTGGAGGTTGTCTGGGGAGCTAGAATTTGTTGTCCTAGGTTGCCCAGGGAGCTGGAGACCATCATCCCAAGTCATCCCAGGAGCTGGAGGTCATGGTCGCAGGTCACCCAGGGAGCTAGAGGCCATCATCCCAAGTCTTCCAAGGAGCTGGAGGTCATAGTCCCAGGTCACCCAGGGAGCTGGAGGCTCTGTTTTGCTTGCCTTTGTTTTCTCGCTTTCATTTCTTTGTACACAGATCTCGCGTTGTCTTTATGAAGACGGATGCTTTGACCTTTAATAGGAAACGTAGGAGAGCCATCTTTTGATTGCTTAATTAGTTGGATGTTATAAGATTCAATAAATTCAGCATGAAAGATTAACCCCAGGAAACTTGCAGTGACCCTCAAGCACGCAAACGCGTTGTCCCCAGGCTGACCACACCCTGGATGCTGGCATCTGACAGTTCCTTGGTTTTATTGTTGCCATGTCTTCATACTGTTCCCAGGGATGCAACTTAGAAACGTCACCTGGCCACACCACCAAGACCAATTGCCTTGAGTGCAACATGAAATGCCTTTTCTGCCCATTGAAATATTGGCTCGTGTTGTGGTCAGCCTGAGATGCCTTTTCCTAACAATGCTACCAAAGGCCTCAAGCAAATATCAGTTAGAAACAGACATGAACTGGTGTGGACAGACATAAATATATTCTGTGCAAATGCATGGAGAAAGTGTGTGTGTGTGTGTGTGTGTGTGTGTGTGTGTGTAGAGAGAGAGAGAGAGAGAGAGAGAGAGAGAGAGAGAGAGAGAGAGAGAATAGAAGAGAGAGACAGGGGGGGGTGTCTCTTTTTGTCTTACCGTGCTCTCACGTTTTCAGGACTTCTTGTTATCAATTTCAGCTCTGAGGCCAGACCATTAAGTCCAGGATGACTTCACTGGGAAACATGAAAGCAGCAACTGCACTATTCAGAAGGTTTCCGATGGTCTTCGGTTATAAGCCTATACCTGTATTTTTCTCTTTACACATTTTAGAGAGAATTCCAAATGCACATAGAAATAAGCAGAACAATATATAATGAGTCCCAGTATACCCACCATCACCAACCCCGGCCAGTCTCAGCCCACGGTCTTCCCCGTCCCATTGCCATCGTAAGTCACCTCACCCCAACCCTGACCTTGGCTGCTACCGTTCTGAGTCAAATCCAGTATCACATTATAGTTGGGTGTCAGTTAATATCCAGAATATATCAAGAGCTGTCATTGTGCGAGCATCATAGAATGTACTCAGGAATAGTAATGGCTGTGGTACACACATGGTCTCATGGAATAGTCATGGCAGTGGGACGTGTGATCTCATAGGATAGTCATGGCTATGGCACACATGTGATCTCATAGGATAGTCATGGCTATGGCACACATGATGCATTTGATCTGAACCTTTCGTCCTGTTCAGGTTGGATAGTTTTGTACAACATACTTCCATAGATGGAACTTTCTACATACTAGGAAAGAGAAGCCTCAGCTAAGGCATCTTCTGGAGTGATCAGCCCTAAGTGAGCCCTGGCTAGGTGTGCTATGTAATAGAAATTACAAAATGCCACTGTCCTTATTCTCTCATGTCTTCTTCATGGTTTCCACAGTAATTTCTCACTGTTTACCTTTTGGCTACTGGTGGTAGGCATGGTGTTTCAACATAAAAAACAGCTTTAATTGGGAATGAGAAACAGTTTATTCTGGAGCCAAATATTAGGGACCATGGTCCAGGACCATAGACTTGGTTTACCCAAAATACCATGTTCCAATGTGGCTATAGTTCCATTACATTTTTATAGTAGCCAAAAAATTAAAGTCATAAATCAAGTTTTTCTTAATGCACGGGAGAAACATGAAATATATGGGTAAGGGCAAAGAAGAGAAACCTCTTTTATAGCCTCAGATGCTATCTCACACCACTTTTATAAAGCCTTTGGGTTAGTGAAAGCTGAGGGGCGGGGCGTATATTCCAGAAGGATTTACCTGGTAGACTGTAGGACAGACGTAAGGTCAAACAGAGGTGAGTAATGGCTGGCTATTAACAAGCTAAGATAGTCAAGATAGTTACTCCAGACTTGTAACATCCCAGTTCCCCGTAACCACAGAGCTCCAGTGCAGTCAGTTATCCTTGAAGAATCCTTACAGGGGTGCACATGCTTTTCCTGGAAACTTCAGTTCACAGATGAAATTCTATACTCATAAGCAAGTTTGCAAAGTAATGAGTTTTCAGACAATCTCAATCAACACCCAACAATATTTTTATATAATGATGTACTTATAGATTTGAAATTATTAAAGAATTTTAATCCATTGTAACTATTATGTCTAATGATTCTGGAATCCTCCCATTGACACCCAGCAGCGGGTTCTGTGACTTGGCCCCAGGTTTACTGGAGATATTGATGTTTCTTTTTAAAAATTTATTAATTCTATCTATCTATCTATCTATCTATCTATCTATCTATCTATCTATCTAATCTATCTATCTATCTATCTATCTACCTACCTACCTATCTACTCTATATATCTATCTACCAACATATCTATCTATCTATCTATCTATCTATCTATCTATCTATCTATCTATCTATATATCTATCTACTCTATATATCTATCTACTCTATATATCTATCTACTCTATATATCTATCTACCTACCTATCTACCCAATCACCCATGTTTTGGTTTGTCGAGACAGGGTTTCTCTGTGTAGCCCTGACTGCCCTGGAACTCCATAGACCAGGCTGGCCTCCAACTCAGAGATCCACCAGCCCCTTCCTCCTGAGAGCTTGGATTCAAGTTGTGTGCCAAGGCCCTAATGCTCCCCAATCTAGTCTGTGGGATTTTAAACCACATTAAATGATCCTTGTGCTCCTGTCAGGAGTCCTTCCAGAGCTCCTGCATGAGAACACTATTCACCAGTAAATGCTTAACCTGAACACAGACTCAGAGAAAGGATGGGCCCCGGACCACTGCTCAGCCACAGCAGGGTGGCTATGCAGCCTGGCTTCCTGTAGTGCAAACTGCAGGCAGGGATTGCTGCCAGGATGGCTGGAGCTGCCCATGACAGTCACAGCTCACAGGCTAGTCATTTCGTCTGGATATATCTATCAAGGTCAGAAATGCCAGTGAACAGCAAATACAGGAAATTACAAAAGATCAAGGGCATCCGATGGTAAAATCCTTTCTGGGATATTCTTACCAAAACAGTCAAGGATAATGTCTATTCTTAACTCTGAAAAATGGCATCCCAGAGGCTCTAGGAAGGACTAATACCTTCTTTAGCCTTGACTCTTCCTTCTGTCTCTGGTCTTTTCTGAGTATTCTCTGACAAAACTTAAACTTTGAGATCACTCTGGAAGGGGCTAATTTTAAACTGTAGATTTTCTGAGATACACAAACACGCTAGCTAGTTTTTCAAGAAACTCCTGTATTCTTCCATATTGCAGATTATCGTGGGCACCAAAAACACCTGACAGGAGAATTCAACCTTTGGTGCTTCTTAGCTGTGGGCGGTCCTTAGCCATGGGCACTCCTTAGCCATGGGCGGTCCTTAGCTGTGGGCGGTCCTTAGCCATGGGCGCTCCTTAATCATGGGCGGTTCTTCATCATGGGTGGTCCTTAGCCGTGGGCGGTCCTTAGCTCCTTAATCATGGGCGGTTCTTTGTCATGGGCGGTCCTTGGCCGAGGGTGGTCCTTGGCTGTGGGTGGTCCTTGGCCGTGGGTGGTCCTTAGCCATTGGTGGTCCTTGGCCGTGGGTGGTCCTTAGCCATGGATTGTCCTTACCCATGGGTGGTTCTTTGTCATGGGCAGTCCTTAGCCGTGGGTGGTCCTTGGCTGTGGGTGGTCCTTGGCCGTGGGTGGTCCTTAGCCATGGGTGGTAGGCTGCTGGGGTTTTGTGCCTTCATCCTGTTGACCCTCAGCAGTCATTGACTACCTGCTGGAAGAATCAATCTCTGAAGGAACAAAGGACTAAGCAGTTAGTTGCCCATTTCATTGGAGACAATCTGGGTTTTGATTCTGCGCTGTGAAAATGAGAATTAACTCAGCTGATGAGCAAGACAGGCTATCTATGAAGCGGGTTGAGTTCCCATTTCCCAGAGCCGTTGAAGGAGGCTTCACGGAAACCATCCCTCGAGCGGAAGAACCTTCCCTATGAGGTCTTCAGACTCCTTTACAAGAAACAAATCAAAATTCATGCTTTAGAATTTCCACTTAGAAGATGGAAATAACTTGGCTAGAATTAACGTTGCTTTACCAATCTTTTTTTTTTTTTCTGATTTGTTTGGATGATTTATCTATTTTGGTTTTCTTGAATTGTTTCATGTAGAGACGTCATGGGGATAGATGTTCTAAAGGCCACTGAGTATTGCTTTTTAATTACCTTATAGCCTCAAAGGGGCATGCAACCTTCATCTTCCACTCATTGACCCTAAAATTCTCTACAACCGCCCCATAAAGATAGTTTCTTTCAAAGCTTTTTTTTTTTTTCAAAAGGAATGTTGGTTTCCTAGATGGATCAGTGCAGAAGGAAGGAACCACAGTCGCCATTCCAGTCAGTTTCTATCTAACATAAAGATAGAAATACATACATAAAGACACCAAGACTCCCCTTATATAAAACACTAATGTATGTCCCCCCAGACAAAGGCCAATGCTTTTATAACATACAATGTATCAGTTTACACGAACACAGTAGACATAGAGAGTGAAACAGCAGTTCCCTATACACTGTCCCAAATCCATGCCTGTCAACTTTTCTCTTCTTCAGACCCCCAGTCTGTGTACAATTATTTTTGCTCATGCATCCAAAAATTTGAACATTTTACTCCAGTAAATGAGGGTGAACATATGAATATTCTATAAAATTGACATTTTATGGATCCGAAATAGTCGACTACTGACTGCCAAAGTCATATGTTGGCAAGCGTCTTCCTTCCTGCATACATGCATACATACCCAGTCACCACTAATGAATTGTCAGAGACACTCGAACGTTTTTGGGTGAGGGTCAGTTAGACTGAAGGTGCATGTGATCTGTATTTCAGTCTCCTGGGTAATTTTCAAATGGTTTAGACCTTATCAGGACAAACCGTTACAGTTTATATCCTGGCACTGTCTAGGAGATCTAGGACATGTTCCTCCCGCTGCTCATTATGCAGGTCTGTGTACTCGCAAGGCCACTATTCTGTGGCCAATCTATGGGTTACCTGCTAAAACCTCTTTAAGCCCCTTGTTCCTTCTGACAGAACCAGTGGGTAAGCCCACACCAAATAAAAAGCATGCAAGCCAAGTCAACTGGACCAGCACTTGAGGCTGTGCAGATTGTAGTGTGCTCATGGGGAGTGTTTAGCATATGGACTTTGCTGTGACAATAAGTGACGTGTTAATGTCATCGTCAAATACCATGCTAAATTTTAGTAGGGATTACTTTTATTCATTTAAATGGCCAAAAAGATATGTATGCGTACATTTATGCTTTATTTTCCTTTGTGCTTGTAACATGCCATTCCTCCATGAAGCTCCTATTTCTGTCATAAAGTGGCAGAGTCAGAGAGGGAGCCTCTCACCACAAAACCAGTCACATTGGTGGGAGGTTAGGGGGGAGGTGTTCCCTAGAGTGTAAGGTCCTAGCTTACAGAGCCATAAAGGACAATGGCTGCATCCCCAGGTGTTTCAGTTTCCTTTCCCACTGCTGTGATAAATGCCCCGACAAAAGGGAGACAATCCCAGATTTACAGCCCATTATTATAGGGAAGTTCATCCCTTTCCCAAGGAACTGGCACCACTCACAGGGACAAGTCTTCCCACCCCAGTGAACTGGGAATCAATACAACTCCTCAGGACTTGCGTGGAGGACAGCTTGATCTGCATAATCCTTCCTTGAGACTCTTCCCAGGCCGCTCTAGACCATGCCAAGTAAACAATTGACCAACCATCACATTCGCTCTTTAAGCAGTGACCACTCACCCAGACTCAGACGCAGACTACTCTGCGGAAGGAATGTCAAAGAACCTCTGGTCATCATGTATTAACCAGAAGACTGCTCAGACATACAAATGGCCGCCCAGATGTATCATCCGAGAGCTACAGAGCTCACTGGGACACTGTAAACTCTTCCTTTGTTGGGCAGAATTAGATATAAGAAAACTGTTTCTCAGGCTGCACAAAAATAAAGTTTCTTTCCATTTCTGTTCTTTGTGCATCTGTTCCTCAAAACAGGCCAGGGCAAGTAAGTCTCACCCTTCCCTAAGAAGAAGCTTTGCTAGGAGCTGTGTTTATCTTCTGGAGGTTATCTGACCTGTAAGATTATTTGACCAGATTGCTGATATCCCTCATCACCTGGCTATCAGCTAAGCAGATTATAGATGATTGTTCTCCCTTTTGAAGTACACCTGGATTTTAACATGTTCCATTTAATAGCTACACCTGTAATTGTATATGAACCGGTTTCCTCCTGCTAACACCTATGTGTTAGTAGAACAGTTCATTAGAACACACTGTCAATGTTTTTGGGGTTCCGAAGAGTGCCTGTGCCCTCTCTGCCAATGAGAACTCCTGAGGTAGGCTGCATCAGCAGCTTCCAGGCAGCAAACATTTGAGCCCATATGGTACACGTGTCAGCCAGTGAACACTCCCTGTCGCCAGACTGAGCGGAAAGTGCTCAGCAACGTGTTTCAGATGCCCTCGGGGTGCCTCTCTTTCTGCCGTATATTTTTGTGATCTAGTGAACTATTGGACGCTCTAATGGCAGGCCAAATGTACGTAAGGGGTGGCACGCTGGCGCTTCGAGGGAGGCAGAGACACACAGGAAGGATATCACGCTGGTGATAACCCACAAGGTTCCCAGCAGCTTGAGGGCCCTTTGAAGAAAAGGTCAGGGTAACATATGGAGAAGATCAGCAGGAAATTAGGGATTAGTCTAAGTCTCCCTGACATTCTGAAGGGCATCGCAAGGCATCCCTGTAGAATTGCCCAACTTTTGTCAGAGAGATTTCTAGAAGAAGCTATGGTTAGAATGTGTTGTAGCTTCTCGTTACTTAATAATGTGGAAGACAGTCTGGCACTGCCATACCAGGGACGCATCTTCATGTGGAGTGTGGACTATGGCCAGACGTGAGGAAAGGAGTCCCCACAGCACACTGCGCATTCCCACTGCGCATTCCCACTGCGCATTCCCACTGCGCATTCCCACTGCGCATTCCCACTGCGCATTCCCACTGCGCATTCCCACAGTTTAGGTGGGTTCCGATCAGGGAACAGAGATATGGAATTGTTTTCCTCGCAGCATAGCATTTTCCCTCTGTTATTTGAGTTGGCTTTAGCTCTTTTTCAAAGGCCGCATTACAGTGTTGACTCTCCTTAAGCTTCTGGGAGGAAGATGTCCAGGGATTTTGTAGATGAGGGTATACAAGCCGCCGTGTCTTCCTTACCACCGCGCTCGCTAATGTAGAACCTGGCCACAGCGACGCGCAGAAGCATGACTTATGTTTATTGTGCTCTCACTGCGCAGTCACAATAAAGCACTTTTCATTATCTCCAGACATCTTTATAACAAACCTATGAGGTAGTTACTTATATTGTCTCTGCGTTAAGTATTTGGAAAATTACGGAGGCTGGAGAACTTGCCCAAGGTCTCAGAGGCAGTAAAAGGGAAAGCCAGGATCTGTGCTGCCGATGTGGAGTGATGTCAGATACTGAATACACAACTGAGACATCGGCTGTCACCTCCAGGATGGGTTGTATTCACAGATGCTGTTAAGAATGGGTGAGCAGGCGAATGAATGAATGGATGAATGAATGATTGGTGTACTTGGAAGTTTGTGAAGCCACCAGTAAGCATTGGTGATATAAAGCCCAATTCTTGATGCAAATCATTGTTCAGTCTTGATGTGTAGCTAAAATATTTTTTTTTAATTATGATTTTGCAATTTTAGGATCCCGTAAACTGTCCTTGGCAACACCAAGATATCGCAGTCCTTTTGCTCAGTGTCGTTAGTCATGTCTGGTTTTTAAATATCAAAATACTAACAAATTTTAAATTAGGCAGTAGCCATTCCTGAAAGGAATGCCCTGCGAGAGGGTAGCCCCTAGGATTGTGATATCCATCAGTGACATCATAAGAACAGAGAAACCAAGCCCAGATAGTTGGATTGAACTTTAGGATTCTAGGGATTGAACCTCGGGCCTTGTTCCTGCTCAGCAACTACCTTTCCATTGAGCTATAGCCCAGACCACATTCAGACGCTGTATTAATATCTGTCCAATGCTTGCCCCCTTTCCATTGTGCGGTTGGTACTGTGCCAAATAGGAACGTTGCATTAGCCTGGATGTCAGAAACAGAAAGTCATCTATCAAACCAACCGTTATCCTGAGGACATAGCCAGAAATAAATTGCCATAAGTCACCCAGGACGTGAGTTATTTGTTACTCCAGCATGCTTAACCTGAGCTCACTAACAAACTGAATGCCTGAGGACACCCTGGTGTTGTAAGGCAAAGAGCAGTTCTCAGCCACCACCAGCAGGGGGAGAGCTTGAGCAGTGACGTCATGTCTGAGACAGGCAGAAGAGGTTCAGTCCAATCAGGAAGCAGGCCGCCATTGAAGATGCTTTTTCCCTCCTGTGACAGACAAATAACCTGCCACTCCAGATATTGTTGTTTCTTCTCTAACAAATATACCGTGGCTTTAGGAAATCAGGTCCAAACCACCCTGCCCTGGCTCAAAAGTTAATTCACCTATTCTATTTCAGTCTGTTTCAAATATTTGCCTTCTAGTTAATTTCATCCATAGGAAAGGTTATTCTCCCCAAATGATTTAACATTCCCGCTTCAGATGAGGCTCTCAAAGAATTTCAGATATTTAGGAATCGTTCTTGTTAAGCCCTTGTATCATGTTTGGGTCTGTCTACCTTTGCTTTCTGGGCATGTAGCAAAAAGAATCCTGGCTCCCGAGAAAAATATCCGTGTGGGCCATGTTTTGTTCACGGGCGCTGCATAAGCTATATTTAGAGCCCTGGATGTAGAGCTGTCCTGTGTCAACACTGTAATTTAATTACTGCTGTGGACTTAAAATCCATCCACCTTCTTACATTGAAGAGTGAACAGTATCTCTTGTGAGTGTTCATTTTGCTTTATGCTAAGAGTGGGCTACAGGCTTTTCAGGCAGAGCACCCACCTGACCCTCTCTTCCAAACAAATGGATTAAACTCTGAGTTCTACAACTGTTTTATCTTTGTGTTATGAAGAGGAAATATTGTCTCCTTGAGCTCTGTGGACACGTGGCAGTAGGCTGTGCCTCTCCACCATCCTGGTGTCACTCACTCCGGCAGTGTGTGACATTACTCATCACTAGGATTTCTAAAGCACTGTCAGGTGAGCCCATTATTTTAAACTCGGGTTAAGGTAAGGACTTTAGATTTATAGATGCCCACTACGGCTTCATTAAGCACAGAAGGCATCTAATGCTTTTCTCTCTTTAAGTCAGGGACTTTGTATTTTGCAACGTTACGTTAATCCGCGCTTTAATATTCCTCCAAAATGAGTGTGTTCTTCTTGTGCTGTTTACCGTCTTTGTCAAAGTCAATGAACGCGATACAGAGACGCCCGCCTTCTGGGCCCTGGGGAGTAAGTACATAGATGCTGTTAAGAACGAATCTGTCTATGGTGGGGTTTGCTTTTCCTGTTTCTGTGTAGGATTTTTGATTTCATTTGAAACGAATAGCATAAATCCCACGTCTGGAAACTAATAGAATTTACACATTTACCTGCCGATCCATAACCTTTAAGTCAGACGGTGTCAGTTTGCAGTCAGTGAGGCACATGAAGAAATGCTTTAAAACTGAAATCAAACCGTTTCTGTTCTCCTCCAGACACCTGATATGACGGCCAGTTTGGGATGCTTATCACTGGAGTGATTTCAGATTAGTCCTGCTCAGTGACACAAAATCAGCTATGGGGAGAAGATACAGCCCCCTAAATGAGAAGAGACAGGGAGACAAATCTTCCTGATCGCAGACGGAAGCTAATCTGAGGAGGTCAGGGAGTGTGCCTCGGGAGTCTTGGTCATCCCACAGTTACACAGGCCAGATCCCCAGGAGATATGAATGTCGTTCTCAGTTCCTGGGTGTCCAGAGCTCTGACTGTGGTCTTGAGATACTAGGCCAAAGACAGCCTGTCAGTTTGAGATCCTGCTATGAATAAGGAAGTACCCACTGCTCTATTCTGGCCCTGGGCTATCTGAGGCTGTACAGCCCACTGTACACTTGTGTGCAAAGAAACCATTTCAAGCCAAGAACGCTTACTGGCCAAGATGCTCAGGACAAATGATCAAATCTCTAAATCTCTCACTGTATTTGTGACAGATGATCGGAAGGGTTTATATTACACCTTCCAGATGTGACTGTGGGCCTATAGGGCCCTGATACAGAAAGTCTACAGTAAGCCCAGCCTTTGGACACTCTGATTTAGATCTCCTGAGCATTAGTGGGTGGAGAAAAGTGTGGTTAGCGAGGTCCTGATGTGGGCTTGGCGAACAGCAGGTTCACACCCCCAGAGGATGCGGAAGGCAGACCCTGCTTCCTTACTAGCTTCCTGGAAATGCCCTAGACTGGATCTACTGGGCCTGGAGGAATCTGCAGAGCCCTTAGGGGAGCATTAGCAAGGAAACTCCACCATAAGCCGTGTGCTGCAGAGGTTTGGCATGCCGCATCCTTTCCCTGTTTCATCCACATCCGCCCTGCTCCTTGCTAGGTGAGATGCTAGCCCAGAGCCCATCTCTCTTTGTACTCTGTGAGTCCCGAAAGGCATCCCGGGAAAAGAGTGAGGAGGTAAGTGGGCATCCATGAGTTGGGGCATTTTTCTTTTCCATCTTCCTTTCTCCCTCACTGGCCCCTTCACTCTTCCCCTTCCTTCTTTCCTTTCCTTGGTTTTCTGTTGAACAATAGGCTTGTCGGAAGAAATACCCCTTTAGAAAGATATAAAGCACCCCAGTTAGAACTTTTTGGATGGATTTATATGGACTCGGGTGTGCAGCGTCTCCCGTGGCCCCTCCTTCCTCCTCTTGTCCTGCAGATAGATCTCTGCTTACCACACAGTTCAAACTGCAGCGGGGTAGAAATATTCCTGAGGCAGTCTTTGTGTGGGAAAAAGAAAGAAGTGGACTGTGTTTCCGTGCTAAGCCAAGTAGCACGCTTGGGATCCGGAATGGAATACTGAGGTCAGCATATGCTCGCCCACTGGACGATTTACCTCTGTCTTCAGGCCCATTGCCTTCTCTGGTGCTACTCCCCATCTTGGAAAATGCCATTTCTCAGTCACGCTTGACAGGTAGTTTCTGGGTCTGGTCGTTAGGATCGTGACATGGAGTGACTGAGTACATTCTGTGCGGCCATTCCGGAACACCTGCAGCCTGTTGCTTCATTAAAGAAAAGAGGTATATCTGACTCCAGAGCTTGGCCCTGGCGAAGGCTGTGTGATGGATGGATGTCAAGACCAAAGTGGCAGCCTGTGCAAGGATCTAGTCTGTAGAGTCATTCAGGAGAAATGTGTTCGTTCTTACTGGTTTATTCCAGGACTGGCTCCTTGGGTCTTCTATCATTTCTACGACGAGTTGCAGGTACTGAATTAGTCACAGAAGTTTCCTGTGTTCTGGATCCCAGCTGATACAGTCACCGGACTTTCCAATCTGAGCCTATTTCTTTTCTTAAAAGGCTTAGTTTACTATTTCATGTACACCAGTGTGCATCTGTGTGGGGTTACATCTATGTGATTGCTCATGACTGACAGGACCGGAAGAGAACACTGGATCCTGTAGAAGTGGAGCTACAGGTTGTGAGCTATTTGACCTCCATGCTGGATGGGTGCTGGAAGCCAAACTCCAGTGCCCTCAAAGAGCATAAATGCTCTTAACCACAGATTCACCTCTCCAGCCCCGGATCTGAGTCAGAAGATTGGGGAAGGTAATGTGTGCTTAGCCGGCTTTGTGTAAAACTAAGCAGGCATAGACATTATGCCCCTAGCAAACCCCTGCTTCCCTCTCATGTTTCATCCATTTTACTGAGGTCTCCTTTTGTTATTCTGAAGATTTCGCTTTAGGGTTAAACAGTATCACACAACAACCAAAATGCTTAGAACTTTAAAAAATTAGTGTTCTTTCCTGGGTAAAGAAACAGGTTCTGTCTCTTGATGTTGTGCTTCCTGACAGAAGCAGACCATTCTAACGCTCAGAAGGGCTCTGGTAGAGAGAACACTTGCCTAGCCCACAGAATTAATGTGTCCTGACCTGTTCACACCACTGCTTTCCAAGAGAGAAAACATGAGTTTTATTAAATGCAGAATAAAATTTACTAACTTTGGTCAGACTCCTGCTTAGAAAATGGGCCACTAAAATACTTCACATCTAAAATTCAGTATTAATATGACACAACATGTCAGGTGAGGGGAGTGACTCCTTCTGATTGCGTGTGAGTCATAGTAAATGAACACATTCGGTTGGGTCAGGGAAAATGCTAACTTAGTCTGAAGAGTATCTTAACTTTGAAGAGAGTAAGATTTCACCAGAATTAGATACACTGTGTAGTCACGGAACTGACTAGTTAAGAGCTAAGTCATGGGCCGAGATGTAACTCAGTCAACAGTGGGATCCCTTGGCTGCAGAAGATCTTGGGTTCAACCCCTAGTTTCACATAAAAGCAGCCAGTACGTTACATGTCTGTAATCTCCTCCTTGGGGAAGGGAAGGAGGGAGGAACACAAGTTCAAGGTCATCCTTGGCTTTGTTATGGGTTCATGGCCACCGTGGTTTTTATAAAACCTTGTCTTGAAGTAGAAGTGAATTCACTCTTGACATCTAGAAATCTTCCCTTTCTCCATCCTAGACTTGGGGAATCAGAAAACAATAGCTCTTATTTTGTCTTCAAGAAGTGGGAGGTGGGCTGGAGGTGCTGTTCACATGGCTTACTTTGTCTTTGTGCGTCCTTCCTTTTTACCCATGTAATGAGATACATTTTAACCATCTTTGACTGATTCCTGTGGCAGTTACAGGCAAGACCAGCAAGGCTCCAGAGATTCGCTTTATGTAGCAACTCTGTACCCATGTGTCCGTATTTGTCTTTCTGTTCCCATCAACTGGGGTTTGTAGAACTCTGTGCAGTTTGGCTGGGGATGCTCCTTACTAGCAGAATGCTTGTCCAGCACATGCAAGAGCCTGGAATCCAACCTCAGCACCGTAGAAACAAACAGTAAACAAGTCCTGAGCACTCATGACCCACGCTTTACTGAAGTTCTGAGCAGCTGCTCAGAGGAAATGAGTCTCATCTGCTATTAATTTTCAGTGTCCGTTAATAGAAAGGATATGCGCCTTCTGTTGGAGACATGGGATTAGATTTTAAGAACGCTATATGATAATGGAACAGTAAATTCTTCAATACTCGGTTGTCAGATAGGTTTCATTAAATTGCAAATATCAGATTACATTTTTAATTATTTCAGACTCGCACTGGGAATTACACCGCAATTGCATGATACAGAAAACACAAGGCTTCTTCTTGTTTCTCACAAGATTCTCTGTTGTTCAACTCCAGGCATCCCCGAAGATCTTGACAGGGGATATTTTAGCTATAGAGTTAAGACTTACTTCCAATCGGAGCAGAGAGATCAAAAAAAGGAAAGCCCTCTGTAGACCCACTTGAATTTTTAAGTTCATGTTTAAAGTTAATAATTTTAGTAGGCACAAAACAGTAAATAATAATGTGTTTATTTAAAGTTTCAAACTAGCTATAGATTGATCCCCTGTGACCCAAGAAGCCTGCATATGGAAGTCTAGTTCTTGGTTGGAACTTGGGTGAGCCACAGAATATCTGTGCACAGTTCTGTCTCATCTGGAACACGCACACGCACACACACACACATGCGCATACACACAGTACCTATCTTAGATAGGAACTATAAGGGTTAAAGGTTGTTATGACTGGAAGTATTGGTTGAATGTCTCCTGTGTAACAGACACAGCCCCACCCTGATGCATGGATTGGAAGAGGAAACGGAATAATACAGTTACATGAATCAACATAACTGTAGGTGGATAATGGCTATTAGAGGAAGGTGCTTGATGCTAATGGAACATATTGCAGGTGACTTAATTCAATCCGCTGTCTGAGTGTGCTTTCTATTGCCAGGATAAGAACCATGACTAAAAGCAGGGAAAGTTCATTTCATATTACAGCTTACCATCCATCATAATGAGAAATCAGAGCAGGAACCTGGAGGCAGGAACAGAAGCAGAGGCCGTGGAGGAGCACGGCTTACTGGCTCGCTTCCATAGCTTGCTCAGTTAGCTTTTTCCTAACACCAGTGTGTGCGTGTGTGTGTGTGCGTGTGTGTGTGTGTGTGCGTGCGTGTGTGTGTGCGCGCGTGTGTGTGTGTGTGTGTGTGTGTGTGTACATGTATGAGCATTAGTGCTTCTGTGTGCACTCGCTTATGCCTAGGTCCCCTCTGGAAGGCCATCATCCAGAGGCACCCAAATCAATGTCCCTTCCCGTTTCCCAGTTATATTTATTTTCATCTTTCAGAAAAATCAATTTCATGAAGCAGATCTGAACACGCATGATGGCACCTATGCGGTAGACATCTACTGCATGACAGGCAATTCCCTGATCACTGGGGACACCGAGGCCGGTGACATACTGTCTTAAAGGTCTTCAGCCCTCAGCTTATAGTGCGTCCTTTGACTGTACATGAGATCAATCAATTCTTGTTTCATGGAAGGCAGCCTGGCAGCCTCTTCGCTGAGAGGATCAGCGAAAACTACACAGAAGAGGTGATGTATGAGCAGAATTTTCTAGGCAGCTAGGAAGAGCATCCACAGCCTGCGCAAGGGATCTGTGTCTCTGTGAATCCAGGGGAGCCTTGTCAAAATACCGAGAGAACAAATGTCTCCTTTGTTAGGAAAATCTCCCAGAAAAAGTGTGTGAAGTTCTCCCAAATGGATAAAACAGACAACGTATCCATTAGTAGCTGTTCTCATCTCTGAGATTAGATACCCGGCAAAAATCAACTTAAGGAAGGAGTTTGTTTGGACTCATAGTTTGACAGTGCACCCCCCCCCCTCCATCATGCTAGGGAAACATGGTAGCAAAGGGCTCCATGGCAACGTTTTCTCCGCAGCTGCTTGCTGACATCTCTACAGATTGAGAGAGACGCTCCATGATGGATGGATGTGTGGGTGGGTGGACCGATGGGTCAGTAGGTAGATAGGTGAGAGAGGCAGAAACAGAGACAGACAGACACAGAAACTCAGAGACAGAGATAGATTGGGGGATAGATCTAGGAAGGACCAGGTTATAACCCTCAAGCTTCAGCTCACCCATCCACCAACAACCAATTTCCTCCAGGGATGCTCCACCTGCTCCACCTTCTGAAGGTTTTGCAGCCTCCCCGGACAATGTTGCCAGTCTAGAACCAGGCGTTCAGACACACGAGCCTCTGCAGGATATATATACATCCATGCTGCAAGGCCACACACACACAGAAGGGCAGCCTCCCTGCAGGACACGGACACATCAACTGACAAAATTGGGACACCTTTCTCTCATACAGTGGAGAATACTCACTTTATTCCCCGGGGTGGCAGAGGGCAATTGAAGTAGTTGAAATCAGGAATGGCATTGTCAGATCTTTGCTATTGGAAACTCAGGAGATTGGTAAGTGCGGGGAGAGACTCCGTGGAGCAGTGTGGCCCCCCCTTAGAAGAGACGCAGGTTGTCCACAGTGGAGGGAGACACCAGGGCTCCAGACGAAGGGAGTAGGAGGAGAAAAGTTCAGAAAGATGACTTTTAATAACAAAAATCTAACAGTAATGGGTGTCTTTATGCAGACCTGCTGGGGAGATTGAGGGCATGTTCTGGATGACAGGGATCATTCTGCCACCGACTGAGGTGGTGCTACAGAGACAGGGAAAGGGTTGGGACAACAGATGCAATTCACGGTCATCCCGGTAAAGAGAGACCTGGACCTCTTGCACGGATTTGCTCAGTGCTGGCCTGGTACCTTCCCTACTCTGTGACCAAATACTGGATGGGAGCGGCTTCAGGATGGAAGTTTGTTTGGGTTCACAGTTCGAGGGGATCAAGGTGGGGAAGGTGTGGCGGGCAGCAGGTTTGCAACACAGTGGAGCCCTTTCCAGATCACTTTCTTCTGAGTTCCTAAGCAATGGACAGCGACACCCATATCCAGGGTGGCTCTCTCCTAGGTTAAGTATTTCTGAAACGCCCTCACGGACACACCCAGAGGTTTGAAACCCAGTGTGTGTTGGCAGCAAAAATGAGGCACCATGCACTGAGGAGCAGGGAGGACGGTTGGGGAAGAGAGTGCTGGGCATCAGGACAGCTCACCGTCCCCACTGTGTCCCAGGCTCCTGCTCGCTGCTCTCTAGCCTCTAAAGGCCTTGTAAACAGGTTCTGCCTGGGCATGCCTGCAGCCCACCGTTCTCATAGACAAATTAGCTCTCAGGAGCTGACCTCTTGACACCAGGATAAGTGCCTGGAGACATCCTGCCTTTAAACACAGCCATCAGTGGGTGGGGGAGAGTGACCTGCACCCTCTATCTCGGTTGTCAGGGACGGAAGCCTCTTACAAAGAAACAAAGATGCCGTGCGTGGGGTGGGGGGTGGGGTAGCAACAATCAGTTTTCAAGAAGATAGCTCTGCACACAGAAACGCAGAATCCTTGTTCTGTCCCCCTCTGTCTCTTAAATGTGTATCCGCTCGCTCACAGTTGCTAAGAATTAAAACCGTCAACGTGATTCCTCCTAAATAATTCCCCAGGAAAACACTTAAGCCTTCCATTCATTATCTAAATGTAACGCGAGGACAGGGACAGAAGAGTTATCTCGGAAAGAAAATAATCAAGGAATCATGTATCACTTTCCCTGCCCTTTGTCTAACAGACAGTAATGAGTGAGATGTCCCTGTCGGCCAGCGCCGTGGCCAGGCGCAGTGGAGGGTCGGAGGCAGACTGGGCAGCTTCTCAGACCTCAGTGTCCTGTTCTCTGGCCTGCTGGCTGGTGGCGTCTCTCCGCACAGTTTTCACGTTTCTTTCTTTACTAAAGGCTTCACCCACATCCTCAGTCTTAACTCTGCCACCCAATCCTTTCCCTGACACGATTTGCCTACTTCCTCTGAAGTTCACTCTTCTTCCAATAATCAGCCTCGGAGTTCTTACCATTCGGCACGGCTGGGAAACCGAAGATAGGCAGGAGCCTGCGTCTGTTCTCAAAGTGTTCCCGTGGCAGTATGGTGGGAAACTCCAGCTCCGTGACACGCCGTGAGCATGCCCATTCTGTGGTTGACAGCAGCTGGGACAGCAAAGGATGTGTTGCAGGCGTGGTATTTGTGTGAAAAAAGTCACTTACTCACCAGGAAAAACTCCCCCAGGACTGCCTAGGTTCATGGAGAGCCCAGCAACAGCAGCATGACCAGACAATCATGTAGGGGGCTCCCCACAACCCCGCCTCTGTGCTTCACCCTCCTTCCCCCTAAGAAGCGTGGCTGTGAAGTCGGTGGCTCTCAACATGAACTGAAAAGAAACCTAAAGTGACTACCGACATCTGTCACACGGCCACATGGTTTTAGTTGTAGCACTTGGGGGGCGGGGGTGGGAGGGGATGTACTTTTCTGAGAAATATAGAGAATGAAAAAAAAAATCCAACATGAAAATTAAGCTATTTAAAAATGAAGCCATTTCTAAGCCGGCAGATCTGGTCTGTTCTTTCAAGTTAAAGGTTGGCAGGAGAAGGTGTCAGTATTACCAGTGTGTCATCCTGTGAAACCCAGTCTCCTCCAGCATTAGGCCACCCCACTAGAAAGAGTTTGTCACTGACCTCAACACCAGTCTGGACAGGAGGACCTTTGAAAGTTCCAGAGACCTTGAGTCCTTTCTCCTCACCTTGGGCCGTCAGAGGACCCGAGAGACAGACTGCAGTCAGAGGTGCTTAATGTCTTTACTACTTACTCCTCGAGACCGTGTGTTTGCGTTGTGTGAGTTTGACATCTGTTTCTCTGTGTGTATCTGTGCGTGTGTGCACGTGTGTGCACACTCATTTGGAAAGGTGTTTCCAGGGCGCTACACTGAGGCTCACTTCAGACCGATTTCCCTGAGGGGCGAGGTTCTCCTCACCACTGTTAAAAGCAACCAAGGCTGGGAACTGCCACACTACAAGTGCCCAGATTATCTATTCAGTTCAGAGGAGCACACACAGTCTGGACCTGGTTCGTTATCCGGAGCCTGGGGGACTTTTCAAATGTTTCGTAAGGGTCTCTGTTTGGGTTTTTGTTTCCCCTTTGCCGCCTGATCAAAGTCAATTACTCCCTGTGTGATAACTTACTGGAGTCTCTTTGATCTCATTTATGTGGAGTTATTGGGTTTTTTGTTTGTTTGTTTTCTTTTTTGGTTCTGTCTGCCTGTGTAGACAATCTTTTCTGAGTTAGAGACCGTGTGTCATGCATATGAGAATCTCTGCCTTGGACACAAAGCTGGCACAGAGGATGGCTGTGTCAGTGTCCAGGGCTGGGAAGGTGGGCACAACCTTGAAAGAGAAAGGTATGGCTGTAGATTAGTATTGGTTACAGAATGTCTCTGTAGACACTGTCAAAGACAGCTGTGTAGACAGACCTGTGCTTTCTTATATAATCACTGGTATTCATCGGGAAGATGGCAGCTATCGGCCTTTTATTCAATGATTTAGACCGGTAAACTAAAAGCAACATACAGAGACAGGGTTCACAAGAGCGAAGGAACAGGCTCGGTAAGCCATCATCAAGTCAAAGTCACTTCAGCTGGGGAGCAGACCCACTGTGCGCTGTCAGGACCTTCCTTAGGCCTCTTGCGATGAGTAGGAGGTGTATGGCTGGCTGACTCCACAGACGGGGCTGGATGAGGTGCTTGGATTTCCTGGAGACCTGTCCATTCCAAATAACCATGTTTATCCGGAGAGGCCATGGGCATCACTTCAAAGACAATTTTAATACTCATTTCCCTTTCCAACTTGCGATGCGAGTTGAGAGATTGGCTGACCTCGCTGATTTCTGGGCCCGATAATGAGAAGTAAGAAAATCCATGGTTTAACCTGAGTCAAGCAGCATAAAGTGAGGGGTTCTGGGCCGGCTTCCCCCTGTGGCCGGTGAGGAAGCCTGACAGCACTCCTGCACAGCCATGGGAGTAAGAATTCTTAACGGTGTCACAGAGAGCCTGGACCAAGCAACCGTCGTGAAGCATGCTCTGAGTTTATTCAGTGGCTAACCTCTTGCTCCCTCACCTTGTGCCGGGGGTGGTGATTAGAGCCCTTCCCTCCCTGGTGGAAGCTCAGCCCACTTAGGAATGGAAGATTCTCCTCCAAAGAAGCCTAGGCAAACCCACAAGACACTCATGTTTACCCTCCTCCGAGTTCTTAAAGTCCCATTGCCCCCAAGAGGATGCCAGTAAGATCCAGGACACTGGACGACAGGTCATGGGGAAGAACCCTTGTGACTAGGATTAGAGTGTCCTCCTTCAGGAGACTCAAGGGGACCCCAGCACATCCTGCCACAGAGAAGACCAACATTTAAGAGAAAGAGGGCCCTTACCAGGCAGCAAACCTGCTGGTGCCTTGCATCAGGACTCCCATCCTGTGGGAAGTAATATGGGTGTGGTAGGGCACACCAGTTAATCCCAGTTCAGGGAAATAGAGGCAGGAGAACGTGGAGTTCTAGGTCAGCCTGAGCTACAAAGTGAGTTCAAGGTCAGTCTAAGCTACATTGTCTCAAAAAAAAAAAAAAAAAAAAAAAAAAAAAGAAAGAAAAGAAAAAACAAACAAACAAACAAACAAACGAGGTCGATAAGAAATAGCTTTTGCTGTTTATAGCCCACCCAGGCTGAAGTATTTCATTAGAGGAACCTAAACACACTAACACGGTGGACACTGGCACGCATGCTCACCTGTACGTGCACGCGCGCAGACACACTCTCACCTCACTTTTCCCAAACAGTGCACCACTGATAACCAGTTTTTCTAAGCCCTGTGGTTGGTCCCCGGAGGAGGAAGGCAGAGGAGCCCAATCTTTTCAGGGCTCTTTGTCTCCCATCCTCTTCTGTCTGCTTTCTGTCTCTGAAGAGGACGCTGGGACGCGTACGAATCCAGAGTGACATCTGCCACTCCCACACACTACTCCTCACACTTCCTGCATTTAGGGCTTTACGCTCAGATCCGTGTGCCTGCTCCTACCTCACTTCCCATGCAAGCTGCTCCGTCCTCTCCAGCGTTTCCTCAGAGCTTCTCTCAGCCTGTGAGTCATCTAATGGTCGCCAGAAGATAAAAATAAACGCCGAGAAGCATATGCTATTTTGTAGGTACTTTTCTGAGAGCCCCGGATAAATTAATTCCGTCTGTCTTCACAGTAGCTTTTATGCCCCTGTTGCTGTTATTGCTGTAGTCTCTCTTTACAGATGAAGAGAGTGGGACTCAGAGAGGCCATCCCCACACCCGTAGTAAAGGGTGTCACCGGGTCCTGAGTTCACCCGCTCTGATCCACATTTAACCCAAGCATAACTCTCAAAGGATCAAATTAACAGGAATGGGATTGTGGGGGTGTTGAATGTGACCAGAGATTAGAGTAAGCTTCCAAATGAGTGAGGATCAGGTGATGTAAGTCCACAGCTTATATCTACTACATATGATGACTGCAGGTAGTCTCTGGGACACCACAGACTCTAGTCAGCAACTTACGACCGCTACAGAGGCATCATGACAATCCCTACGCTGCCCCTACACGAGCAGGTTACAAGAGAACCAGGACCAGGACGTTGATCCCTTTGTGGGAAGTGTCCTGACAGTGACTTGAAAATGTAACTCCAAAGGGAGCCAAATGAGGTGAAGGTAAGATCCCTGACTGCTCTGCACCCCATGTGGTCTGAGAAGAGGCCACTTCTCCTTCTCCTGGATGACATAAACCTAGGAGGGCTCAAGAGCGGGCATGAAGAGTTGAATGTCCCGAGTTGTGTGATGGGTGATCAGATACCTTAATTAAACAGGAGTTCCTGGATTAGGGTCCAGATGAGCACAATGGCGGCCAGGGACTAGATCCTGTGTTGTAAGGATCTAGAACAAATATGCAGCCTTGCAGTGAGGGAGCAGGAGACCCCGGGTAGTCGGGAAAGACCGTAAACTGAAAGCACACTGTACCATTAACCACGAATAGAGGAGCTGGGTTTGAGAAACGTGGGGGAGTGGCTGCTCTCCCAGGGATGGTGGCTCCACAGGTTTGTAGACTGCCCCTACCCTGCGCCGTGAGAAGAAGCAGTCTGGGCATGGATTCCTGTCATGGAAACTTCCTCCAGTCATCCTTGGCCTGGTGTGTAGCAAGAGGGCCAAGGACTCTATTTTGAAGAAATGTGTACTATCTACTCTTCTCGTTGCTGTGACCAAATTGTTGGCAAGAAGCGTCATGAGAGAGGAGTTTCCTGTGGTTCAGGGTGTGAACAGATCCCATCCATCACAGTGGGGACGGCGCGGTGGCAGGCACTCTGTAGAGTAGGAAGCTGGCGCTGCTCTGTGTTCCCATCTGGGTGGCTGAGCCTGAGGAGGAATGGAACTCTGGCTTCCCTCCACTTAGTTTCTGTCCCTCCTCCTCCTCCTTTCTCCGGTCCTGGATAGTAAACACAGGACCTTGTGCTTACTAGAACTGTGTCTAAAGAGAGCCAAGCCCTCTGCCCTTTGGGTCTTTTCTATAAATACACTAAAGGCCATTCATAGGGCTTCTGCCTTCGTGATCTGCTCGCGAAGACCGTCCCCTCCAATATGGTAAGGTTGGGGGTTGAATTTTAGCGTATCGGCCTTCCAGAACAGAAGCATTAGATTTAGGGTTGTTATTAAATGTGTTCTCAATCGAGATGTCAGGTTCTTCAACACGCAGGAGGCTTCTGGGAGGGCAGGGAGCCCACGTTCATCAGCACCCATCTCCACGCATGCTCCCGCTGCTTTCAGAACGCTGAGCTGTGCCCAGGTACAAAGGAAGGACCGCGGCCCACGGGCGCATGGAAATGTTTTGCGAAATGTGTTGCTCACAGGTTCAGAATAGAAACAGATGGTGAGGTCTTGGGAAAGAAATATGAATTCTAATCCTATTGCAATCTTCCTGGATCAAAAACTGGTTTTGTATCTATTCGTGTCTGTTCAGCGATGGGGGAGAGCAGTGCACCGTATCAAACCCCCACTAATCCTTCCGCCGATTGTGGCTGTACTCAGATTCAGCTCCACTTTATAGACAAGCACAGTCTCCACTGCTCATCCCTGCCATTGCCGCTTCACAAATTAAAAAATAAGTACCGTGCCCGTGAGACCCACAAAAAAGGCCTCTGTTCACCCGGCGTTTATGGGAGGACCTGACACAGAGGCTTCTCCAGCAACACCTACCACGCGCTTCTTCTACACCCAGAGGAACATTGATTTCTGGCAAAGAAATGTAAGCTATAGGCATACGTAGCTCGCCCCCCTGCATCACTCTGCTTCTCGTTGGAGGATAAACAACCTGATGGAACTGAAATATTTACTTTCCGAAGCAACGCAGCTTCTTCTGCTTCCTCTTCCTCTCCCCTCCTCCCATGGCTGTGGGTTCATTGCGTTTCTTCCCCTTGTGGATATTTTATGGTTGTTTATTTCCAGACATTTGATAGAAGAAACACTATTAATACTTCTCATTTGTTTTTTCATTAGCTGCTCGCATTAAAATAAATTCCTTTGTAGTTCTCTTACGCATGCAGAGAATCGAAAGGTTGCTGTAAGATTCCTTGAATTTTTAAAAAGCTTTTGTGTTCCTGCCAATGTGCGAAGGAACTATCCTCAATGTTGCATGTCGCAAAGGAGCTAAGTCTTCTATAAAAAAAAAGTAAAGTACACTCATTCTAAAAGGAAGAGTTACCTGAAATATCCAAGCAATTATAATAAAATAGGTTGCTTGATTATTTTTATTACTCCATCGTATCTCACCATTTCAGCTATTGCACGTCCACGGGATCATGATCGTTAACGTGGTCTTCAGAATTTACAATTTTATATCCTATATACTCAGTCTATTTTCTAATGCTGGAAAAGCTGACCCAGTGATAACAGAAATAACTTGCTGTTCAAATGAATTCTGGAGCAAAGGTTAAATTTTAAGGTATATGTTGTAGACTCGATGTCTACCTTCAAAACTCTTATCATCAAATTACCATACGAGGCTGCCAGGCCTTTGGGATAGAATTGGGGTTAGGATTAGGTTTAGCTGTACTTCAAAGGAGGACAGCCCTCTCCCGCCATGAGTGAGAGTAATGTCTTTGGAATGAAGAAAGAACCTTTCTTTCTTCTTTTCCTTTCTCAGCATGGAAGGGCACTACAATATGTCAGCAGTGTGCACACTGAAGAAAGCCCTTACCAGAGCACAGAGATCAGGCACATAGACCTCCATCCCGAGACACAGACATCAGGCGCGTAGACCTCCAGCCATGGATCTGTGAGAAATCAATGGCTGTTGTTCCTAAGACATGTTGTTACAGCAACCTGGGCATCAGACTGAGAGAAAACAGTCTAGAAACATGATCGCCTTCTCCCGTCTCCAGTGACGTCATGCCAACGTTACCTCCATATTTATCCCAGACACCTCTGGGTACACGCAACTTGCCGGGAACTGTAGACATAGGAACTGATAACGCAGGATTGTTACTCCCTTTCCCTTGTTCCTTCCTCCCCAAACAGTCTTGGATCTGAGGGCCTGCCTGTGCTTGCCTCAACAAGTGTGTGAGGTGGGTGCTTCGCTCTGCTGGCTGCCTTGTGCTGGGCCCTGAAGGTATCCGGCTAGCATACTGTAGAACACATCAAGGTTATTATAAAATAAAGGCAACAAAGCAATATTTTTGCCAGCCCTTAACTTATGAATATGGATTGGCTTTAATAATTAGATTAGAACGATACTTCAGAAGCCATTTATCTAATGCATTTTTTCCAGATGCCATTTTGCTAAACACTTTGCTAAAAATGGACGTTTGCAAAAACGCGCACAGTGCACAATGGCCGAGACACGCCCTACAGAGCGGTCTCGCCAAATAAATAGAATGCTCACGGTCAGCCTTGGATCCTTTTTCCTTCTTATTTCCTAGTGTTCCTGAGGACAATACTAGGTCACTAGGAAGAGCCAAATAATTTGAGCTGGTGATTTAAAGGAAGTACAGGTTATTTTAAGATCAATAATAGAGAAATTGGGACACTGGGTCTTGGTTCCAAAGGTAGAATTAAAGAGTAAAAGTATTTAAACCGTTGGCTCAGGAGGCAATAGAAACTTTTTTTTCAGAGTTGAAAGAGAATATTAAAAGAGAAGAAATTAAATCGGATGGTAAAGAAAGCACGTCTACACGTGTGGCATTTCTACTGTGGGCGAGCGTAAAGTCCAGACAAGGTGGTGTTAATCCTTAAGACATTTTAACATGGGAGAGGTGTTCCCATCTGCAAAGACACTTTCTAAGATGGACGGGTTCCTCGTCAAGACTGCAACAATGACTCTAAGACCCACCTGGGACTCGAGCCTGGCGCTGAGGAAAAGCAGTTAGTTGAAGCCTGTCTTTCAAGGCCGGGAAGCAGAGAAGCCCAGGGCAGGGAGAAGGATCCTCTGATACTAGTTAGCTGGTGGCAGCTTACTGCAAAGAGGTGAGATGATGGTGCCTGAGGAGCTTCAGAAAAAGAGAAAAACAGGAAGAGGACCTCAGACTTCGAGCTAAGGATTACTCACAGCACAGCGAATGAGCTGACAGGGAAAGACCGTCAGGCCAGTTGGAAGATACGGAGAGTGGACATTTCTGTTGGGAGGCAGACGTGCAGATGAGTTTGAATGAGGGAATGGGTCACAGGCACGTGTGTGTGGTGTATAGCCACGTGTGGGTGCACACCGATAAAAAGCCGTGATTGTCTGAGAGTCGATGAGAAAAACGCATCCGAGCAGATGAATTTAAGGGACCAGGAAGGAGGGAAGACACGGAAGTGAACTCGAGGTCTCCCCACAGTGAACTTGAGATGCCACCATTTTGCTTGTGAAGTCATTGAAGTAGAGGATTCTGAGTTGGAAGAAACACAAAAGGCATCATCCTTAAAATAAAAGACATATACATGATAAATGTTTCTGTATGGAAACAGTGCACCATACACAGTTGATTTGGACAGTGACTACATGCTAATTAATTAAACATCATCTTTAAAAAATCTTTAATTTGGTATGAGATTATAGATGTATTTCTGAAAAATAAAGCAAACCCCTGCGTACTAACCGCAAAGCTACATATGCTGCCTTTTAGTCATTTTATTAATAACTTAATGTCTTGATTTTTTATTTTGAATTTAATCAGTCTTATTAACTGACTAGGTCTCACTTAGAATGTAAAATCTCAAAGCAAAGGTGTCTTTTCAAAAAGACAAAAAGTCACAGCGAGAGAGAAGGTATTGACAGTCCTTAGAAATGGGAGTGGCACAGAGCCCTCCTACTGAAGGTGGTTAATAAGGAAAGGACTAACAACCCATTGGAAAAAAGATAAGCTGAACTGGCATTCCGGAGAGGAGAGGGAATAGCCAATAAACACAGACGATCCTCAGCCTCATTTACATTGCCAATGCGGACTCAGACGAAAATTAAAGGTCATTTTATACCCACCAGACTGGCAAAAATTCTCAAATCTGAAAATATGACACACATCGCTGAAGGTGGGGAGCAGCAGGGGTTTGCATATGCTGCCGATCCGAGTGCAAATTGGTCCCCATCTCTCAGAAACAATTATCTCACCTCTGCCTAACACCTCTCCTCCTGGACATTCCTCTAGAGGAAGCCTGCACAGGTGTGTGAATGTTCATAACTCTTCTGTGGACAAGAGCGGAGAGAGAACCGGAAATCTCTGGAATACCGAGTGAGGAAAGAACAGGCAGATCCCCTGTCATGAATTCCTGTGTGCCTTCCTATAGGGTTGGGGGACAAGAACGGGGATGCGCAAAGGCCGTCCAGCAGGGCCGAGTCTCAGGTCTAAGACCTTGAGTGAGAGAGACAGCTCTGGGAGCCAGGAGCGGGAAGCCATTTAAGCAAAGGTAAAAGACTCACCAAGCCAGAGAGCGTAGCCGTTGAGAACTCGTGTGTGAGCAGTGAGCAGTGAGCAGTGAGGATCAGTCCTCCAGAGCGCCTAGAGAGGAACATCGGCCTCAAATGAGCCTGTGGACATGCCATCCTTCACGTGTGTGAAACGGCTGTGATAGCAGATGTGAAACTGTGCACACGTCAGTGGGACATGAGAAGCCAAGTTCTAAACACCACAAGCAAAAGCAACTGGGGGAGCCAGGGGTCTGTTGCTTCCTCTAACTCTCAGGTCACAGTCTTTTCTATCACTTAGGGAAGTCAGGACAGGAACTCGAGCCGTGCGGGGACCTGGAGGCAGGAGCTGATGAAGGGGCCACGGAGGGGGAGGGGTGCTGCTTACTGGCTTGCTCCTTATGGTTTGCTCAACCTGCTTTCTCACACAACCCAAGACCGCCTGCCCAGGGTTGGTGGTGCGTTGCTGTGTGACTCCGTATTGCCCTCTGAAGCACCAGTGTTTCATTCCTCATTCTTTTCCACAGGTGAGTTCATTACGAACACATTGTCTTGTCTTGTGACCCTTTCAGCCTTGCCTAGATGACATCATTTCTTATTTCTCCCACAATCCTTTTCACTCAACATTTGCTCTGCTGGGAATAATCTGTCTTCACGAACAGGCAGGCTCTCTTAGATACCTAGACATGCTACAGTCTGCTAAACACCTTCTCCAACCTGCCCAAGGAATGACCAACACTTCTTTCTCTAAACCACCGGTGACCGGTCGGCCCTGTGTACACTGAACCGCCTCTTCATCCTCCTTACCTATAACCCACTGGCTTTGGGAAGACTCAGGTTAATTGTGTCAGTAAAGATAATTAGCATGTGAATTAATGCTCTGATGTATTTCTGTGACATTTTTGTCATCGGCTTGTACCTCAGCTTAGTCTTTCTTATAGTCATTTTCCCAAGGCTGATCTCACTCACCTTGGGATCTTGGGATCCTTCTCAGGCAAACCTTTTTTTTTAAGTGAGCTCCTGGTCTATTCTAAGAGGCATTTTGGTCTTCCAACGACTAATTAGGAGTGACTACACAGGAGTTTCCATGTTCCCTTCTCAAACAGCCCATGTTCTAGCTATGGAATCTCTTTCCCTCTATCCTCTTAAGTAGAGATTAATTTGCTGAGCCAAGTCCCAGTTACGATCAGGTCTTGAGCTGTCACCACCCCACCCCATCCCCTTGTCTTGTGTGCAGTTGAAAGAGTGGCTTGCTCCAAGTGACAGGACACTGAGAGGCATCTACGGGAAAAGCTTGTATCTCTGAACTTACATGTTTTCTGACACAAAAATGTATGAATCCCCCTAGCCCCCTGCAAGCCTGCCAGATCTCTAATACGTGCAATCTAACCCACACACTACCCAGCCACACTAACTCCGCCCCTGCTGCAAGGCCCCAGTCCCAAGCTTCAGATGCCAACTGCAATAGGAGCATCTTGTGCTTCTGGCTGTTGACCCTGCTTGTGCTAGCAGCACCTTGGCAATCCATGGGGTTCTGAAGCTCTTGTGTCAGGAACTAGGGACGAAGGGATTTCTCTTCTGGATTGGGGATGTGTTTGAATGGCTCTCAAAACAGTTCACGATCAGATCATTAGAAGGAAGATGACTCAGGGATGTCCAAGTGGCAGTGACACGGGGACACGGAAGGGTGCCGGCTCTTCCTTATTCTTGGAAGTCTGAAAAGCTCTCGGAACTCAGCTCTTTGCATGGTGCGGTGCTCCTTCCACTGTGGGCACCTGATGGATGGATTTGTGGACACTTGTGACGGGGCTTGGTCTCCAGCACTTCCCCTTCCCTTACAGGGCTTCCCTGTGGAGGATGTGCATCGCCTCACCGACATGCAACACGAGCGATGCAGGGTTTTGGAGCTCTTGTATCAGGGAAGAAAACTCGAGTGCTTTGATAGACACAGTCCCAGGTAGTTGACTTATTGAATCTTGGTGAGGCAGCTTTCCTTTCCCTTGGGCCAGCACACTCGGAGTCAAGGTGGAGAGCAGGTCACATGTGTTCCCCACCTCCCTCCTGGCCCCCCCATCTGTGCAGAGGGAAGTGTAGCCAATGACTATGCTTCTGCAGACAGTAAGGCCAACCACGTAACTCAAAACACTGAAGTGGGCCAAGCAGTCCACTCAAGGGATGAGAAGTCTCCATGAGCAATGGATGGACTCTCATTAAGATGCAGCATACCTGACTAGCATGGAGAACTGTAGATTTTCATGCTAGATGACTGGTTGTCATAGTACTCTTAGTGGGGTGTCACCGTCCCGTGCTCTAGGGTAGGTAGAGTCTGGCTGGGGGGGGGGGTTGAACCGTCTTCAACCTTAACAGTTCTTCTGTCTGGTGGCACTGTCCACAGGGCATGTCTGATTTTTATCTCATTTTAAAAATATTTCATGTTCTACTTCTTTATTATTATTTTATTATTTTGCATGCTTCTGCACAGGTGTGTGTAGAGTGCATAGTGGAGTGTGTGTGTGTACGTATGTGTGTGTTGTGTATGTTCATGTATATGCATGCACGTGTATGTGTGCATGTGTAGTGTGTGTATATGCACATGTGTGTGCATATATGTGTGTGTAGTGTGTATGTGCATATGTATGTGTGTGAGTGTGTGTGTTCACAGGCACATATGTGGAAGTCCTAGGATAATTTGCTGGCATCTGTTCTCTCCTTTCATCCAGTGGGTTCCAGGGATTAAATTTCTGCCATAGGGCTTGGCACCAAGCACCTTTACCCACTGAGCCATCTCACCGGCTCTTAAGTCTTAATTGTATTTACTAAAATAACAAGAACACTAAAAAAGAAAAATGACAACAGTCCAGCCTACCAGAGAACTCTTCTTCCAGAGGTTGGTCTGTGAAAGCATTGAGGGAAAAGGGTAACTCTCCCGATCTAACAGGAGAGGAAAATGCTATGGAATGCATTCCTTGTTGATTCTTTTGTTCATTACTATATAAGGAGATGCTGGGAACCCCGTCAGTCAAGAATTTCACCCTTATTAAACATATTTCTCAACACTGCCTGTTTTTCCTTTTATGTAACACCTATCAGCATGCCACTGGCTTGGGGTTCTACCTTACTGGCTTATCAAGTGTTCTGCCACCAGCTTCCCTGTGTGAAATCAGCCAAGCATACCCAGAATGGAGGAAGACGCTAATGCAGGCTGGTGCAGTTTGTAGTTGAGGTCGCTGAGTCTGCGAGATACTCCAATTGTTGCGTCATTGTTTACTCCTCCCCACTTTGTCTCTATCTAGAGTCCTCCCTGTGATGCTGGGTTGGGAAGGTGGGGTGGAAAATACCTCATGTTGCTCTGGGCTCAGGTACAACTTAGGCCACACAGCAATGGCCACAGGATTTCATTCTCTAAATGTGGAATCGCTAAGAGAGAAATGCACTAAAACACAGCACTAACTGGTCGTCAGTGAGCTTGTGATTAGATTTCCCCTAGCTAGCTTGATTTTCCTACTGAGGAGGCTCCAAGCACCTCTGATTTTCCTCACTGTGGTTAAACACCGATGCTTGCTGCTCTGGAGGGTGAACGGTGCACAGGGTCCACTCTGCTCAGAGGCAGAATCTCCTGCTCTTGTCACTCCAGTCCACATACGAACAGGGAGCCTCAGAGTCAGGCCAGGCAAGCACAGAATGATAGACTCACCGGCGGGAGAATAGAGCTTCTCCTCGGGCACATAGTCTCTGACACTGTGAAGAATGTGAAGCGACAAGGGCAGGGGCCGGAGGAAAGAGACAACAGAGACAGGTGAATCATGGGCATGCCCTTCCCAGGAACAGAGTTGAAGAATATTGATCCTGTTTTTAAAACACTCTCTTTGAATCACTGCTGCAAGGGCGTTGGACATTTCTGGTCTTTGTGGGGAGAGTCTGAGTAGTCAGAACACTTTTGGAAATAATTCCTCCCTGGGACATAGAGGCCCTTATTGCAGACCAAGTACTTTATGGATCTTCCAAGGGCCTAGGCACAGAAGCACACAGAGATGCTCATGGGCCTTGTTTCCTGCTGAGGAGTCACCTCCAGCTGAAAGGCCCGGCACCTTGTTAAATGCTGGGTGTTCATTAAGAGTGCGCTGTTGGTTAAATACGTTCAGATGTGTGCTCATCCTGTCTCTGTGCAACAGATGTGTTTCTAAAATGAGAAATGTAGATGAGTTGAGAAAAAATAAATCCCTGTTTTCCAGGTGAGCATAACACACACACACACACAGACACACACACACACAGACACACACACGCACACACATACACACACACACACCCATATATATGTATGTAATATAGGCAATGAATATGTGAATTTTATCCTTTTTAGTTGTGTATACAAGCCTTACTTGTATTTCTTCTAACCCATCACTCACAAGGTATAATAATGACCTTGACATTTTAAGTGTGAACAACACTAACATATTTATATTCAAAGGGATTACAAGAAACAAGTAAGCTATTAAAGTGCTCTTTATTTCTGCTGAAATGAAGGCTAGCATAGCTGTGTCTGAAACACGCACTGCATACAAAGCAGTTTTCTGGTCAAGTACTAGATGCGTCTCTTTCAAGACAACAGGGAAAAGTGGTTGCGATTCATAGCCTCCACTTGTTCACTACAGTATGGCAGATGCCGAAAATAAGCAGGTATGGTCCCATTGATGATGTAATGGAGAGTCTCTGGTGTGCCTAAAGACATACAGGGATGTCCCAGGACGGTCAAACCTCACTGCAACTTCTTTCAGCCTCCTGTGCGGCTCCTGTAAGTTCTCACCTAAGAAACCAAGTTTTTAGCTTTCATTTCTTCTGACTACTTAATCTTAAGTGTCTCTTCACTTCATGGAAGCTCACTCATCTCATTCCATCCATCCATCCATCCATCCATCCATCCATCCATCCATCCACTCATCCATCCACCCATTCATCCACTCACTTACCCATTCATCCATCCATCCATCCACCTACCCACCCACCCACCCATCCATCCATCCATTTATTCTCTAATCCACTCACTCACCTCTTCATCCACCTATCCACTTACCTACCCATCCACACACTCATCTACACCCCCATCCAGCCATTCACTTACCCACCTATCCACCATACATCCATCCACTTATCCATCCACTCACTCACCCACCCACCGACCCACCCATATATCCATTATCTACCCACCCACCCATCTATCCATCCACCCATCCATCTACCCACCTATCCATCATCCATCTGTCCATCCATCCATCCACTAACTCACTTGCCCATCCATCCACCCATCTACATATCCATTATCCATCCATCCATCCATACACACACTCATTCATCCATCCTTACACTCTAATCCACTCACCCACCTATTCATCCACATATCCAGTTACCTACCCACCCATACACCCATCAATATACCCATCCAGCCATTCATCCACCCATCCATCCACCCGCCACACACCCATCCACCCATCCACTTACCTATCTACCCACCAATCTATCCGCCCTTCCATACCCAGTGCACACACCCATCCATCTATCTATAGAGCCTTGTGCTTCACAGATCTAGACCAGTGTTTAGCATACTTATTAAACACCCATGTCTTTCCAGTGGGGCACAAAGTAGAAGTAAATAATTAAACGAAGCTCTTTTATGTGAAGCTGTAATGTGAAATTAAGATCTGGATGGCTTCAATATTTTAACTGTCTCTGAGTTCTTTTGAGTTTCCTGATGATTGCAAGGCTAAAAACCATTCCTTTCCCTTGATTAGAGGAAAATTTGATTATGTTGTCGCATCCTTTCTTGCAAGACTTTCTTGCAGGAGAGAGCTGGGACATGCTGTTGAGGCTGAATCACGCAGGATTGATTTTGTGTCTGACGCAGCGTGTAGTTTCTCAGTTCCAACACCTCACCTGGAAATACATAGAGGCTGTTTCCACAATAGTCACCTGTGACTACAGACAAGTGTTGGCTACAGAAATCAGAAAACATCCATTTCCTCAGAACAAGGTTTAAATGTTCTTAACTCCTTAAAACTTTTCACTTCTTCTCCATTTTACATTCTGTGTGTATATATGTGTGGGTACACATCTGTATGCACATGGGCATACGGGTACATCTGCACATGCCGGTGAGTGTGCGTGCGTGTGTGTGTGTGTGTGTGTGTGTGTGTGTGTGTGTGTGTGCGTGTGTGTAAGGACAATCTCAAACGTTGTTCCTCAAGCTACCTCCACCTTCTTTGTTTCTTTTTGAAGCAAGTTTTCTCACCAAGGATTCACCAAGGGATTTGTTTCCTTCTGCCTCTACAGAACTGAATTACAAACATACCACAACACCAATGTACGTGGGTTATGGGGATTCAGGTCCAAGTGAGCTGTCAGCCCAGCCCCCTTTTAAGTTTCAAAGAGCACACCAAGACTGCTAGGGGATGTCTCAGGAAATGATGATGGGTCCTGCATCCTGGTCGTCCAGAAACTAGATGCCTCATTCCCTTCAGCAAAGGTGATCCTACGCGCCATCAATGAACCACAGTGGGCAAGGTGGGGTTCTGAGGACCTACTGGCTTCCTTATCACCAAGATGTTAAAATTGCAAAATAACACATAGTAAATACCTGAGAACTGACAGGATTCCCTGCTGAATGAGGCGTGAAGGGCCTGGTGTGGAAGTCAAGGGCATCTCATATTCTGAAGGGCGTGATATATTTAATCAAAGACATTAGTGAATGGAGAAGGTAAAATGGTGTGTAGCACATGGAGTCATCCTGACATCGGTAGCCTCCCTGATGTACCCTGGGCTTTATCACTGTCTCTATTCATTCCTTAACCAGGGACAGAAGGAACCGGCACTCAAGCCCCAGGTTGAGTGCTCAAACCGAGTGCTGGCTGTTTCTTCTCCTCTAGGGTGTAAGCCTCTGGGTGAGCCCATCCTGGATGCATCAGGCCTGCTGTGGGCACGCTAGTCACAAACGCCCAAGGAGTCCAGTCTGAATGGATGGCTGCTGCTCTTATAGTCAGAGTACTCCAAAGAGTGGGCACATTTAAAACACAAGGTGGCCTTCTGATGAATCAAATGACATCTGTGAAGGATCTGTCTGGGAGCTCACTTTGCTGAGAGAAAACCAGCAAGAGACTTTCCTTTAGGGGGTTCATATTCAAAGGTTGCCCCAAACTTGACTGTGAAACTAGAGGCCCCAGCAGTGAGCAAGTGTGGTGACAGCAAAGGGTAGGTGCCCTATAATGACCAACCCCTTAGCTATACACTTCCTCACCCTGGGGTGCTACAAAGGGGACCCTTTATTCTCCAAGATGAAGATCCAAGACACTGAAATGCACTCCGTTCAGTGGACATTTTGCCTCCTGATTTCAGGGATTTGCAGTGAGCCTCTTGCTGTCATAGCGATGTGGGCCTAGTGCATCATGAGGCCATAATGTCCCAATCTAAGTGTGTCAGGTTTACCTGCTCTCTGTCTGTCATCTCATACACTGCATGTGACCACATATGTGGCACTCCATACTTCTTCATAAGAAGTGGGGAGAAGATGCCAACCCTGACAGATTTAAAAAAATCTGAATTTTGGTGGGGGGTGTGGGCAGTTGACAACTTGATTCTAAAGGTGAATGGTTACAAGAGCTACATGGGAGGTGGACAGGGCTTAGGGTTCTGGCTTGGCTTGTGTTCCTGAGAGATCCCTGACTATCCTTAGACAAAGGGAGAGCCTCTGCTACAACAGCAATGAGAGCTTATCGGTAGAATGTTTGAAATTCCTTGGCGAGAGGTATGACAGTATCCCGCTCAGAAGAGGCTGTCTTCCAAAGATGATTCAACTCGGTTTGGCAAATTGGGCAGCACAGGTCACCAGGCAGGCTGACTCAGACAGACAGCATCCTTACCCACCTGAGTCCCTTCACTAGGGAACATTTCCAGTCTGCTGGAAGTCAGCTCTCTGTAAACTGGGCTGCATATTCCTAATGACACAAGCGTTAATGCAGTGGCGAAGTTCTCCAGCCAATCCCCAGAAGCTAATTTAACTCATAGTGAAGTGGAACCTGATATCTACTGAAACCATCACACTTACCTACCAGTGAGACAGTGATCTGGGCCCTGGCTGCTGTGCCTCACACTGTACTCCCCAAGGAAGTTTATTTCGTTTTTTAAAGAACATTTTCATTGGTTTCATAGGTGGAATAATGGTAGGCAGGGGAGATGGGAACAAGAGGGATCAGGTAGGGGAAGAACACTGGGAAAGAAGACAGGAATTGGGGGTCATTTCCAGGGTGAGTTGGAAACCTAGTGTAATGGAAACTCCAGGGTATCTGTGAGGGTGACACTATCGATGACTTCCAGCACTGGGGGACACGGAGCCTGAACTGGCCATTCTCTGTAACCAGGAAGGCCTCGAGTACAGGGACTGGGACACCAACCCAGCCACCTTTGACCTACAGTTTGTCCTACCTGTAGGATGTGCTGGGACAGGAGCCTAGCACAATCGTCATCAGAGACCAGAGAGATTTCATCCAGCAACTAATGGGAGCAGACACAGAATCCCACAGCCACTATTAAGGGGAGCCTCAGGAGTCCTGCAGAGGAGGGAGAGGAAGGACTAGAGGAACCAGAGGGTCAAGGACACCACAAGAACAGGGCCTACAGAATCAATGACCAGGACTCATGGGGGCTCACAGAGATCAGGGAGCCTGCATGGGTCTGCATTAGATCCTCTGCACGTATATGTTATGATCGTGCCGCTCAGTGTTCTTGTGGGGTTCCTAACAGAGGGATTCTGCCTTTGGGACCTTTTCCTCCTACTGGGTTACTTCATCCAGCCTTGATGATATGTGCCTGGTCTTACTGTAGTCTGCGATGCTGTATTTAGTTGATATTATTTAAAAGCCTTCTCTTCTCTGAGGAGAGGATCTAAGGGAAGGGGGAGGTGAGCGTGGGGAGACTGGGAGAGAGAAGGAAGTGGAAACTGCAGTTGTGATGTAATATATGGGGGAGGGGGGCATAAAGAACATTTAAAAAGTATCCCCCAGGACAGTAAAATGTGACATAACTCTGAACTCTGACATCAGTAGTGGTGGTGGGAAGTGGCACCTGGGACTAGATGGAGTGGCCATAGTAACAGAGCCCCTAGGAAGATTAAAGGATATGACTGGAAGGTAGAGACCAGGGTACAGGATAGGGACTTGGGGCATAGAGGGCTGGAGGAATGGGAAGCTAGGACTGCATCTCTGGGAGCTGGGTCTGTGGGTTGGTAACTTCTAACTTTGGTCTTTCATTAGGAAAGGAGTTTTCCGGATGAGAACGGGCGGGGGTTGGAGGGGAGAGGTCAGTGCTACAGGAATGTGGAGGGAGCTGCCCAAATTCTCATCAGTGTTCCTCTCTCTGGCCCATAGTGAGCAGAAGAAACAACCTTCAACACGCAGAGTTTTGTGACTTGCGTCTCACCTCTAAACGTGTGGTTTTCATTCATTCTCAGGGCATGATCTTGGGCTCCTAAAACAGGAGTGAGGGGAGAGGAAGGCCAGAAAGGCTCCACAGGCCTCTGGCTTCAGCAGCTCCTATACCTGTCACTTCCCTATAAGCCGTTAGTCAGAATTCCAAGCGTAGAAACAGGCTTCCAGCAGCAGCTGATGCATTAGGCTGTGTAAGGTGGAGGATCTCCACCTTGGTTTGGGTTGGGTGTTTGGTTGGGTTATGGAGGCCGAGCATGAAGGTTTCTTCCCCTGGCATTCTGTAACTTGCCGGCTTAGCCAATCCACGAGGAGATACCGCATGATTGCATCTCAAGTCGCTCCTCTCAGGTAAAGGGTGGTTTCTAAGCTCTGCTCTGTTTCCCAGCATCCACTGCAGTAGCTTTGTGCTCTGCTCCCTATATGGCTTTTGTCTACTCTTGATCAAGGAAAGTACCCCAAGAGGGGTTCCAGAGATGCATGGACACTGCACCTTCTGTTGGAAGGGAGGGGACCACTGCTTCTTCCTCTGTGTAGCCATTAAGGGGGGAGGGGGTGCGTCCCTCCTTGACATGTTGCACATTTCTTATTCTGTGATGTAGCAGAAATTAGAATCAAAGAAGTATGTTCTTGGGGATTCTAGATTCTAGGGTGCACACAGAAGGATTTCTGCCCAGTGTAGACACCTTAGGCACCAAGCATGCAGGGCCTTCCCTGACTACAGTGGCTGTCCTTGTTAGCAGCAAGCTAAGCCAGGCTATCATCCCCATCCCTACCCTACCCAGCCAGAGACAGCCATCAAACATGGAACCCACTTCAACTAGAGCACAGAGAAGACCTCCAAGGAAGAATTCTCTCCTCTAAACTCTGGCCCAGCAGGCAACTCAAGAATGGAAAAGGGGGTGGGACTTCTTAAAGAACCGATCCCCTAAGCTGGTGTGGTGAAACGCCGTGGACAAATGACTTGGCTCTCTTTCTTCCTGCTTGCTTGCGTGTGTGTTTTGAGACAGAGTCCCACGCCATCCAGACAGGCCTGAATTCCCTGTGTTGTAGAGGCTGGCTTTAAATCCTTTACCCGCCTGCCTTTACCCCTGAATGCTGGTTATACAGCCTTGTGCTCGGTAAATCAAGTAATTTGACGAATGCAAGTTCATTAACTTTGATTACATTCAGGCAGGCTCCTGGGTCCCTGGCCTGGAACCTGGACCACAGCTCGTGCTTTCTGATGCTAATGCTGTCCATTGTTTGGAAGAAAGCTGTTTGTGACTTAGTGTCAGGCATGAGGGGCACAGAGCCTCTTCTTCCGGTCAGAGATAGAAATTCTTATTGCCCAAATTCTCAGGGATCACTTGTTCCTCTGACACTTTCGGACTGACTTTCCTTCCTTTAGGGAACCCCTAAAACAATTTTAAAAGTCAAAGGAAATGAGGGTGTAGCTTGGCATTTACCATTCAAGGAGATTCTGCTTTGAAATAACCTCTTCCGGGAGGCTATTGAGCGGCGTTAACTCAAGAAGACAACAGTACCTTAGGCTCTGTCTCAGAAGGAAGTGGCTGTAATTTTATCTGTTTTAAATATAGAAAGGGCAAACCTGCTTTGTTTTTTAAAATTTCCTTTCCGTGTGTTTGATCACCTTGAGGCTAGCAGAGGCCAGCTTCCGCAGTACTGAACCATTGTGAATGAGGCTTGTATCCCCTACCCCTGGGTCAAATAGTCTACATCAGTCCATGGAACTTATGTTTATGTTTTCACTCATTTTAAAGTTATTTCTAAGTGTCCTTTTTTCATCTTGAAAGAACGCTAGAACTCCAGAAGCTTTATGTCAAGTGCAGATTCAAGTCTAATCCCTCCTCGTAACTGAAGGAAAAGCCTGGCTAACTTGAGTTCTGGTTCTGACAGGAAGCCAGGAGACAGTGAATCTTTAAAAGGGAAGCGGCCGGAGAAGCACTTTGATTCCTCAGATACGCTCTGACACGGCTGCAGACTTCCCTTCTACCTCTTAAAAGTCATGCAGAGACCCGTATATTGATGAGGACTGTTGGCGAGGGGAGCTAGATGAGAAAGCCAAGGCCTCCCGTTAATTACCTTATCAGGTTAGCAGGGAGCAGAAGCCCATGCCCGGGGTGCAGAAAGGTGGTTAGCAATCAGAACACGGAAGCCTCTGTCTGTTTAGGAAGGGCATGATTTTAAGATGAGTTGAAGGGTAAGTTGGAGAAAAGCTATGTTTTTAAGTCCAGGCATGAAAGCGAGGTCGGATCAAAGAGCGACTGCCAATAAGCTGCGGATTTGTGGGGAGAGAAGCCCCTTGTCAGTCCTGGAGTGTTTGATGCACTCCTTAGTATTGGAAAAGATCTGAGCGGTCAAGCAGGCTAGCCTCGGTTTTTCATATACTTCCTTCGGTTGACACAAACCAAAGATGGGGATTTATTAAAAAGCTATAAAAATCAAATGGCTGGGAGGAAGCCAGGGAGAAGAGCGTGCCTGGGAGCCTCTCCTTTATTTAGGTGAGGACTTGCCTTTCTTTTGTGGCTGACGTGTGAATCCACAAGGTGGTTGTGTGAACACAACCGCAGCTGTGGAATTTGGAATGAAGTCACAAATACAAGTGCACACTCACAACTCTGACACCAACTGCTGTTAGCCACAGTTAGCGAGGAAGGCACTGGACAGTTAGGGAGGAAGGCACAGGACAGTTATCGAGGAAGGCACTGGGCAGTTAGCGAGGAAGGCACTGGGCAGTTAGCGAGGAAGGCACTGGACAGTTAGCAAGGAAGGCATGGTGTTGGCTGCTTTTCTCATTACCAGGACTCCATGCCTGACAAGAAGCAGCTAAGAGTTGGAGCTCCTGATCTGCTCTAGCTCACCGTCTGAGGGGATGTGATCTGTGACAGAGAAGACACGGTGGTGGCCATGGCAGAATCTTGAGACTTCTTCTTCCTCATATCTCAGCATCCCAGAAAGCAGAGATGGGTGAGGAAGTGAAGGCGGGGTATAAACCACAAGGCTAGTCTCCCAGAGATCCACGCCCACAGCTAGGCCTTAGCTCCCAAAGGCTCTACAACGATACAAACCAGCTCCAACCAGCTGGGAAACAAGAGTCCAAACGCGAGTACGTGGGGGATGTTTTACATCCAAAGAAGACTTTGAAATACCCAAGCCAAATTTTGTTTTTAGATTAAATATTAATTTATATATTAGTTAAATTATATATATATGTATATGTAAATTAAGTGTTAGTGTATATGGGGTCATCATGGTGCATTGCAGAAGTCATGGGATGACACTGTAGAGTCAGTTCTCTTTTCCAACCTGATGGAGGTTCTGGGGATCGAACTCAATTCATTACGCTTGCATGGCAGGCACCCTTCCCCTCTGGCCAATCTTCCTGGTTGATCCTGAAATCACGTTGTGTCATCGTTTGTCCCAGAATCCTCCCTACTTGGACAGGACAATTAAAGGTGATGAAGGCCCACATTTCTAGGCCCAGGGGGTGCCTCTCCTTAAAGTAGCAGTGATAAGGGTTTTTATTGCTACCCAGACAAAAAGCCTTTAGAAAATTAAGTGTTTATGTATGAACCATTTCTCTGCTAAACAGCCCAGGTCGAGAGCCTGCAGGTACGTACCGAGGGATCCTGGCTGGAGATGCGTGGAGATCAGAGGAAGCTGCTGGTGATTTGTAGCATAGTTTATAACGCAGTCGAACACTCAAGGTGCATCCATCATCCCCCAGTTTTAATTATTTTTATTCTTAGTCATATGTTGTTTACATTGGTTCTCAATTCTGAATTAATGAGGAATTTAATGAGGAAGAAAAAACATAATTCTGCCAATTTTCTTCTGGATATTTTTCTCAAGATCCATAAATTTCATTCCTCTGTGGGGGGAAAATAGCAACACAAAACATTAAGATATCACTAATATTTCAAAAGAGAATGTAAGGAAGAAAAATAAATCATTGCTTCTTGTGCATCTAGTTCCTAACCTGAAGTCTGTAATGGAAATGCACCCTGTTGGCACTTTGCGGTCCACTTCAGATAGGTGACAGAGCTCTGATAGGAGTTTTAATGTCTGGACATGGCCACACGGGTCCCCATGAGCCTGACTCACTCCCTCTTTCTCTTTCTGGTGTTCGCAGTAAACTCGTAGGTTGTAGCTCAGCCCTTACTTCCTGTTGGAGGAGAAATCACCATCTGCATTTTCCCACCCAGGGTCTCCCACGGCTGTGCATCCCCACAGCACCTGCAGGGGAAGCCCTCTTGGATAGTCTCACTTTGAAAGCAATCTTCACATCTGTCTCCCTGATGTGAACGGAGTTGGGGTCAGCAGAACTTGCTCTCCCAGAGACAGTGCAGCATCCCACAAACACCACACACTCCACACACGTTTCTCAAGAGAAGGCAGAAGTGGAACTTAATAGATGAGAGACAGGTAAGGTGGTTCCAGGAGGGGACATGCATACCAGTACAGAATCGAAAGACAGGCTGCGTGCAAACCTCTGTCTAAACAGCAAAAAAGTGGATCCAATTTACTATGGAAAAGAACACTGGTGCATTCCTTTCATGAGAGGTGGCCTAAAGGGATACCCAGCATCCTTAGCTGTTCCTACTCCCATGGGTCAGATACCACACACCTTCCAGCTCCACAAACACACTCATCTTCTCACACTTTCGGTGTGAGAACTGGCATCTATGCAGCGATCCTGTTGTCTTCCAGAGATGGCTGTCTTTTGACTGTGTCCTCTTGTGCTAAAAGGGGAGAAAGGCCTGGTGTGTCTTTTCACAAGGGGAGTAATGCCATCAGGAGGTACCCATCTTCAGCTAAAGCTAATTATCCATGGAAGGGTACACTTTCTTCATCGTTTCCAACCCAGCACACTGTGGCTGAGGGTTTCACAGATGAGTGTTGGGACTGCAGTTGATCCTTTGCTGCAGTCTGTGTAGTAGGTGCCTGGGAAAGAGGACAGTGGTAAAGGAAGTGGCCAGGTAGATCACCACCATCCATTCCTGCCATTTCTGGGGTTCTGCAGTTCATTTAAGAGTGAGGTCATTCCGCCAAGGATTGTCAGATGCTCTAAAATCCTAATGGAACATTGCTGGCCAGATGCTTCCTGGAGATCTTCCCCCAAATTAAATAGCCCCAACCCAAGCCTCACAGTTCTTTGCCTTTACCCACAAGACCACCTCTAGGTTGACACACTCGGGCTATCAAGAAGTTAGTAAAAAGTGAAACTACAGAAGCCAAAAAGCAAAGTTAGTCTATTTAAGGTCTTGGATCCTGAAACCTAGACCATAGGACTAGGTCTTTGGTGGATTGGGTCTTCCCATTTTGGCAGGCATTAGGGCCTAGGTTCTAAGTGGCTGGTTGGTTCTAAGGTCAGAATGGTATCTTTAACATGGTGGTCATTGTGCTAAGATCTTGGAACTTACTACATTTATCACAGCTTCCATGGGCATGAGTGAAATTGGGGACTCATCTCAAGGCAGGGAGTCATAGAGTCACCCCGGCACTAATAACTTTCTCTCCATTTCTTATAGTTAAGTTGGCAGTTGTGCAAGCAGGATCCTTTAGTGAGGGCTAGGAGAAAAAGGATTCATGGACCAGCCATGGCTATAAGTAGATCAGTTAACCAAGGGGACCAGTTATCAGGATTTGTAGCATCTCTTTCCTCTTTCCTTAACTTCTGATGACTAAACATTTTCTAACCACCCCCAAGAACTAGTTGTCATAGAAGCAACAAGTTCCTTCCAGTGTCATGGAAGAGGCATAGTCCAGTCCTCTGAGATTCCGAGGAACAACCCTTGCTAATGAGTCTACCCAAGCTTCCAGACGACAGGAAATGGACAGCCCAGGTCCGCATCTGCTTTAGCACTGAGTTCCTTGAAGTTAAACACCCCCACAATTAGGGCTGAAGTTTCACCTGAGCAGAGCCCAAGCTGCCTGCTCCCAACAACAGGGGAGTGAGGATAGGGACAGCTCACAGTGCTTGGGGAAACCCAGAATCTAGATTCACATGCACCCTGCACTCTTCTCCATTATAGATGAATACCTGCGCTATAACATACACAAGGACACAAAGGAGTGAGGTTTCCTCCAGGGAAAACTATTCCAAAGATGCATACCAAGTTAAGCCATTAGTGTAAGCAAGCCAGGTAGTTCCTGGGGTCTTGAAATATAGTTGACTACCCCTCCTGAGGCTAACCTGCTGTACATGGCCCCAGGTATCTGCATCGAAGACTTACGTATGGCATATCTTAATAACATTAACCAGAGATCCTTTCCTTGGAAGCTTCCTGGGGTGAGCTCAGATTGGTCCCACTTCAGATTATCATGACTTGGAGTGGAGCTTACCATGTGATTAGTTCTCATCCCAACATAAAATGGGGTTTGAGGGTCCAGGCATAGCCAGTAGTCCTTACCTACGTCTGGTTGAGAATGCTTCAGGAACTGATCTACTTCTTCTAGCATGCAGAACACTGAGGGAATGGCTTCTCTTCACTCCTGCACTTTTCAGTTGCCAAAGAAATTCCTGGACAGTATGGAATTTTGGGATTTGCCACCTTAGTGGGCTTGTACTCTGTGGGTAACCAAGATGAGACAGTTTGGGCCACTGTGCGGAATGTCCACAGGTGAAGATTTCCTTTGGATATCAGAGGAAGATAGAGTAAGCCTTACAGCCTCTTCTCACTGTGGTGATTACTCTAGGTGTAATATTTGCAGTCACCCTGAAAGATGGGTTGGGCCTCTGTGGTTGATTAGCTGATAAGCTCTCTGGGTGCAGCCTTTCCTAATTCCCATACCTGGGGTCTTGGCTTATGGGGATTCATGGGCCTTTCCCATGGAAAGACAAAGTTGGGAAAACAGGACAGCCACAGTCATAGGGGCAATGTCAATAGTATGCTTAGTTGGAGGACCTGGTGATGACCTGTATCTGGCCTTGTCCTCGGTTGAGGCCTTCGGCTGGGTATGGTGTATTCACAGGGTGACAACCTTCACCGATAGTGGTGGTAAGGATCACAGAATCGATGCTGGCTGTAGGTCCCGGGTGAGGATCCTCTTTAAGCACACAGGTTCTGACTATCTATTTACTTCCTGAGTATAGTTTGGGCATTGGAGCAGTTTGGGTTCAGTCATGATAACCAAGATCTGGAATGACCCACCGGTACTAGGGCCATCTTCTGGGTGGCTAAATCTGCTGCCCTGTTTCCTTGGGCCTCCTGGGATCCCCCTTGGATGCCCTTTGCAGTAGAGAGCAGCCACCTCTTCTGGCAGCTCTGTGGCCTGTAGCTGGGCTAAGATTTATCCTTTGTTTTTAACTTTCTTTTGGACTGAGATAAGGATCTTCCTCTCCCTATAAAGGGACCTGTGACATGGGTTGTGGCGAATGCATACCGACCATCAGTGTACATGGGGGTAGCTTTTTCTCTTCCCCCAGCAAAGCACCAAGGTTAACACCAGGAGCTCAATCCTTTGTGCTAACATACCTTGATAAAGGAGTGGGTACATAAGGTTCTGTCCAACGTGACCACTGCAGCCCCAGAATGCCTGATTCTATTTTGAACAGAATGTCTCCTACAGTGTATAGTATCTCTTTCAGTTTTTTCAGTAGGATGCCTGTTAGGTGAGGAAACACAGATTGGTCACTTTCAGGCAATCATGGAAGGGATGTGCTGGGTTATCTTCTTCTGGAAGTAGGTCGGCTGGGTTGATGGCTATAGTTTCACAGAACTGAATATGGGGTTGGTCTAGAAGTGATTGATAATGAATTACGTAGGTGTTAGATGTCTATTCCCCTGGGGTACCCCTCAGAAGGTCTTTACAGAGTGTGGGGTGAGTAGGAACCTGTTACTGTCCCCAAATCAGTTTGTCAGCCCCTTTTACTAGCATGGGTATAGTAGCAACTGCACACAAGCAAGCTGGCCAACCAGCAGAAACAGGATCAAGTCTTTTCCATAGATGGGCCTCTGGCTTCTTCTATGGTTCCATTGCCTGAGTGAAATAAACCCTTTTTGTGACATCCTGGGCTTCACACACATCTAAGCAGAAGGCCTTGGTGACATCCAGGAGGGTTAGGTAGGACCAGTGCAGAGATAAGGGTCTTCTTCAAAGCCCCAAAGGCCCTGCTTGGACTCAGCCTATTTTAGCATCTGGTACTAGTATACAATGCCTTAGCTAGCTACTCAAACATGGGTATCAGTAAGTGGCAATTATCCAACCACCTCCAGAAATTTCCATACCTGTTTCTTTGTCTTAAGCATAGGGATCCATAGGCTCAATGATACTGGCTCTTGGTGAGCCTCCCCTCCTTCTAAGCTGTACCCCCAGGTAGGTGACATGGGATACACAGAGGTGAGCCTTCTTGGCTGACACCCAATATTTCAGTGCCTATAGTGCCTCTAAGTTGGTGGGCTTCTTCTATTTCTCCTCTATGAAGCTATGTTTAAGTCATCCACATATTGTAATAGGGTGCTCTCTGGATTCATATGGAAAGCCAGGAGGTCAGTACGCAAGGCCTCATCAATGAGTGTGGGAGGGTTTTAACCTGATACACATCAGTTGGCCCTTAAATCATCCCTTGGGATATGTTTAATTCAAGGACAAAAGTGGGTTGGCTTATGGGTGTTAATAGAAGGCATCTTTTAAATCTAGAACTGTGTACACTTGTTTGTCTGGTGGCAGGACACTCGGGAAGATGTAGAAACCATGCACGAGGTGGATGGTATCTACTCTCTTGTTGACCTTTCTGAGATTCTGCACTGATTGGTGGCCCTGAGTGACAAGCTTTATCAAGGGAAGCAAGAGGATTTTCCAAAGGGATGGCAAGGGACAAGCTCTTGCTTCCCATAGCTGGTTAATGTATCTACCAATTCCCTGCTTGGCTTCCTGGTTAATACTTTCAATTGGGAGACAGTTGGTTCTCAAAAGGTGGCGAATGGATTCTTCTTAGCTCCGATCCCAGGGTAGCACTGTTGCAAATCCTGTAAATGTCTGAAGTCATCATTTCCAGGTACTGGGTTGCTTAGAGGCTGTGTTCCTCCATCTGTGGAGAGGTCACAAGAATACAGGTTGGGAGCTGAGTAGAATTCAAAGTAAGATAGGTGGTGGCCTCCCCAAAATAGGAATGCCAGAAGTTTTTGGAACAAGTCTTTAAATTAGGAGATGGGGCAGTTTGTCATGACTAAGGGATGCGTCACAGTACCTTGTGTGAAGTCTACTGTCTTCCAGGTTAAGAGGGCAGTCTGTGTGGTACCATTGAAAAATAGGTGATTTTTTAAAAAAGTGGAACAGCATAGTAACTGAAGAACACTGGAGGTTTGTCTGTAGGACCATTTCTGGTCACCACTAAGTGAAAAGACCTTCATGAAACCACCCTGGACCTAGATTTCTCATGTAAACATAAAGTTCCTGGTTTCTCCCCATGGTCAGGTAAGGCTCAAGCAGTTTGGTGGTGAGGTGTTTTAAATGTATGTTGAAATTATGCCAACTGATGAATTGTCTGAAGAACAGTATTCCATGACTGGGTAGTGAGCATAAAAATAGACAGCTATAGCTTGAATTAAACATACAGATTTCTTTCACCTCAAGTGGACAAGTATCAGTCACTTGACTTAGGAAAATACTGGAACACTTGTATCCTCATTTAGAAATAATCTTTTAAATATATCTCGCACCTAATTAGAGAACAGGAGTGGTAATGGACAGTATCAACTGAATTTTCAGTTTACCCACAAATGTGGAGGACCGTTTATTAAGACATTCCTGGTCCAGGTGGTACCCTCAGGACTGATCCTGTGTTAACCTGGAATTCAACAGATTTTTCTACCTGTAATGTTACCCTGAGCACCTGGAAGCTGGATGAAGTGGAGCTCTGGTCCTGTCAGTTCACCCAAATTAGGGATGGGGTGTCCTCCTTCTCTCTTGCCATTTGACCATTTTGCTTTTCCAGTATCCTTCTTGCTTGTAAGTAAGTGTGTTGGCCCATCTGTAGCCTCATCTTTTCCTGGATTTCTGCCTTCTCTCTGGGATTTATTATTGGTCTGCCTGCATGCCACCATTATTGCTTGGGTCAATCTTTTATTCTACTTTCTTCTACAGAGTCATGGTTATTATAAACCTTTGGACCAATCTCCGATAATTGAGACCTATTAAGAACCTCAAACCAGTCTAACTTGCTGAGGGGCTCCAGGAAACAGCAGGCAGTTCATGTGGCTCGTATATTATCTTGCTCACCTTAGACAGACTGGAGCATTTTCTAGAAGCCTGTATCTGAGATGTTTTGTCTGACAGAGATCCCCTGCCATCTCCTCCTCCAAGGGTGACTTTCTGATTCCCAAACTAGGTTCTGCCCCGTTACTCAGCTGTGAAAAAGAGGAAGCTAGAGCTGTTGGCAGTCATCCCAGGTTGGGTGGTGGGTGTTAAAGACCGTCTGGAGAAGGCCAGTGAATGCCTGAGATTTTTCAGAGCATGCTGGGTTCTGAGTTTTCTAATTATACAGATCACCAGTTGAGAAGAAGACATAAACCATGAAAGAGGAAAGGCCAGAACCCCTAGGTTGTGGGTCCACTAGAGGTATCTCCCTTAAGGGGAGCGCAGGGATTAACTTTGCCCCAGGGAAATTCATTTCAGGAATTCCTTAGTCAGAGCCAATCTATGTATGTGGAAGAGAAGGGGAGGCTGAGATACAAGGAACTACTTCTTTTCTCACTACCTTCCCACCCCTCAGCACAGCCAGACAAACTATTTCCCCTTCATCGGGTCAGCCAAGGTCAGCCAAGGAGGTCTCATGTTACATACAAAAGGGAAAAGTTAGCCTTTTCTGGCATATGGAGAGAACATGTCAAGGTTTGGGATTTTCTGGGCCACCTGCTCAAAATGAGAAGAGATTTTAAGCTAAGGTGGTGGTCTAGCTCCAGAGGAAGATATTGGACAATGTAGGAAAAGTTGTTTGTTGAAGCCCAGGGAATCCATTTACAGTGTTCTAGAAAGCTTGAACTGCCTTCTGATCCAAAGACTTGTCACTGGGCCACCTGACTCCAAAAGAGGGCCAGTCTTCTTCACAAAAGGTCCAGTTTCCCAGACAAGAGTCAGAGGCCATACTCATTCTTCTTCAAGTGTTTTAACATATACTTCAATGGTGTCTTGGGACTTCTCACTTCCCTCCTATGGAAGATCCTTTTCTTCTAGCCAACAGAACTGGCAAAAACAAAACAAACAAACAAAAACACCAAAACCCCCAACCAGCCAAACAAACAAAACCACCAGAGAGACACACATTGAATGACAACAACAAAGAAAACAGGGATGGCCATGATGCAAACTACACACCAGGGGATCTGGTGATGTCTCGCATGAATTCGTGACATGGGAATATGGTCACATCCAGCCTTTCTTAAGTGACCTATGTAGAAAGCTCTGTAAATCGTCACCCCGTGAGGATACTAATCCAGGAAATCTGTTTCAGTAGATTCCTGTTTAGGATGGGAAGCATCAGGAGCCTCTGGTTCAACAGGAACAGAGGTTGGAGTAGTTCCTGGGGCCCTGGAACATCTCGGGGTCCACACTTCCTAGGAACTGTCTGTTCTCTGCACTTTTGGCTCAGAGGATCTTAGACCCCCACTGTCCTCACAGCTCAGTTTATGGGAATCTCGCCGGGGCCTCCAGAATATTGCAAGGTAAATCCACTAGAGAACACATGGACACTCTTAAAGCCTAATATAAAGTCCATTGATGGCTGGCAGCTGCATGGGAACTTGCCCAATCTTTCACCATTCCTTGCCTTTTCTGCACAAAAACAAACAAATAAACGAACACCCTACACATTTTGTTAGACACACTTTGGTTAGTGAGAACAGTTACAGAGAAGTGAAACTACAGAAGCCCAAAAGCAACAAATACTGACTGGTTTTGTGATACAAACTAGACTCATCAGAGAGAAAGGACCCTCAGTTGAGGAAATGCCTCTATGAGATCCAGCTGTGAGACATTTGCTCAATTAGGCATCAGCCCAGCCCATCGTGGGTGGTACCAACCCTTGGTGGTCCTGGATTCTGTGAGAAAGCAGGCTGAGCAAGCCAGGAAACATCACCCCTCCAAAGCCTCCCCATCAGCTCCTGTCCCCAGGATCCTGCCTTGTTTTGAGTTCCTGTCCTGACTTCCTTCAGTAATGAACAACAATTTGGAAGTGTAGGCCAAATAAAATCTTTTCTCCCCAATTTGCTTTTTGGTCATAGTGTTTTTTCACACCAATAGAAACCCTTTACTAGGACACAAGGTTAGGCCATTTCAGGACTTTCCTGGATCTCGGAAATATGTACTAGGTTTTTGGTGGATTAGGTCTTTGTTCCCATCTTGGTGGGTGTTAGGGCCTATGTGCTGGGATCTAAGGTCAGGAAAGTGCTTCTTCCATGGCATCAGTTGTGCTAAGGTCTTGGGTCCTGTTACAAATGGAATCCCAGAAATCAGCATTTCAGACCGAAAGAACATTCATGGCTGAGTAAGAACAAAATAAACTTTTAATTTCTGAGATGAATGAACAGGGTAATTTTTGTGAGTGGTATCTGCTGTTTCCACAGCAGTCATAAATCATCTTCAAGTGGTACCATCTTACTTTTAAATGTACATTTAGGAAGCAACGCGCAATTCCTTATTGTGCTTCATTTGTACAGCGTGCCTGCAGGCACTGCTACTCAGTGGTCCCCTGATTCTGTGTAGTCTACGTCTACTGATGAGCATGGACACTATGAATTATCAGATCAGGGGGAGTATGCTTCATACTCCCCCTTCATAGTCCCCTTCTGAGATTTACTACCACTTTCTTCATTTACCTGTGACCTGTTCATCATCACTTCCCATCCTGGGATTTGTTTTACCTGCTGTATTCACTTAAGAATTACCAACCAGGAGATGATGTCTTTATCCAGGTGAAAGGTTGACATCCTTCTGCAGATGATTCCAGCCTAAGCTAGGAAGTCTGCTGCCTGATTTGTAGTAAAAGCTTACCACCTGAGAATATGCTGGGCCTATCCGTGGATGGAGGGCACAGATGTCCGGTGCTAACAGCAAACCCCTTGCCTTTCCCAGGAATCCAGACTGTGGAACCATGTACGAGACTGTGCAAGTTACAGATAGCTGACACCCTCGTATCTAGACAAGGATGGCTTCATGGTAGCAGATTGGATCCCAGGGTACTGAAGGAAGTCAGCTTTCTTGCCAAGACTCTGTTGTTGATTTCCTTTACTATGTTCCTTTGAGAGGAATGGAGGAAAGAATTCTTTGAATAATACTTTGAATAATCTGTATTCTGTCAGCTATTTCTTCTTCCTAGGAAAATATCTGGAAAGGTCCCGTTATTTATCCTGTCAGAATAGTATATTGGAGAGAACTGAGGTTCAATCATGTTAAAACAAGACATGAAATACTGACTAATCAGTATTTTTTTTTAATTCTACCGTTGCTCCTGAGTGACAGACAGGCAACAGCGTGCTCTCCATTACAGGAAGGGCCTTGAACTTGTTCAGGTTTAATAAACTACAGAAGAGATGTTTTATGCCTTTGAAATATTAGCTTTGAGTGCCCTATCTTGGCTTTCATTAGTTCATGGGAGAAATAAGAAGTAGAACCGAGGCCACAGAGTTAGTCAAAGGTCGCTCTGGAGCTCCTCATGACCTGAAGCAACTCCAATCCACTTCTTTCTTCCATCCTCACATACACCTCTGACGCTTGTTCCATTCCTCCATACACATTCCCCATGGAAGACCAAGGTGTCCTCTGCAGCTGTAGTGTGGCTGACTGTGATGAGTCCTAGGGTTACATTCAGAGCTCAGACAGTAATCCAACATTGCTCAAGCATGAGTGGCTTCAGAAGGCCTTGTAAAGAAAGGATGACAAATGTAGGCTGGGATCTCAAGGGTGGCAGAGGGACAGAATCAGGCAGGATGGAAACTGTTAACAAGGAGAACCCAGCCTTTTAGAATCAGAGTATCCTAAAGCAGAAGGTGTGTGTGTGTGTGTGTGTGTGTGTGTGTGTGTGTGTGTGTGTGTGTGTGTGTGCACCTGCTGTTTTCTTTTTTTAAAAATAATTTTATTTTTCTTGGACATTTTATGTATTTACATTTGAAATGTTATCCCATTTCCCATAACCCCTCCCCTTCCCTCTGCTTCTATGAGGATGTTCCCACTCCCACCCACCCACTCCAACCTCAACGCCCTGGCATTACCCTACATTGGGGAAACAAGCCTTCAGAGGACCAAGGGGTTTTCCTCCCATTGATGCTGGGCAATGCCATCCTCTGCCACACATGTGACTGGAGCCATGGGTTCCTCCATGTGTACTCATTGGTTGGTGGTTTAGTCCCTGGGAGCTCTGGTGGAGTCTGGTTGGTTGATATTGTTGTTCTTCCTATGGTGTTGCAAACCCCTTTCGCTTCCTCAGTCTTTTCTCTAACTCCTCCACTGGGGTCCCCTTGTTCAATCCAATGGTTAGCTGCAACCATCCTCATCTGTATCAGTAGGGCTCTGGCAGAGCCTCTGAGGAGACATCCAAATCTGGATCCTGTCAGCAAGCACTTCTTCGCATCAGCAATAGTCACTGGGTTTGGTGGCTGCATATGGGATGGATCCCCAGGTGGGGCAGTCTCTGGATGACCTTTCCTTCAGCCCCTGCTCCACTCTTTGTCCCTGTATTTCCTCCCATGAGTATTTTATTCTCCCATCTAAGAAGGAATGAAGCTGGTACAACCACTATGGAAATCAGTCAGGATGTTCCTCAGAAAATTGGACATTGTACTACCTGAGGACCCAGCTATACTGCTCCTGGGCATATACCCAAGGGTTGCTCTAATATACAACAAAGACACATACCCCACTATGTTCATAGCAGCCTTATTTATAATAGCCAGAAGCTGGAAAGAACCCAGGTGCCCTTCAACAGAGGAATGGATACAGAAAATGTGGTACATCTACACAATGGAGTACTACTCAGCTATCAAAAACAATGACTTTATGAAATTCATAGGCAAATGGATGAAACTAGAAAATATCCTGAGTGAGGTAACCCAATCACAAAAAAATACACATGGTATGCACTCACTGATTTTATCATGATTTCTCAGTAATTCAGTTTGAGGTCAGGGATGGTGATTCCCCCTGAAGTTCATTTGTTGTTGAGAACAGTTTTCCCTATCCTGGAGTTTTTCCTTTTCCAAATGAATCAGCAAATTGCTCTTTTTAACCCTATGAAGAATTGAGTTGGGATTTTGATGGGGATTGCTTTGAATCTGTATATTTCTTTTGGCAAGATGGCCATTTTTACTATATCAATCCTGTCAATCCATGAGCATGGGAAATCTTTCCATCTTCTGAGATCTTCAATTTCTTTCTTCAGAGACTTGAAATTCCTGCAATACAAATCTTTCATTTGCTTGGCTAGAGTCACGCCAAAGTATTTTATATTATTTGTGGCTATTGTGAAGGCTGTCACTTCCCTAATTTCTTTCTTAGCCTGTTTATCCTTTGAGTAGAGGAAGGCTACTGATTTGTTTGAGTTTATTTTATATCAAGCCACTTTGTTGAAATTGTTTATCAGCTGTAGGAGTTAGTTCTCTGGTGGAATTTTTGGGATTGCTTAAGTATACTATCATATCATATGCAAATAGTGATATTTTGACTTCTTCCTTTCCAATTTGTATCCCTTTGATCTCTCTCTCTCTCTCTTTTTTTTTTTTTTTGTCTGATTACTCTGACTCGGACTTTAAATACTATATTGAATAGGTGGGGAGAGCGTGGGCAGCGTTGGCTAGTCCCTGATTTTACTGGGATTGCTTCAAGTTTCTCTCCATTTAGTTTAATGTTAGCAACTGGTTTGCTGTATATGGCTTTTACTATGTTTAGGTATGGGCCTTGAATTCCTGGTCTTTCCAAGACTTTTAACATGAAGGGGTGTTGAATTTCGTCAAATGATTTCTCAGCATCTAATGAGATGATCATGTGTTCTTTTTTCTTTGACTTTGTTTATATAGTGGATAACATTGATGGAGTTCCATATATTGAACCATCCCTGCATCCCTGGGAAGAAGCCTACTTGATGATGGTGAATGGTCATATGTTCTTGGATTCAATTTGCGAGAATTGTATTGAGTATTTTTGCCTTGATATTCACGAGGGAAATCGGTCTGAAGTTCTCTCTCTTTATAGGGACTTTGTGTGGTTTAGGTATAAGAGTAATTGTGGCTTCAAAGAATGATTTGGGTAGTGTTCTTTCTGTTTGTGGAATAGTTTGAAGAGAATTGGTATTAGGTCTTCTTTTATTAAACCTAATTGGTATTAGATTGGTATTAGATTTTTCAGTTTTGTTGAGTATAGGCTTTAGTAGTAGGATCTGATAATTTTTTTGAACTCAATTTCTGTTGTTATATCTTCCTTTTCATTTCTGTTTCTGTTAATTTGGATACTATCTCTCTGCCCTCTCATTAGTCTGGCTGAGGGTTTATCTATCTTGTTGATTTTCTCAAAGAACCAACTCCCAATTTTGTTGATTCTTTGTATACTTCTTTTTGTTTCTACTTGTTTGATTTTAGCTATGAATTTGAATAATTCCTGCCATCTACTCTTCTTGTGTGAACTTGCTTCTTCTTGTTCTAGAGCATTCAGGTGGGCTGTCAAGCTGTTAATGTATGATCTCTCCAATTTCTTTTTAGAGGCACCCAGAGCTATGAGTTTTCCTCTTAGCACTGCTTTCATTGTATCCCATAAGTTTGGGTATGTTGTGCCTTCATTTTCATTAAATTCTAAAGTCTTTAATTTCTTTCTTGACCAAGTTGTCGTTGAGTAGAGTGTTGTTCAGCTTTCATGTGTCTATGGGCTATCTGTCATTTTTGTTGTTATTGAAGACCAGCCTTAATCCACTGGCAATCTGATAGAATGCATGGGATTATTTCAATCTCTTTTTATCTATTGAGGCCTGTTTTGTGAGCAATATGGTCAGCTTTGGAGAAGGTACCATGATGTGCTGAGAAAAAGGTATATTCTTTTGTTTTAGGATGAAATGTTCTATAGACAGCTGTTAAATCCATTTGGTTCATAACTTTTGTTAGTTTCACTGTGTCTTCATTTAGTTTCCGTTTCCATGATCTGTCCATTGATGAGAGTGGGGTATTGAAGTCTCCTACTAGTATTGTGCACGGTGTAATGTATGCTTTGAGCTTTAGTAAAGTTTCTTTTTTGAATGTGGGTGCCCTTGCATTTGGAGCATAGATCTTTAGAATTGAGAGCTCATCTTGGTAGATTTTTTCCTTTGATGAGTATAAAGTTTCCTTCTTTGTCTTTTTTGATAACTTTTGGTCGAAAGTTGATTTTATTTGATATTAGAATGGCTACCCCAGCTTGTTTCTTGCAACCATTTTCTTAAAAATATTTTCCCAGCCTTTTACTCTTAGGTAGTGTCTGTCTTTGTCACTGAAGTATGTTTCTTATATGCAGCAGAATACTGGGTCCTGTTTACGTATCCAGTCTGTTGGTCTATGTCTTTTTATTGGGGAATTGAATCCATTGATGTTATGAGATATTAAGAAATAGTGATTGTTTCCTCTTATTTTTGTTGTTAGAGGTGGAATTATGTTTGTATGTCTGTCTTCTTTTGGGTCTGTTACAAGATTACTTTCTTGCTTTTTCTAGGGTGTAGTTTCCCTCCTTGTGTTGGAGTTTTCCACCTATTATCCTCTGTAGGGCTAGATTTGTAGATAGATATCGTATAAATTTGTTTTTGTCATGGAATAGCTTGGTTTCTCCATCTATGATAGCTGAGAATTTTGCTAGATATAGTAGCCTGGACTCACATTTGTGTTCTCTTAGGTTCTGTTTGACATCTATTCAGGATCTTCTAGCTTTCATAGTCTCTATTGAGAAGTCTGGTACAATTCTGATAGGTCTGCCTTTATGTTACTTGACCTTTTTTCCTTACTGCTTTTAATATTCTTTCTTCATTTTGTGTATTTGGTGTTTTGACTATTATGTGAAGGGATGAATTTTTCTTGTGGTCCAATATGTTTGGAGTTCTATAGGCTTCTTGAATGTTCATGAGCATCTCTTTCTTTAGGTTAGGGAAGTTTTCTTCTTTAATTTTGTTGAAGATATTTACTGGCCCATTAAGTTGGGAATCCTCCTTCTCTTCTATACCTATTTTTCTTAGGTTTGGTCTTCTCGTTGTATCCTGGATTTCCTGAGTTTTGGGTTAGGAGCTTTTTGCTTTTTGCATTTTCTTTAACTATTGTGTCAATGTTTTCTATGGAATCTTCTGCCCCTGAGATTCTCTCTTCAATCTCTTGTATTCTGTTGGTGATTCTTGTGTCTATGACTCCTGATCTCTCTCCTAGGTTTTCTATCTCCAAGGTTGTCTCCCTTTGTGATTTCTTTATTATTTCTATTTCCATTTTTAGATCCTGGTTGGTTTTGTTCAATTCACTCACCTGTTTGGTTGTGTTTTCCTGTAATTCTTTAAGGGATTTTTGTGTTTTCTCTTCAAGGGCTTCTACTTGTTTACCTGTGTTGTCCTATATTTCTTTAAGGGAGTTGTCCTTCCTAAAGTCTTCTATCATCATCATCATGCAATGTGATTTTTAATTCCAAATCTTGCCTTTCCGGTATGTTGAGATATCCAGTATTTGCTGTGGTGGTAGAACTGGGTTCTGATGATGCCAAGTAGCCTTGGTTTCCGTTGCTTAGTTTCCTGTGCTTGCTTCTCACCATCTGGTTATCTCTGATGATATTTGGTCTTGCTGTCTCTGACTAGAACTTGTCTCTCCTGTGGGCCTGTAAACCTGTGAGCCTGTGATCTTTGGATTGAGAGCACTCCTGGCTCCTGGCAGACCAGCTCTCTGTAGGAAGGTTTTGGTTCTGAGAGCTGTGGGATAGCTCCTGTTCTGGACACAGATGGAGACTTGAATGGCCCAGTCCCAGGCTGCCCTGCATCTCTGAGCCCAGTGAACTCCCTGGGGTCTCTCCTTGTACAGTCAATGGGGAGATAGTGGAGTCTCAGCTGTGGGCTGTGGGCTTAAGAGGGAGAGTGCTCTGGGCAGATCAGCTCTCTGCAGGCAGGTTTTGTGTCTGAGCACTGTGGAAAATCCCCAGCTCTGGGTGCAGATGAGACCGGAAGGGCTGTGTCTGCTGTTTTCTTAAGAGAGCCTGTGACAATGAGAAGTGAAACTACACAGGGCTGCCCAACCAGTGCCATACAAAGACTCTGTCATTCACAGTGCACTGAGACTGACCTAGAGAGATATTTGGTCCACTAGAATATAAGCCACTGAAGCCATTGAAGCAATATTGTTGGAAGTCCAAGAAACTGAGTGGGGGAAAAATAACACATTCAACATTACCCAGTTTTCTTTTGGAGAGTCATCTTGTTAGAATTCTCAGTGCCTCTAATGAACATATCAAGAACAGAATAAGGAGCATTGCCCGTGTTTCCAGAAATGAAAAGACAAATCAAAGACACAGACAGGGAAAGATGCTATGGCCAAAAACATTGAAATTGGTAAAAAATAAATAACTAAATAATATTCTAACAGATAACAAGCCTGCCTATTTATACCACGGCCTTTAGGTAACAAGTAATAGGGGGAACATAAAAGGGAAAAGTGGCTTATATATTCATCAGTAATAAGCTAGAGTAGGAGAGATGTTTTAAGTGGAATGCCTCCAAGCATGTACTAGATCACTGCACTGACAGAATCATTTTTCTAAGAGATGAGCGGGTCCATTTAGTGGCTTCCAGACTGTAAGTATCTTGATTACCAAGGAGCAGAGGGATGCAGAGTCTGGCCAGTGGTAACATATGATTGATAGTTTCCTGGTAACAGCCCTGCCTTTCTTCCCTCCTGCATGGCTCATTATCCTGCAGCATTAATTTAAGTTTCCCAATCGGACTGAATCAGGGCTTAAATTCCTTTATCATCCCAGTGGGAAACTCGATGGTTTATTTGTAGATGGTGATAATTGTTTTTATTGATCCCCAAATATGGGGAGCTGTAAACACTGCTACGGCCAGGCTGGTCCACAGTGCTGTGCACATGAGTGACAAATTGTAATATCCTATGAGTCCCAGAAGAGACTTAAGAAGTTCTAAGGCAATGGATGCCTGTCCCAGATCTCTGTGAGTTGAAACATATGAATAAGTCCATGCACACTAGCTACTGTCTTTGTTGTTGTTGTAAATATTGGACAATAAAAGGTCTATTCATATCTGATTTACACTCAGTTCTTACATATCATTTAACAGATAGGAGGCCTGCAAGTGGCACTCCTATATGAATTACCAGAGCCAGTAGATTTATAACAATAGTGTGTAGCAACAAAATAATTTTATGGTTGGGGGAATCACAACAGGAGGAACATGTGTTAAAGGGTTGTAGCCTTTAGGAAAGTTGAGAAGCATTGCTCTAAGACCTCAGTTCTCTGGGCTGCTGTTTTGGAAGAATTCCTGGGTTCAGCTAGGACGTGTATTTTTCCAGGTTGGACATCTTAGAGAAACATTAACTCTTGAGTATTTGAGGAGAAGCCCTGGTGAAAACCCTAGCATGTACTGTAGATAGGAAACTTCATGACATTTCAAGTCTCAAAATACCAGAGATGATAAGGGAGATAATGTCACTATCTAATTAAGTCCTGTTTGTAGGACAGGGCACTAGGGCAGTGGAACTCTTCTCCCATGTAAATCAAACATCACACATAATGTTGAGGAAAGCTTTGGGGCTAATTAGTGTGAACTGTCTACCTGGAAACAAATCAGGTCAGGTCTAAAAGGAACTGAATGTCATAAGTATATTTTTCTCAAGTCCTTATCATTTGGTATTTGGTAAAGTAGAAATATCGTTGGCCAGACGACCAACTTTAAAGCTCCTGACCCTCTTTTCCTGGGGTGCAAAAAAGATGGATAGTCTATATAGAAACATCATGATGACTGCAGCCTACCTCCTTTTGGAAGGCTCAGTTGTGAGGTCTTATTGTGAAAGTCAGTCATCTGAGCTACACCAGAAGAGGCAGGGCAGCTGACCTGAAGGATCAAGTTGCTGATATTTCCCAAAGGTCTCCCCTTTATCCTCAACTAGGGTGATATCTGTGTCCCCCATTTAAACTAAGCTTCAGTGGAAAAAAGAATGACATATGCTTTGATTTATATTTATTCTTGTAATTCATGGAAATTAAAATTCACTCTCAATGCCCTGGTCCCATGACATTCTCTTTCTCGAATCTTCAGCAAGCAGTTTTTATTAAGACAGGGACAGAGAGTACCCACCACTCCTGAAAGCTTTAGTCATGGTATCTAATCCAACCACAGGGTAAAACTTTCCTTCTACCTCCCTCTTTCTACACGTACCCCAGACATGGGTATCATGTCCACCATGCCAGCGAGCCTAACTGGTCATGTGACTCATGGACTTGCTAACTATAGCATCAGCACATGAGCATCGTGGTGCAGAGCTTGCTGGTTACAGCTTAGTGACAAAATACTGTCTGGTGATACAGAGTCACTTGATTTTAAAACTGGAAGAGGCTTTAGGTATGACATAGTTCAGTTATCTCACCTAGAAGCAAGGACACTGACCCAGAGGGTAGAGGAGCTGCTGAAGCATCCAGCTTCAGTCAGTAGCCAAGATGGATTGTGAGACCAGGTATCTTTCCGTCAACCTGCAGGCCGACGTTCTCACACCAGGTGTTTGATGTGTTGTATTACATGGCGTCCGGTCATGTAAACATGAATGCTCCCTCTGTCGGCTCATAGCAGCTTCTAGCACACAGTCAGTATGGTATGTTTCCCCCCAAACCATAAACAAACGCCACATTTGAATTCTAACAGATAGAAGCATTCGATCACGTGCAGCCCACTCTAACAAATGCCGTGCTTTTAGTGATCCCCACTTTGCCTGGTTGAGTTACTATTGTAGAACTATGGAAAGGATATGAAGAAGGTAAAACTTTGGAAGAATCAAGAAGAAAAGCAAGAATCTAATTCAATCAGAACAGTGGCCATGTAGTGGCAGCACAGAACAGAATGTCCACATAGACTATCTTGGAGACCATGAGTTATGACACTCCCTGTTCTAACCCTGCTTCCTTAATGCTCCCCAAGACCCTAGGCTAGGTACAGCATGCCTTCTGCTAAGCCATGTGGTAACAAATCTTGATCTCTGTGTGACTCCTTCCTGCTCGTGGACCACTCTTCTACACCACTGGTGGTTCTATCCCATGGAACAGAATAGACAATTCACTGTGGTTCAGTCTCGGGAACACAGGTCCTGGATCTCTGGGTGCTACAAACTGTAGACACAAATACTGTTTTTCCACTATGTGGAGGGAACTGCATCAGGATAAGCCATCAACAGACTGATTTCTTGTCATTGTTTCCTAAATAATATATCACCCCATCTCTCTGTATAGTGATTGCATTAGTTAGAATTAACTTAGAGGTGACCTGAAGCATTTGGGAGAGTGTGTGTAGCACTATTCAAATGCTGCTCCATTATACAAGAGGTTGAGCACCTGAAGAGTTGGGTAGGTGTCGGGGTCCAATCTCCCACAGACATAGAGTGCCAACTGCATTCTCCATTTGGAATGCAGCAGAAGATGCAGTGAAACGGACTCTTAAATAGAAGCAATCCAGAGCCAGAGATAAGAAAACAGGGAGGGTACAGATAGGTTTCATTGGCCTCTCCTGGAGAATCACACAAAGGTTTCAATGATAGTTTAAAAAAAAAATCAGCCATCACCTCCCTGTGTGAATTCATGCAATTCCAGAAGTGCTAACATGTTCTAGGTTGACACATGTTAGGGACAAATGGAGGGAGGGAGGGAGGGAGAGGGGGAAGAAGCAAGCAAGCAGTGAAGGAAGGAAGGAGAGGAGGAAAGAAGGAAGAAAGGAAGGAAGGAAGGACAGAAGGAAGGAGAGAAGGAAGGAGGAAGGAAGGAGGAAGGAAGGAAGGAGGAAGGAAGGGGGAAGGAAGGAAGGAGAGAAGGAAAGAAGGAAAGAAGGAAGGAAGAGAGGGAGGGAGGGAGGAAGGAAGGAAGGAGAGAAGGAAGGAGGAAGGAAGGAGGAAGGAAGGAAGGAGGAAGGAAGGAGGAAGGAAGGAAGGAGAGAAGGAAGGGAGGGGGAGAGAGGGAGGAAGGAAGGAAGGAAGGAAGGAAGGAAGGAAGGAAGGAAGGAGGAAGGAAGGAGGAAGGAAGGAAGGAAGGAAGGAGTTGTAATTCAGACCCAAGGATGGCATCATGTTAAGGACATGCATTCCTAGTACTGGAGTCCTGGATATCAACAGATACTGACCTGGGGCCTCACCCAGGGCGGTGCTGGGTGTGTGAGCATTAGTTGGTAGAAGAGTTGGCTGAAGTCCTGCCAGTCCTGAGTCTCGAGGGAAATGTCTCTGCACAGCCGCCAGGTGACGTGGGGCAATCCACTTGCCTGGGCAGGAAGAGATGTGAGGAGAAAGGCTATTGAGCCTTTGAATGAATTGGATCAGTTTGACTAATGGTAGATTCAGAGATCCGTCCTGAACCATTTGCCTCTGACAGACCCCCGCGGTCAGCGCTGTTTCTGATTAAATCATCCCCAGACGCCATTACTGTGTTCCACAGCCCACCCCAAACAAACCAATCTTTGCAAAGCACATTTGCATGTTCAAGATATATACCTAGGTTGTGTGATCTTCATGAAGTATTTTCCCTGCCATGTCTCACAGGGTCTTGTTCTCTTTAACCACACACACACACACACACACACACACACACACACACACACACACACACACACACACACACCACACCCCAGACTCCTATTACCATGATCACAGAGGCAATCCCCGAGGAACTTTATAGAGCATCTGGATGTAAATCTAATCTTCCAGTCAGCATAAAGACAGAGACAATGGCCATAACTCTGTATTTATAGCTTCTATAAGAGTGATGGGCACATTATAGGTGACCAGTAAAATGTGTCCAAGAGGCTGGAGCCAGGCCTTAAGCAGCGGCTTGTGTTCTGAGGCCTGTAAGGCTGATTAGGGAAGCATTCAGATCCTTTCGTGTAACAGGTTAGCCTATACTGTGTTTACTTTACGTGCAGAATCCAGGAGAGGGCTGGAGGTCAGAAGAAGACAGCTTGCTTAGCGTATACCATGTCCAGGGTTCACTCCTCAGCACCGTAAAAAGTAAAATTCATAAATTATGGGGGGCGGGGCAAGATGGCTCAGCAGATAAAAGTACTTGGGGCCAAACCTAACTATTACCTGAGAGCGATTCCCGAGACCCACGTGGTGGAAGGAAAGAACTGACTCCTGCCCTTTGTCCTCTGTCTTCCTCTTGTGTACAGGCACCCTGCCACACACACATACAGGTACATACTCACACTTCTACATGTTCACACAATCACATACCCATACATCTATATAACCACATGGTCACGTACTCATATTCCCATATAAACTCACACCCACACATCCGCATGCCCGCAAGTTCACACACACACACACACACACACACACACACACACACACACACATTCTCACACAAACACATCACTAAATACATGCCAATACACATATCTGCACACACACACGCATACTCACACACACACATCATTAAACACATGCCAATACACACATCTGCACACACACACATACACAGCCACATACACACACCAATGCATACACACACACACACACACACACACACACACACACACACGCAGCCACATACCCACACAGACACAATATTAAAATACGTAAGAGGTGTTAAGGAGACCGAGAAAGTGTTGTGTCCAGGTAAGAAGACGCCATTATCATTCAGCGATCACCAGAGCTCTGAGAACCCAGCTCAGAAGACCCATCTGCCGATACACACCCCCTAATTTGGGTCTTACAGAAAACCAAATAAATCATTTTTTCACCTGAAGGGAGAAGGCTTATCCGGCTTCAGATATCTGCCATATGGCTTCTCTTCCACCCAGCAGAGCTTTGAGGCTTAAGGTAGTGAGAGCAAGAGTGTGCCCATAAATTATTCAGAGATAATTCACAATAAGTGTGTATCCTTGACAGATTGTCAAGTTTCCCAGTGCTCCCCCTGGTAACGGGCACTGTGTTTCTGATCTGGTATGGCTTGTTTCTCACTGTACCTTCTCGTCACTCTGTGTTTTATCTGTCTCTGCCCCTCCAGAGTCCAGTCTGGCTCCTATCTCAGCACCGGGTGGTTCACCTTTATCCTGGCCATGGACGCCTGCTACAGTATCCACGTCTACGGGATGATAAATGAGACCTACTGCACGTAAGATCTCGGGAAATCCTGTTCTATGCAGCTCCAGTTCTGATACCTTGTCAAAATATCACAATTCATTTTAACGCCATAAATCTGAGAAATAGATCAGGTGACAATTATTTCCAGGTGTTCTTTGCCAACATGACACATTCTTGTCATTGTGTCATGGCTCCGACTTTTAAGAGTGATAGGAAGAAAACAGTGTTTACTGCAGTCTGATGTCACATGTCAGAAGGAACGCTCTCTCTTTGTCAGTCACATATCCAGGACTTGGGACTAGGAAATTTAGAGTAAGTTTATCGGTGATTTAATTTGCAAAATCAAGGCTGCCACATCTGTCCCTCTGAGGGCTTGATGGACAGCTGTCAGCCACTGGCTCTATTTGCTCACAAAGAAGAAAATGCCCTGATGCCTCGGAGAAGCATTTCAGCTCAACAGGACTTCCTGAAATGTTTATTTCACTAATGTGTGACCGATCTGCCAGACCGTGCGTTTATGCACAGTATATGGTGTCTGGCGGGGTAGCTTCTAATCAGATTGACAGACTCACATGCTTCATGAAGGTGGTGTAATAAAGTTCCTCTACCAGTGTAATTCAGAGAGCACTTAATCGTGCTCTTAAAACGTAACTCTGGGTCACGGTGTTCATGAACAGACATTTGTGCTTTAGCCGCTAAGTCTAAGAGAACACAGATGACCCCCAAACTTCACCGTGGAAACCGTTTCCTTGCCTCTTAAAGAGCATTGGGCTGTGTAAGGTCTGTCCTGTCTTATACTGTCTCATCCCTTGAAGGAGAGCCATGAGTTTGAATGTAATTGGTGTGATATGTAAATTGTATTTGATCTATCAGGACACTGAGAATGGTTCCTTCATCCTAAAAGCTTTCCTGTGCAGTAGCTTTTAACTGGCTCATTGATGATGGTGTGTAAGTAAATGCATTTACGGGGCACGTAATGGATTCTTGTAAATGCCTGTCTCATCCTTGGCTCAGTCTTGCTCCTCTTTTCTTTCTTTTCCAGGACAGAAGGGTATAGAAAAGTCCCCTATCATTACTATGAACAAGGGAAGGACGAGTGTAACGAGTATCTTCTCCATGAACATGCCCCATACGGGGGACACAGGTTCATCACCGAGAAGAAAGTATTTGCCAAGTGGGCCAAGAAACACAGAATAGTATTTACACACCCAAACTGGACAGTGTCCTGATGCTGTGCTTCCTGACCTTGACACTGCAGCTGTGAGGAAGAGAGGTTGATGGTGGTGACAGTGCGGGCAGGATGCTCATGGTGACCATGGTCCTGGACATTCTCTGTGGGGACACTGACTCTGGTAGTAATTTGAACTTTGGCATTCTGTGGGAGGGGGTCATGTTCATTCTGGTCCTTCTGGTGGTTCAGCCCTGCGAATTGCACTTTAAAACTTACCTACAACTGAAATGAAGGCTGTGACTAAAGAAAACATGAAGATTACCTTTCAAGATGGCTGCTCAGAATTCTTTAACAGAGGCTTCCAGAACTCACGATTCAACCTGCTCAGGCAAGGTTACTGAGCGCATGGACTGCTCCCCATCTTGGAAAATGGTGGACTGTCATAATACACTGTCCCCAAGCAATTCTTTCAGGGTAGAGATATCTTGCCACCGTTACCAGTTACCCTGATAGAGGGGAGGTATCTCTTTCTGCTATGCCATCTTTCTTCCATATGTCTCTCATCTAAAGCCTCAGGCCACCTAACTAAATGTAGCAATGAAGGCATTCTGTAATTCCTGCATATCAGGATTGCTGGACTGTCTCAGAGACTTAATTCAAAAATGTATCAAATAGCAAATATTGACAATTTTTCTCTTGGACAGCTGTGCTCTCACTACTCAAAACAATGTAACTAAACATATTACTACAATTACCTACATTAATGTTTAGTTATTTTTGGTTGAGTGCTAAACATTAACAGGTTAGATATACTGCTACACTGTAATAACACATACTGTGAAAGCATTTCTTGAAAATAACCAAAGGGTTCCTCACTCTTCTTCAACACTCAGTACCAAGAAATGAGATGCTCTTTGAAACCACAAAACAGGGGAAAGCAAGACATATTTTTGCATCAATTTGTATCCTATCATATTCATAATATATATTTTTAAATTCAAATTTCTATTTTATAAGCTGAAGGTGTATCTCTCTCCATATACATTATCAATGTCAAGTGCCAAACGGTAGATATGGAACCTTCTTTATATCATCAAACCCAGCCCAAGCTTTTGCCTTCATAGGGCTGATTGTCCCTTAGATTGCCGTATGTTCTGCTAGAAAAGTAAAATGGTCATGAGCTTCATTCCCAAAGTGCTTCGCTATGCTTCACATAGGCTATGTACCACGTGACGCCCATGGCCACCTCCTTGGACTATTGCCTGCACATTCTGCCATCCCCAGCAGCTGATCTGCATTGTTGGCTGTGTTCATGTGTCCCAGGTCGCTGTAGTTCAGAATATAGGTATAGAATAGCATTTGTGTAAATCAGTAAATGACTGAGTTCTCTGCCAAGCACAGCATAGCATACCAAGATTACGCAAAATGGCCACAAGGACAGCCATGTCATAGATCAGTATCCTATAAGCTTAGATACCTTCGATGTTTTTGCTTCTGTCCGTGACTCTCTGTTCCAGGGCTTGGGGACAATGGCTAGGAATGGGAGCAGAGAAATACAGTTTCCAGGTCTAGACCTGAGACAGCTTTCTTCTCTGTAGACTCAATGATCCTTAAATATTAGAGGTTGATTTTCTGAGACACTTCCAAGCATCCATAAATATCTTGGCACAATGATTCAAAAGCTAAAACCAGGCTGCATTGAGTGTTTTAGAGCTGGAAATGACAAAACACCTCACCTGTGCCACCTCGACAGGGCTTTCCTACGATTAAGGGCTATGCTAAGTCATTAAGATGTGCATCTTTCCTACCCTCTGCGCCCATTTTGATATCCCACACCCCGACCCATAAGCTTTGCCCAGCCCCATCTTCACCACTGGAGAGGAGTAGTCATTCTGTTGTTTGCTTGTGTGATTTTTTAGTTCTATGAATGTTAGTTCCTATAGAGCTGATAGTGGATCCAAGTGCCCACTTAAAGGAAAGTAAATAAAATAAATCATAGCAATGTTAAAATTTCCGTGTGAGCACTGTTTTCTCTCAACTGTGACACAGTCCTGCTTTTACTGGAAAGGAACCCTCAGTTATCTGATCGCCTTCAGGAATGGCGTAACCTGATTTATGACACTGTCTAGTCAGTGGCGGGCTAACCCTCTTTTGGTGCTCACTGATGAAAGACTCAAAAACAGGTACTCCCCTGCCTCCCTGTAGGGAGCTAGAGCCTTCTCTCGTGTGTACTTTCCTCACATTATGTGTGGGAAAGCCAGCGTCCAGAGTTAAGCCTGCAGTCATCTGGGATGGTAGCACCCACAAGGCCCTCACCCCTGCTTTCTCTCTCCCTCCCCCTTTTCTCAGCTGTTCTCCTCTTCTCTCTCCTCCTCTCCCACTTCTCCTTCCTCTTTCTTTCTCCTTGTCGTCTGTCTCTTTTTGGCAAAGTACAAAACCAAAAACACTTCATGAAGACACAGTTGCGTTCCCTTGCAGTTGGGGATTTGACCAACTCTCAGGAGTGGCTTTCCTCTGAAGTCACCCTTTTCTCTGCTTCTATCTCCTGTCCCTTCCTTCCGGCCTTAGAGCTGGTAGAAGTGCAGAGCCTAATGTCCCCCATGTGAAGGACAAAGTTTCCCTCTTGGACCTGCTGAGAGGGGGAGGCAAGTGGGTGGGCTAAGGAGAGCATTAGTCACGCAAATCCCCTGCCAACCCCTGCCAACCCCACAGGTACTAGTCCGCTGAAAGACTTCATCCACACCCAAACGTTAAAGTTAAATGACCTCACTTGGGACTGCTATACAACTATCTGTGTATTAATATCTATTTACGAGAAGGAGAAGGTTTTGGTGTAATCTAGGGGACTAGGCCAATGAAATCAACCGATCTAGGACCACGGAAGTCAACCATAGTCTTCTGCAATCAGCATAAATGCATGTGATTTAAAGTCATAGAGTGGCGTGGAGAAGGGAGTCGGGTCTGAGTGCTTGCTGCAGGGTCATCAATCAGGTCACGCCACTCCAAGTTTGGTTCCCAGGAATTCCCAGAAGTCACATTAGGCTCACAACTGCCCCTAACTCCAGTTTCAGGTGATCTGGTAACCTCTTCTGGCCTTCATAGGCATCCACCCCCCCCCCTCTCTCTCTGTCTCTCTGTCTCTCTCTGTCTCTCTGTCTGTCTGTCTGTCTGTCTGTCTGTCTGTCTCTCTCTCTCTCTCTCTCTCTCTCTCTCTCACACACACACACACAAATGCATACACAGAAACAACAATAATAAAATTAAGTCCTTTAAAGCATATCAATAAAATGACTCCTGATGCCACATTACTCTACCCCTGATTACTCTCATTCAACCCTCATTAAAGAAGGTTCTTACAGTTAATGGGAATTTACACAGAGACCCACAACTGCACGATATATAGAGACTGAGAGACTTTGCAACACTCAATCCTGAGAAATATTCTTTAAATAAATTCGTAGAATATTATTTCTAATTCCTTAGAATCCTTAAAAAAAAGCCATTGGAAAATTTAAAGGGTTTTAAAATCTCTTCGAAGTCAGCCCATCTATAAGTCAGATTGATGTTGCGATAGAAAGATGATTTTGTCTCAGTGACAAACTATCAAAAAATAATTATTAATTTGAAGTCACGTTTGTCTATATGAGCATGAAGTCCGTTTGTGCCTGTAATATATGAACAGGTAATGCATACCTATGTACTTACGGCTGTACGAGAAATCGCGCATTTGATTCCATATTCTTTGCCGACGTGTGACTCATAGAAAGCCTTATTTTAGACTTCAGCTGAAATTCGTTGGGTTTTATTTTGAATGCTGAAAAGAAAAAAAAAAAAGAAAAAGAAAAAAAAAAACCTCAAAAGTAAATGCTCTGATTGCCGAGTGTGTATCAAATCACACTGCATGGCTGGCCACAGGAATAAAGCCAGATGCTAAATCTAGAGCCGAGGACACAATCAGACATACAGTTGTCACCAATCAGACACACAAGTGTAGCAATCAGTATCAGCAGACTCCACCACCTGTAGCTTGGCCATCGCCACACTGAAGAACACTGCGCCGGGCTCCGTTCCTCCTGTTAAAACAAGCCAGGAGGCGACATCCGCATCTGCACGATTTCCGTTACACAGCCGTAGAGCTGTGGCTGTCGTGGGAAAGGGGTCATGATGGGAGGAGACTCTTTTCCTCCTCTCTGAGGGTTTGGTATGAGCCAGCTGACTGGGGAGCAAGAGTGCGAACTGGAAACCTGTCGACCTTTAAGAAAAGGACACGGCCCTCAGAAAGGCTTACTCATGACGTTCTTGGAGTAAAAGAAGAAACATTTCTGTTTCACCTGGTAAGGTTAATTGGATGCTAACTGTAAGATCACTTTAATTCTAAGAAGCAAGAAGATGCAAACAGATGGTATATAACATATATATATATATGTATATATGGTATAATTTATATATTATAACGAGCACTTAATATGCCATGTCAAGTGAAAGACTCAGCCATTGTACAGGGGCAAGTGGCATGCATTAGGACATATGAAACACAACCCCACTACAAGGAGGAGGACTAGTCCTTCACAGACTTTCTC